>NC_091475.1:50895896-51215688 GCF_036971445.1 Narcine bancroftii
CATCTTGCAGATGTGGTCTTAAATGGAGGTACAATCTGCTCTTGGTGAAACCAAAATGATCCTGTCACACTTTATTAGAGCAAAAAGTTATCTCAAATGTTCTACAACAACACTAATCTTTCAGCCAACAGAGAATTATCTGGTCAACACTACAAGCAAATTAGCTGCCATGTTGTAGTAAATATACCAATACTTAAAAATAACTTGATTAGCACAATAAAAGCACAGAATTTCACTTTGAACATCTGCTCCTTTTACAAATGCTGGTGAACCTGCTCAGTACTTCAACTATTCATGTCTCTGCATAGAAATAAAATATATTTCAAGGCAAGTTAGAACTGAATTTTGTGATGAGAAATGTCTTCTGGATTAACTCCATCTCCCACGGTTTTGACAATCGTGTTTCCGAGCAAACTTCAAGATTGATCTCACTGAAAGGCAGTGCAGATATGAGACATGTTAAATCTGATTGGGAGAAAATTCTTTTTACTCAGAGATTTATGCATGTTTGCTCTGAGGGCAGAAAATTTAATTTTTCATTCACATGGGTTACGAAAATATTAAATCAACTTTGGAAGTACAAACAATACGTCTTTCAGGATTTCTGGAAAAATATCTTCCAAACATTTTATCAAATTCTTATTTTCTCCTCGACTTTAGAGAAAGTAAAGATAGATCAGGTGTTCACTTCTTCAAACACCTTTGATAACTCAACAAGAGAGTACCTGTAGAGGTAGTCACCTGTCATTTTAAATCTTAATCCCACAATAAATAGTTTTGGCTTCTTGCACTGTTCCAAAACTTGCATCATCTCAAGAAACAGAATTTATCTCAACACACTGAAGTACTTCGGACTCTATCAACTCCTGCTTATGTTAAAAATGACCAGTTCTGATGCAGTCATCTATCTGTACATTAGTTCAAATTTACTCTCTCCACAGATGCTCTCTGATTTGTTGAATATTTGCATTATTCTTTGATTCAGGTTTCACCAACTGCTCAGTCTACATCTCCAAGTAACCAGCATGTCCCAATCCAAAGACTGATTTGCCACTTAAATCATTCACCTCCTTTGTTCATTCCACCTTCTGCTCTATCCACACTTGTTTTCACTTTTTTCCTCCAATTCTGAGTCATTAGTCTAAAATATGTTCCCCATAGTTGCTATCTGTTTTGCTGAGTATTTCAAGCATTGTTTTGTTTCTGATTTCTAGTGCATTTTTTTTGCCTTTCATTTGAAGCATTAAATTATTATAAGTTCCTTTTAAGATTCAAATAACAAAGCTCACTCAGATGACAACACATCTGTTCACGTAAAGCAAGATCATTGTGAAGTAGCCGATGCTAATTAACAAAGTCCAACTTGCGCATTTTTTCCAATCTAAGAATGTTTAAACTTAATTAACAGCTCACAATTTCACTCAAGGAGAGATCACTTGATTTCTGGTGTTCTAATGCTCTGAAGGCAGGTTTATGAATAAAAAAGTATTAGACGTATTCTGTTGTAGAAATTGCAATTAATTACCAACATGCATTCCATCAATAAACAAACCAGCATACAATTCACACAATTTGGTTATATGATCAATTTTCTTTGTTATTCTCAGAATAATTTCTTTTACTCAACACAGTGGTCACCTTCCAGTTTAGAATCCAAAGTTTACATGTGGATTTGTTTAATATCACTGGTGGCTCATGACACCGTGCAGCGTATCAGCGCAGAAGTTAAAGTCAAATAACTTGGACACTGCCAATCCAACCACATTAATTTCATAAGTTTAAGTGGAGTTGAACAAAAATGTTAATGAAATTAAAAGACACAATCTTGCTATCAACTGTATTCAAGACATGGCTAAAGCAGATGGCCTCAACTAAGAACTGGAAGTAATATTTAAAGTAAAACATTTAAACAGGCGAGCAGTTGAAAAATTACATTTTTGTAATCCAAAATAACAACTATTAAAGCAGTGTACAACTGAACAAATAGTATAAATCTGTATGAACTAATTGTCTTGTAAATTGCATAGCCACAAAAAATTATTTTCCATCATTCACCTCTAACAGTTCAACCAATGAAAACATTGACAAATTGGACAGAGATTTTGCTTTGATCTTCATTCCATCCACTGAGATGCAAGAGTCAAATAGTGAACCTTCTGCAATCTGACTTAATGCCCCAAGCTACCGTCCTCAAAAAAATGACAGCACTCCCAGAGCAGCTGCAATGGTAGCGCTGCTGCTGGTGCGGTCTCTGGATAGCGGGGAACGGAGCCACAGTATTCCCCCGTGGGATTCTATTGCACAGTCCAACTGCCAATGACTCCGCACAGGCTTTAAACAGACCATTAAAAATCCTGCAACAGTAAAGTCTAGGCCCAAGATGCCAGCGGCCTTGAGGGGTTGCACAGACTCCGGGGGAACAGCGAACTGGGCACTAGTAATGGTGATAATACCTCCACCCCCTCTCCCCCACCCGGGGAGGAGAAGCAGAAAAGATGACCCCAAGGATGGTGACCATGGTGGCGGACCAGCAAGGGATTCTGTGGCTCAAGGACACACACAGGCAGCACAGCAAGCAACCTATAAAGGTTGTGGGCTGTTGAAGATTGGCTCGTGATAACTCGTTATCGGAACTGGGATTCAAGAGGATGCTGATGGCAAGGAGGACTTCCAATGATCTTTGAGCGCTGAAGGCATCAGAACTGGGATTCAAGAAGATGCGGAGGATAAGGAGGGCTCTCAATGATCCAGAAGGCCTTCACATCGTGTCAAAGATTTTGATCTGGGTTCAGATTACTGATGGCTTGAACTGAACTTTAGTCTTGTGTGGCTGCAGAGATTGTGGGAGCACCGGAAGTGAATCCACAGACACTTGGTGAGTCGGGGAAAAGGGAGCTCTCTTTTGCTCTGTCCGCAAGGGATGCCTGGTAATGCTAATGACAAATCTTGTCTGTCTTATGGCAGACTAAAGGCAATTTTGTGTAATATTAAGTTTCTACTTTATCACATGAAAATAAATTGTAACTGATCTGATAATTAAAACTTCAAATTCTCAATTTAACATTTTATATCCTTCAATTGTGATCAGTTTCTCACTTTACCAGAGATTCAAATCAGGTTTTCTCAAATGCAATGAAGTCAAACATTTACATGTTGCACATTTCTATGACTTTGCAATTAGATATTTCACCGAGTTTTGAGATGATTTTTTCCTCGTTAATTAGGCATCCCAGCACTCAGAAAAAGACTGCACCAGTAAAATACCAATCCAGAGAACATTTGGTTGACATTAACAAATATAATGCCTCTTTCAAAGCCTTTGTTTCCGATTTGGTAGAATCTCACTTTTGAACAATGATTCTACCCTCACAATGGCCAATATATTGCCACTTCATTTATCTTAAGGCACATCTCAGATCCAACTGGCAGACGATTTCATACGATTTATTTTGATAATTAATCTCTGAAGATTTTTAAAAAATATTCTGCATGATCTGCTGGTTACTTGGTTTAAGTTGGAGATAACAATTCCACACCCGTTCATCTCCTACCAAAAACATGTAATCTTGTGTTTCATGGAAATTTTATTCACTATATTTGAATTACAAAATAATCAGACTCCATTAGACAAAGTTTCTGTTGTAGGATCTGGCCTAAAGCATGGCGTTTCTTTGGAAAATATTCTGGTAGAAAGGAAAAGATGATCTATTCTGGTGCCTTTAAATAAATGCACAAGCAATAAGATGCAAATTTCAATTATTAGTACCAGCTAGATCCTGGGCTCAACTAATTAATCTCAGCAAACTATGACAATAAGTAATAAATATAACTATAATCCCAAAAAGTTCTTAAAATTTTCTGGAAGAACACATTAACAAGTCCCATGATGGGAAACAAAGTTAATGCCAGCTTGTTATGTCCTAACAAAATTAGTTCAGGCTCAACAATAACAATACATTAGAAAGGGATGGCAGGCACCAAACCCTTGAAGAGGCAACACCATTGATGGAACTGCATCCAGTATGAATCTCTGCCTTCGAGAAAAGAGGGATTAGATAAGAAAACCTGCAGAAACACATACAAAGATAAAAAAAATTCAAGTTAGATAATGCAAATAAACTCAATTTTATAACTATCACCTCATGAGCAAGTCCATTTTATTTCACATACTGGCATGGTGACACATGCTCAGGTCATGCATGGATACCTTCAAAATGCACAATGTAACAGAAGCCCCATAACATTGATAAACAATATTTGTAACTGTTATTGTAAAGATTTTGCTGTATTGGTTTGGAAAACAATCTCTACCTTCACATCACTTTTATAAAGCACATAGATCCCCTTAAAATGACCACACAGTTAGCACTTGAACTATGCAACTGGGTACTGAAAAGTAAAATGTTGCCACAAGCAAAAGTATTCTGCACCTCATAATATGCCATTCATGCAAAATACTGAAAAAAAAAATCAACTGAGGCAAGTTACTTTCATTGCCAAACTGCCAAGTTAACATTCATATGAAAGTACTAGAATAAATAACCAGGTGTTACGAGCTCAGAGGACCCCAAAACCTAGCAGCAACAGATATTCACCAAGACAAATGGTTACTTGAACAAAAGTTGCTTTTAATTATCTTTAAACATGAAAACAGAATTACACTTTAACTTATCACTATTAACTTTACCTAACTTAACCCCGTTCTAATTCTAAGCACACATGTATGTAATGTGTGTGTAAGTTCAGAAAAGTTGTTTGGTTCACAGACCAATCTCACTTCTCATTCCTCAAGTTCACTAGTTGCAGGCAATTCTTATACTGCGCACAGAATTTAACATGTATAAAGTTCACCAGGTTTTGGTGCTCAAAAGGTAAATGGCTACCATTCAGGAAGGTTCTTGTTGGTTTTCAGAGAGAGATGTGTTATTCTGGGATATCCAGAACTGAGGTACTTCCATCAATCACTTCACTGTTTTGCTGACGAAATTTGCCCCATCAGGGTTGTCCAGATGATAAGCTCTTTCTTTAAAGGTCACCACAGAGTTCCTTTTTGTTTCTCTTATTCCAAATGAAACATTAGACAGCCAGTCCTCTCCTCTTGCATGAACCACAAGGGCCTCGACCAGGCAGTTTTCCAAAAGCTTGCTGGCTTGTCCTGTTTCAGTCCCAGCAACTTCTGCTGGCTGACATTGTCGTGATTTCTGCTTCTCTCTCTCTCTCTCTCACACACACAATGAGACTGAGAGAAAGCCTGTTTGACTCTCTCTGCTTGCAAAAACCACATGACCCTCTTACAAAAGCAAAACTCTCCTGCAGACAATAGCAGCTCCAGTCTGCTTTTTCATCTGTTGCCTTGATAAACAAAAATCCTTAAGTGATGTGTTTTGAGCACCCTTCAAAGCTCTTGCAAAAAGTTGTGAGAAGCCAGTCCAAATAAGATTTGTTTTAAAGTGTTTACACGTGACCTACTCTAACAAACATTTCCCAATTTATCTCCCAAAAACATTTCTATATACTCTGTCACACAGGCCACAGTGACTCAGTATTCTGACAAGTACAAGACAACTTGACTCTATTTATGACGGCTAGAACACACAGTTGAGCATTTTTTTGGAGAGAACAATAAACAAGAGATGAACGAATTGGTGTAAACTGAACATACATCAAGAGTTTATTAGGTTCAAGCAAAAAGTAAAAATTGAAAGCCCAAGAAACTTTTGACAATATTGCGACGTGACCCAAGTTTTAAGAAATGAAGGGATATGAAAAGTGACATTCTCCAGGGACACATCCCTTGATCTCTACTTTTAATAAAATTAAAATTTTCATGAGTGACAAAGGAATAAAGATGAACATATCAAAAGTTTACAAGTGATGCTAATAGAGGATGAATGGCAAAATCTGCAAAAAGAAACAAAAAGTTGAAGAGCAGAGTAAACAAGTGGATGAATCACACTGCATCGTGTGAAATTTAAGTTCATTCACTTCAAGTGCCTCAGCGACAAAGGAAGATTTTTGATACAGTCAGAGTGGACGATTTGCAAAACACCAAGCGACTTGGATGTTCTGACCATCAAAAAGGATTAAAAGACATGAAATTAATCAAAGGCAAATGGAACAATGTCACTTCATCTCAAAAGGATCAGAAAAGTGAAAAAAAAAATCTCAATCTGTCAATAGATTGGGATATCTGTCAATGGAAAAGAAGATTATTCCAATCTCAACATCTCCAACGCCATCAGTGTTTTTTTAAAAAAATGATGGACATCATGTTTTTGACTAACCACCTTCAGCTGCCGCTGAAAACACCCTTTACAAGGTCCCAAATGTGGCTGCTTGCAAATGGTTCAGGTGCTCAGCTTCATTTACAATGGTAGCTAACAATCACAGATGCCAAAATTTACCTCAAAAGATAAAATTCAAAATATTCAACCCTCACCCAATCATTCATCAACAAGATTATCATTAAGTTGCCCAAATTCAACAAATTAATTTAGAGACATTTAGTAAGTTCAACCAAGTTACCAAAGATAATTTTTTAAAAATGCTAAACACCGTTTGAAAGACCCTAAATACCCCTTCAGCAGGATTCAAGCCAAGAATATAATGAATGAGCATCACTAACCAGACGACCAGAGCAGGTCAACTTCTCGGGAAACTTGGTCACCAAAATAGACAAAAAAAAAGAAATCTCAGCGACTATGTTAGGACATCCCTGAAATCAGTGGTGTACCATCTCATTGCAAGATATGCCTACATTTTTTCATTGTTGCTTAAGTATCTCTATCTTTGGCTTGGCTTCGCGGACGAAGATTTATGGAGGGGGTAAAAAGTCCACGTCAGCTGCAGGCTCGTTTGTGGCTGACAAGTCCGATGCGGGACAGGCAGACACGATTGCAGCGGTTGCAAGGGAAAATTGGTTGGTTGGGGTTGGGTGTTGGGTTTTTCCTCCTTTGCCTTTTGTCAGTGAGGTGGGCTCTGCGTTCTTCTTCAAAGGAGGTTGCTGCCCGCCAAACTGTGAGGCGCCAAGATGCACGGTTTGAGGCGTTATCAGCCCACTGGCGGTGGTCAATGTGGCAGGCACCAAGAGATTTCTTTAGGCAGTCCTTGTACCTTTTCTTTGGTGCACCTCTGTCACGGTGGCCAGTGGAGAGCTCGCCATATAACACGATCTTGGGAAGGCGATGGTCCTCCATTCTGGAGACGTGACCCATCCAGCGCAGCTGGATCTTCAGCAGCGTGGACTCGATGCTGTCGACCTCTGCCATCTCGAGTACTTCGACGTTAGGGGTGTAAGCGCTCCAATGGATGTTGAGGATGGAGCGGAGACAACGCTGGTGGAAGCGTTCTAGGAGCCGTAGGTGGTGCCGGTAGAGGACCCATGATTCGGAGCCGAACAGGAGTGTGGGTATGACAACGGCTCTGTATACGCTTATCTTTGTGAGGTTTTTCAGTTGGTTGTTTTTCCAGACTCTTTTGTGTAGTCTTCCAAAGGCGCTATTTGCCTTGGCGAGTCTGTTGTCTATCTCATTGTCGATCCTTGCATCTGATGAAATGGTGCAGCCGAGATAGGTAAACTGGTTGACCGTTTTGAGTTTTGTGTGCCCGATGGAGATGTGGGGGGGCTGGTAGTCATGGTGGGGAGCTGGCTGATGGAGGACCTCAGTTTTCTTCAGGCTGACTTCCAGGCCAAACATTTTGGCAGTTTCCGCAAAGCAGGACGTCAAGCGCTGAAGAGCTGGCTCTGAATGGGCAACTAAAGCGGCATCATCTGCAAAGAGTAGTTCACGGACAAGTTTCTCTTGTGTCTTGGTGTGAGCTTGCAGGCGCCTCAGATTGAAGAGACTGCCATCCGTGCGGTACCGGATGTAAACAGCGTCTTCATTGTTGGGGTCTTTCATGGCTTGGTTCAGCATCATGCTGAAGAAGATTGAAAAGAGGGTTGGTGCGAGAACACAGCCTTGCTTCACGCCATTGTTAATGGAGAAGGGTTCAGAGAGCTCATTCCTGTATCTGACCCGACCTTGTTGGTTTTCGTGCAGTTGGATAATCAAGTAATTGGAAGTAAAAGGACAATGAACAATTCAAGGAAAATGACCTTCAGCTTCCAAAGCAACAAAAAAAAAATGAGTGCACTGTTATAATCAACCCCATTCCAAGATCAATTTTTAAGTATCAGCAGCAGAAAATTGTAAATCATTCTCACAATCTTTTCCAACCCCAAACCACCAAGGTTCACACCATCAAAACTTAAGCAAAAAAAACCCCAAGGGATCGGAATGATTGTGCTGTTGCATCTGCGACTGAAATAAGAGACATGACACAACATAAGGGTGAACTAGAAACTGAACTTTTTGAATTCCTCGCACTGTTTGAGGGGACAGCCGACTTCCTATGAAGGGCGCACTGGCCTTAGAGAGTGATGTCAGCACTTTTCGGAGTCACTACCTGTCCAGTGGCATGCAACCAGAAAAAGGCGCCATCCCCCAGGCAATGCGTGTTGCCAACTGCAGGCTTCTCCTCAGAAGGGGGGGGGCCCACGTCATTTTGTGTCGGATAACTGGGACAACAATTCGGCCCTTCTAACTGCCTGGTTACTTGGCCTGCTACTCTAACCCCTCCCCCCAGAATCGCTGCCACCCATTGAACAAGTAATCGTACTGTCATTGGGTGGATGGCCTCTGTGTCTGACCTGAGGGATCTGAAGCAGGCGGGCCTTCTTCGGGACACTGTAGGGGTCCTTTTCGAACAAAAACAAATTTGGTGGACTCCAGGTTCACCGGGACGTGGCAGGGTGGAGAACCGTATCAGAAAAGTGGCAGAGGTTTCTGCTTACCTGTTTGTTCCTTAAATCACTGGAGGACATCTAGAGCACTGGGTTGCATGCTGGGAGGGTTGAAGTGAATGTCCCCTGGGATGGTAAGCGGGGAGCCATACACCATCTGGGCGGACAATGCTGGTAGGTCTTTTGGTGCTACACAAATTTCTAACAGCACCCATGGGGGTTTGTCTATCCAATTAGGGCCTTGTAGTTTAGATTTCAGGGCTGCTTTCATGTGGCGGTGAAAATGTTCGACAAGGACATTTGCCTGAGGATGGTAGGCCGTGGTGTGGTTTAACTGGCTGCTGCAGAACTTGGCTAAGTTGGCCCAGAGCAAGAACATGAACTGGGCCCCTCGGACTAAGATGATGTGGGTCGGGACTCCAAAACGAAGAAAGCTCTGGCGCAAGTCTCTGTGGGCAGGGATATCACTTCCAGCCAATGGAAAAAACCGTCATTACTGTGAATAAATACTGCATACCTTGGCTCACGGGGAGTGGGCTGATGAAGTCCACATGCACATGGTCAAAAATGCACTGTGCCAGGTCGAAACTCTGGAACGGGGTCTTGGTGTGTGTGTACTTTGGTGTATTGGCAGTCCAAACAAGTCTTGGCCTACAGGGTTACATCGCGGCAGAGGCTGGGCCACACGAACTTGTCAGACAGGAAGCACACCATGGACCTGATGGAAGGATGAGACTGGCCATGAATTTGGTCAAACAAACACCTACCGTACCAGGTCATGGGTAGGATGGGTCTGGGGAAGCCTGTGGACATGTTGCACAGTAATGTCAGGCTCCCCAGTGAAGGACAGAAAATCGCTAACCTTCAGGCTGGTGATGGTGGTCTGGTTGGCCTGAACATCCACATCCTCTGCTTAGTCTTTGGCCAGCTGAGCAACAGAGTCCTCCTGAGGTCGTGGCAATGGCTGGTCTAGACAGTGTATCAGCCACCCCGTGGGATTTGCCTGCAGCATAGCAATGTCCGTTGTATCCTCCGAAATGTAGGCCTTCGATTGTGCTCGGCCTGCCAAAACATTGGATGGCTTCCACCTTATCAGGAAGCAGTGTGGTCCCCTCTCGGATGTCCCAGGAAATCGATTGTTTCCAGGCCGAACTGGCACTTAACTGGGTTCACAGTGAGTCTGAACACCTGTAACCTGTCGAAAAGATGAGTCAGGTGCGTCTTGTGTGTGCAAGCATCGGGGCTGGTGATGAGAATGTCAATAAGGTAGAAAAAGATGAAATCGAGGTCCCTGCCATTTCCATGAGACACTGAAATGTCTGGGCTGTATTCTTTAGTCCGAAAGGCATCCAAAGGAACTCAAAAAAGCCGGAAGGTGTAATTATGGCCATTTTCAGGACGCCGTTGGGATGCACTGGAATCTGATGATACTCTTTGATGAGGTCCACCTTGGAAAAAATCCAGCAGACTTGTGACAAAATTCTGGACATGTGGCTTTGGATATCCATCTGGGACAATGGCATCGTTGAGTCATCTTAGTTGCCAGACGGACACCATACGGTGGAGTTCTTCTGGACCATGTGCAGCGAGGATGCCCAGGGGCTGTCTGAATGGTGGACGATACCCAACTCCTCCATGGCAGCGAATCTGATCTTGGCTTGGAGGAGTTTGTTCTGCGCGAGGCGCCGTGCTTGTGCGCACTGGAGACCCGGTGGTCTCAATGTGCCATAGAGTAAGGGGGTATGACTGGAACGGCATCTGTTCATGTCCACCAGGAGCTAGTGTGTCCGGAGGAAATCTACTCTGAGTAGGGTTTGCCCCACGGATGCAATCATACAATTCCAATGGAAAACTGTGTCCGCAGCATGGATTGTGACCAGACAGGTGCCGAAACTCGAAATGGGGGAGCTATCGGCTCCCTGTTGGGGAAGACCAAGTTCGAAATACGTCGGCAGAATGATGCTTATCTCTAACTGTGTCGACTATAAAATCTCCTTGTTCACTGGTGCTAGGTAGAGCAGGCCATTATGTGTGTCAACCGCCGTGCTTGACTTGGCGTTGGGGTACAAGCATAGAGGGATACACCATCGGGCGTTTCGGCCCCATCTGTGGTAGTAGAAACAGTAATCACTCTGTCCTAGCGCTCATTACATTGCAGTTGGGCTGTGGCCACTGCTGGAGGGCCCGACACGGGGCTGAACCAGCAGCGCCAACAGCGTAGATTGGTTGGACGTATATGGAGCTCTGTTGCAGGGTGCTGAAATCCATGTCGGATATTGCCGAGGAAACGTGTACCAGTAGCTTGAAGAGGAACAGTGCCTCGAGCAAGAAACAGTTTGTGTGTCCATCCACGAAGGCCACCATTTCGTGCAGGCCTTGCATATTCAGGATGCGAACAGCGCATTCACACTGGCTAAGTTTCCAGGGAATTGAGGAGGAAATTCCAGATTTGTTTGTACTTGCACTCCATAAGAAGGATTTTCCACGAAGGAGCTTACTTTTGCTATGTTAGCAGCATCCATGGCACTGATAATGTGTCAGAACTTGGTGCCCCCCAAGACAATGCCTCTGATCTGAAACTGTGACTCAGCCAGTTATGACCAATTCCTCGGCTGATTTGTCAGGGTCACCAATGTAGCGTCTGCTAACAGCAGCACTACTGAAATGAGAGACGTTCACACAGCATGAGAGTGAACCAGTAACTGAACTTTATTTCGAATTCCTCGCACTGCTCGAGGGGACTGTCCACATCCTGTGAGGGGTGTGCTGGACTAAAGGAGTGATGTCAGTACATCACAGCGTCACTACCAGTCCAGCAGCACAAAACCAAGAAATGGCACCATCCTCCAGGCAACGCATGCCGCCAACCGCAGGCTTCTCCTCAGAAGGGAATGGGGGCCCTGCGGCATCTTGTGTCGGACGACTGGGGCGTCGGTTTGGCCTGTCTAACTGCGCAGTTGCCTGGCCCGTTACAATGCATATTGATTCTGCTGCAGCAAGTCAGTGAACTCCCATGGCTGTAGTTTTATTATTAAATTGAACTTTAGATTCCCTCAAATTATTATTTAACATCTTAATATCTTGATGCTGTCATTTCCATTTCCAACATTTTCTGGGCAGGTGCAATCACTGCTCTCATTTCTCATGAAACCTAAAAAACTGAACAGAGTTCCTTTCACTGAATCTTAGAATAGAACCAAGCACAAACTCAATTTCCTTGTTACTAACATCCCAACCAACTTTCTCACAATGAACTAACTGGATTTGTTTTAAAAAAAACACACCTGAACTGAAAATAAAGCTCAAGACTTTTTAACCCACATAAATAGAAACTACTTAACTTTGTCTCCATAGCACGGTCTGATTTGAACCTTGCATCAGATAATCTTTCTCTGAAGTCAGTATTGGTCAACTCCAGATTTGATTATTCCAGCCTTCTTATTATTACACTCTTTACAGTTTGTTCTCCATAACCTAACACTCACTCTAATTCTCCTGACTGACCAACTATCTTTCGGTTTGATAAAATTCTGAAATAATCTTTAACGATAGAAATATGGAACTTTCTTAATTTTTTCAGACTTAACCAACCTTGGCTTTTGTTATCATTACATTGATCATTGAATTTAATGTATACTGACTTGAGTTCACATTTTTCATGAACGTGGTCAACTTTCAATATAAAATCAACATGAACAGATTTCATTATCCAAGAATATTATGTGATGAGGCAAGGAAGCAAATTTCTGTTCCTTGTTTCCCCATCCTTTCACAGCCTCAACACTGTCATTGTCTCAAATCCTCTCCAGAAACAGACCCACTCTTATTGAAATTTAGCTTCCTGTTCATCTCTATGCTTTTTAAATCTCCTTCAAACAGGTGCACTGTAGCTTCCAGTCCCTGCACTCAATTTTTTTCTTAACTTTTCTTCCCCTTCTTCAGAATGCTTTTCAAAATGTCTCTTCAGTCAAGTTTTTAGTCACTTGCACCATTTGTGACATTTTAGTTTGATAATAAACAGGAACAGTATACAATATTGAAGATATTGAAGACAAAACAAATGGAAGTTGATGTAAAATAAACCATGTTCAAGCAATATCCAAAGAAAAATACCCATGTTGAAATAATTCTAAAGCATAGTTCCCTTTTTGATTGCTGTCAGAAAAAAAGTTTTACTATTTACCATTAAATTTGGGTAAACATTCATTATATTGGACCTTGATGCCTTCTTTCTGGAACCTTGTCTAAAGCTGTTCATTAAATTAAAATGCAGTTTATACCAATGCACACAACCTCCTTTTGCATTTGTTAATCATCACATCAATGAACTTCAAAACATTAGAAAGTCCAAATGGGTACTAATAAGGAACTAGTATCCAACAATTGAAGAATAAAAACACCACTATTTCTAAATATGATTTATTTCTGTCAAAAATCTTTAAAGTCTGTAATTATCGTATAAGGAAACACATTTTTGTACATTTATCATCAAAAAAATTCATTTGTTAATTTCAAAGCTTTTCTATCAGTCCAGTGGTGAAACTGTAAAAAAAATCTCTCAAAAAAATGGGTGGGGGGGGGGGGGGGTTGACATTCACCATATACTTTTGAGACCTTAAAATCAGCTCAAAAACCACTCCACACTGATTTGGCATACAAGTCAACCCTTGAGAAACAAGAAACCCCCAACTACAAGATTTTTAATTGAAATTTTAATTGAAAACAACACATTTAAAAATCTTCAAAATGACCATCATTGTCCGAGGCAAAGATCGGAGCAAGCACATCCATACTCTCACTGTTTAAACAGTCATCATACGGGTCCCAGTTTATATCTGATGAGGTGGCTTCAGCTTTGACTTCAGTGCCCATAATAAATCATCTTCCATGCTATCAATTGCCAAGGGATACCGCACTTTTTAAACAATTTTATTAGTCTCGACTAAACTTTGTCCCATGCCTTGAACATAAAATCACACAGCACATCAAGCGATAAAGCATGCACTGCCCTGCCTTTTTTGAAAGATTTTTCTGCACTCAACATGTATCCCATTCGTCATGCACATGGTCTTTGAATGGCTTGTTCAGGCAGACATCTAGAGGTTGCAATTATAGACATCAAACCACCCAGGGTAACCGCCAAGTATTACGTAGTGCTAATCTACTTTTAGTGGCTATGAACCATATCCCAGACCAGCAAACTCTGTCCCTTGCTGCCTGTTCCACACATTTTCTATCCATAGTTTTACACCATTTTCATCCATCCCTTTTCATGAAAATGTACAAAAATACCCACGGAGAATTTTGTTTTACGTTTAATTTTGCATTTGAAGCTTACCATGGGTTTTAATTTTGTCCCATTGGCTATGCACGATAACAACACAGTAAACCTGGTCCTTTCATGGCCTGTACTTATGTTTGCAGTTTTTACATCTTTCCATTCCACTGTTCTATTGCCTGCCATGTCAAAATTCATGGCGATTTCATCCAGGTTTCCAATATTTGCCAATGCAAATTAACGTTTCTGCCGGTTATGTATAATAAACTGGTGAAAATTTATAACTTTATGATCAAGATCTTTTGGTAGTTTCAGAGCAATTTTTATTTTTTGTTGTAATACCAGATTTTTTCTGTTCATGAAACGGTTGCACTAGCCTACTGTAGCTTCAACATCATTTTTGAGTTCTGGCTATGACTTTGCCCACTGCAGCTCAGATGTTATTTTATTTTGGATGACTACGTAGCAATCTCGCCTCTGTTCATGGACCCATTCTGCAACTCTGGCCAACGAGTGATTCCTCTTCCCATCGAACATTCCCTTTTTGGTATTTTTCTTCAAGTCTCTTCTTTCTTCCTCCAATATCATACCAATATCTCATAAATAGCAAATTGTCTTGCAGCAGCTCAGTTGTGGTTTACTTGACCATTTCTATCAGTTTTATTTAAAACTCGCTTCATACTTTCGTTGTTTTGATGGAGCTTCCATCATAACAATCATCTGCAGCCAAGGCCTAGCAGATCAATCATCACAATTTTGGGGGAGGGGCGTTTTACTTATACACCGACAAATGTCCAACGTCTCAGGCATTGCAATTTTTGGGGGTAGACCCTATATATGTAAAATTCATAGCTAAAAAAACATTTGAGCATCAAGTAAATATAACTTTTACCTATTTTCTCCTTTGAAGTTATTTCTGATATCTCTAATTGTTCACTGTCTGCAAGTCCCTTCATCCTTCCAAGTGTTATTTATATTCATTGATGACATTTGTGAAAATACTAAATAAGATGCACTGAAAATGGAGCCCAAGATGTACTATCCCTACTTGTTTAATTCTTCCACTTTACATTTTGTTGTAAATTTGAATTGTGTAAGAGCAGCATTCTATATCAAAGTAAAAAAAATAGGATATGCAGATTACGAAGTCCCTGCTCCCATCACTCCAAACGATGCAAGAATTTGAAAATCCAAACAACATGAGATGGAAAAGAGATATGCAAAAGAAGAGTAAATTCATGGGTTTCTCATCAAGAAACAACAGGACGATAAATTGAACAAAGGATTAATTACAACAATAATGTCTCCACTTTAGCACAAGCTTTCATGAAGAAAAAAGCTGTTGAGCCATCTAACCACTCAAAATATCTGTGTAGGTTGTGTGCAGATAACTTCAGCACTACATTTAACAAAACTATAATGATTATCCTCAAAATGGCCCTGATTATGATTCACTATTTTGATTTAATTTTGCTTGGAAGGGGAGAACTTCAAAGCACAGAACACAACACAATTATACATGAACTCATTTGGTCCATCTGAGTTTCTCCCTGGAGACAACAGTGCCATCACTGGAATATTCCATCATTAAATGGTTACACAATGCTTGCTTCAACAATTTTATTCAGAAGATCAACAGGCATATCTTTATTTTTTTCAGATTTAAAACATGGCTTTAGTTATTATTACACTAATCTTTCAATTTAATTTTAATTGACTCAAGTTCACATTTTCATACCTTCTTCTATACTTCCTCAAAATTAGTTCTCACACCTTCCTTCAAAACAGTCCAGTCTTTCCTCACCAATCATACAATTCACTCTGGTTATAGTCAAGTTGCTTTTTCTTTACACTGCCGACAGTAAATAAATGCCTAAATTATTATGACTTGATAATATCTTAATTAAAACATAAATAAACAGGATTTAAAATTCCACTGCTCTTTTATTGTTTTCCCTATTTAGTTCAATTTTGAATTGGTGCTTGCTAATTACATCTTCATTGGTTGAATACATTGTTTTAAACTTATCGAGTCCCCTCATTTCTTACATTACTCTCCATAACTTAAAAAATCCTATCGTCCCTTAGCATATTCAATAATGTCTTACAAATTTCACTTGCTGAACTCACAAAAAAAGGCATAGAAAATCTGGTACAAAACACAGTATAGGTACTCGCATCCTAGCAGTGCAATTTGACGCATTTATTTCAAGAGCCACAATGTTCTAATTTTTGTTTGACAAGATTAAATGCACATAACATTTTAATTATGCACTTCAACTGCTAAAATTGAAAACTTTATCCATCTAATTTTTAAAAATTCTCCTACAGTCAAACGCCTAAGTTCGTATACTCATTTAAGAAGCAATAGTCTGCACAATTGATTTTACCAAGAATAAAACCCCAATAATAATCACTGAAACAAACGAATATGCATTTCTTGCTTTGTTAAAATATTGCTAAATTAAGGCAGAACTGTTTATAATACCACCATACCCTGTCAATGATAGCAAAACCCAAATCAAAAGTATTTGAAGTATTATCAACTTTAAAATAGCTGTCTCTGTAATTGCAACTCATTTTCTGTCTTCTTCCATGAACATCTGAAAAATATTCAGATCTGAAGTGAAAAAATCATTGATGATAAAGTCCAAGTAGTCCTTCCAAATACTGTACAATGATAACCAAAAATGCGAGAACAGAACAAGTTACATGTATTACCCTAAATAGGCTATCAAAAAATTCCCGATGCATTTTAAATGAAACACGAAAGTCCGCAGACGCTGTGATTGTAGCATAAACTCAAAATTGTACAAATGGGATAAGATCGAAACGACGGAATAGGACCTTTCCTGTTTTACTATTTATAAAACCCAACGAACTTGGACTGGCGGAGCAATTTGGCGCGATGCTTCCAGTCAAATAGTAGGCCGTGGGTACAGCGTCCTCTAATTACACACAGATCCAGGACCATTGTCCTCTCTCTTGGGCCTGACATTACTTAATACCATCCTAGGAGTTCGTCACAAGGAACGTGGAAGAAGGATAAAGACTTAATGAAAGAATCCTCACCCAACCTTGAAAAAGGGATCAGGTCCGAAACATCACATAGATCTTTATCTCCAATTAACGCATAAAACCTAATGAGTTACTCCAGCATTCCTCTTTTTGTCTCACCCAGCCTGACCCGGGAAACTCCTCTACACAACAAACCCTTGGCCCTAAAAGAGCCAAGCCGCCTCAGGCCGGGCTCGTGCCGACCTCGACCACCCCACCTCCCCTCGATCGTGATACGGCAGCTTCAATGTGACAGCCGCTGCAGACAAGGCCTGGCCCAGCCCGGCCTGCCGCCATAACGCGCTCGTCAGCCACCTCCATCTTCTGAATGCTCCGCTGTAATCAGCTCCGACTCGGAAGCAACGGGTTATCAAGGCCTAGTGAGGCCGGATCGAGTGCAGTAAGAGCCCGAAGAATTCGGATCAATGGTGCCAGATCGGATATGGCATCCGCCCGGAATCCTCGGAAACTTTGCTTCGAAGGTGAAGAAGGAGAGGCCGGAGCGAGCGGCTTCTGCTCTCACTCACCTCGTCGTTAAAGGCGTTGACGGCTTCCATGTTGTTGGTGTCCGAATGCCGCCGTGTTCGGGCTTTTCACAAAGGCTCCACGATCCCTTCAACTCTCCCCCGCTCGGCTCGCCTCCGTTGGATTCGGCTCCGGCCGTTTCCTCTCGTTCCGCTCCCGCTCCCGCTCCCACATTCACCTCCAAAGCGGTTCCACACGCGCCTCGTTCAACATGGCGGCGGCTGCACAACACGGCCGTGGTGGCTTGTGGGGGAGCGCGTGCCGTCGCCCGCCGAGAGGTGCGCCGTCCGTGCTCGAGGCCGCTCGGGTGCGCGAACTTCCCGCTCCGCCTGCTGTGTCTTTGGTTGTCGAGCCGGCATATCTGCCCAGCCGAATTTCACTCTCGTTTTGTTGTCACAACAGCTACAAATGTAGCAAAAAAAATCCACGAGAGCGCCAGAATGACACGGCATGTGGCAGTTCGGCCCGTCCACTCTGTACTGTCTGCAGGTAAGAGTCATTCACTTCTTGTTCTCTTTTCTCCCCCATATTTATCCATCTCTCTGTTGAAAGCTAATATTGAATCTGTCTTGGCTGGCACTTTATTCCAGACGAATTGTGAATCAACTTCAGTTCTTCGATCCTTCCACAGTTCAACCCACAGGTTAGGCCGGCTGGGAAACAGGATTAATGTATCAAGGCCTTCGGACTCTTCATCTGCTCAATCGGCTCCGTCTTTCTAAGTTTCCTGTTTATATTTAAGATTTTCAGCATCAGCTGGGTTTTTTTTCTCTCTTTTCTATTTACTATATTTATATCCTTCATAACTTCAAATGTATGTATTCGATTTTTTTTTCAGTATTCCAGAGAACAACGCCTGTGACCAAATCCCTATCACTAAAATCATGTCAGCAAATCTGTACAAACCTTTCACAGTTAAACAGGAAAGTCGCTGTGATTGTCGTCCAATACACAAAAGTGCTGGAGAACTTAAGCAGGTCACACAGTGTAGGTAGGAAGCAAATGGATATTTTAAAACCAGAAATAGGCTTTGTTCACAAATAAAATATTGACAACAAGGAAAACCATTTCAAAGTTTCTTCCCAGCCTTAGTTTTGAATCCATATATTAATTTCTATTTACACCATGCCATCACTCTGGCATCTTGTTATTTATCTACCCCCTGTTGTTTGAGGGGCTTCCCGTAGGTCTCAGCCTGTAATGCTCAATCATGGAATGATGAGAGAGTCTTGACCAGGGGTGGCCAAACTTGCTTACCATAACATAAACCAGCAGCAATAGAAATTCACCAAGACAATGGTATCTTCAAAACAATAATTTTTATTAAGAACAGTTAATAATATAAAATTGTGGCGGTACGCCATTAGGCAGGCAAACCAGCTCTGCTTGTCACACACGCGGTGGGGCAGCTGGCCAAAATGGCGCTGTCGGGGTTTCCTCTCGACCTCTGCACCGGACTCAGAAGCCTATGCTTGGGCACCCATGTGACACCCCAGTGACGTCGGAGACCCCCAGCGCGGTTCTCAGCCAGGTCCGGGTTGGGAGTACAAAGCCATCCAGGCAGCCTGCAATAAATTAGTTTTGCTCGCTGAACTCAACCTGTCTGGTTGTGCAATCCTTCAGTTAGCAGTGTAGCTGCCACTACAGTTAGTGTCCCCAACTGGTTCAAACATCTTTGAACCCAACATGAACGACCCTTCGATCAACGCTATAGCCATCAAGCTTCCTGACTTCTGGGTTCACGAGCCAGAGACCTGGTTCAGCCACACAGAGGCTCAGTTTCACCTCTGCCAAATTTCATCGGATTCGACCAAGTTTTACCATGTGGTCACCGCCCTGGACCAGGTCACCTCCAAATGAGTGCTTCACCTCGTTCATCACCCACCCGCGGAAGATAAATACAGGACCATAAAGCAGGTGATCACCGGCTCTTTCGGCCTCTCCAGGCACCAGCAAGCCGCTCAGATGCTCCACCTCGACGCCTTGTGTAGAGCTCGTCGAAAGAACCAAAGACTTGTTGATCCAAACCAAGGCTTTTATTAGCAAAAGACAGGAGCTCTTCACAGGTGGCCAACCAGTCTGGAATGATCCGACCTGGCTAAGGACACAACCCTTTAAGGCCCAGATAGTAGGCGTGGCTAACCTCTCAGTCAATCGCTGTAAGCACAGTCATTACACTCTAGATACTGTAACTATATACATTGGTGATAGGTCAGTACTATCACACCTTGGGAGACAGAACTACAATCGAGTTGATGGACGAGATGCTCGCGCTCTTGGGCGATCAAACCAACTGCCCACTCTTCAAGTGCATCTTCCTCAACCATCAGCCTGAACACATCTGGCCGCTACTGTCCCAGGAAAGCTTCGTCAACCCTAGGAAGGTCGCTCAAAAGGCTCAGGAGCTATGGCTTGAACGCTTCCTGGAGGGCTCAGCAGTCCAGCAGGTTACGAGTCACAGGCATGACCACGCCAAGCCTTCTAGCACTGTGGTGGAACACCCAGCCCCTGCAGGGGCCTCAAAGAGCATAGCCAGAAGCAAGTCATCCACTTCAGGCCTCGTCTTCCTCCTCCAGCGCTGGGGAGCCAAGGCTCGGAAGTGTCGTCAGCCCTCCTCGTTCCAGGAAAATGAGCAGGCCAGCCGCTGTTAATGGCTGCGGTGGCTGGTCAAGAACACAGCCTTCTCTACCTGCAAGATTCAGTCAGTTGCCGACGCTTCCTCGTCGACACCAGGTCCCAGATCAGCGACATCCCGGCCACAGCCATCGAGTCCTGGAACCGGCCTCGAGGACCTCCCCTCCATGCAGCCAATTCGACAGAGATCTGGACGTATGGAGACAAGACCGTCCACTTCCATATTGGCCAGTGGACGTTCTTGTGGAGGTTCACCGTCTTGTCCCTTCCAACCGCCATCCTGGGTGTTGACTTCCTCCTCGCCCACGGACTCCTGGTCGACATTCAAGGTAGGCGACTGGTAGATGCCCGTACCTTCCAATCTGTTTGCTTCAATGCCTCCCACACAGAGCAGCCACAGATGGCCACGGTCAGCATGCCCAAGGATGAGTTTCACTGTATTCTGGATGAGCTCCTCAAGCTGCAGTTTTCCACTGCCTCACCACACCACAGGGTGCTTCATTACATCCCCACCCAAGGCCTGCTAGTCCACGCCAAGGCATGCCGGCTCCCACTGGATAAGCTCCAGAGAGCGAAAGGAGGAGTTCTCGCATCTGCAGGAGCTGGGGATCATTCGACGCTCCGACAGTCCTTGGGCCTCACCATGGATGTTGGGAATCATAGAGACTAATGCAAAGGAGGAGCTGAAAGAAATCAGTATCTCTAAGGACATGGTCTTGGGGAAATTGAAGGGATTGAAGTCCGATAAACCCCAAGGGCCTGATAATCTACATCCTAGGGTACTTAAAGAAGTGGACATTCAGATAGCAGATGCTTTAAAAATTATTTTCCAGAACTCAATAGACTCAGGATCAGTACCATGGATTGGAGGGTAGCTAATGTTACCCCACTATTTAAAAAGGGGGGTAGAGAAAAAGCGGGGAATTATAGGCCGGTGAGCCTTACATCAGTAGTGGACAAAATGATGGAATCCATTATTTAGGATGTAATAGCGGAGCATATGACTAGCAGAGAAGGGATCGTACAGAGTCAACATGGATTTACAAAAGGTAAATCGTGCTTGACAAATCTATTGGAATTCTTTGAGATGGTGACAGGTAAAATAGATGGATGTGGTGTACCTGGAGGCTTTCGATAAGGTCCCACATAAACGACTGGCATGCAAAATCAAGGCTCATGGGATTGGGGGCAAGCTATTGATGTGGATTGAGAACTGGCTGGCAGATAGAAGACAGCGAGTTGGGATAAACGGCTCATTTTCTGAGTGGCAGACGGTAACCAATGGGGTGCCACAGGGATCTGTACTGGGACCCCAGCTGTTCACAATTAGCATTAATGATCTAGATGAGGGGATTTGATGTCATATCTTCAAATGTGCAGATGACACTAAGCTAGGAGGGGTTGTGTGCATTGAAGAGGGGGTCAGGAAGCTCCAGTGTGATTTGGATAAATTGGGGGACTGGGCAGATACATGGCAAATGCACTACAATGTGGATAAATGTGAGGTTATCCACTTTGGTAAGGATACCTTACAGCAGTTGTACAGAGCCTTGGTGAGACCACACCTGGAGTATTGTGTGCAGATTTGGTCGCCTTATCTGAGGAATGATGTTCTTGCAATGGAGGGAGTGCAAAGGCGATTCACCAGGCTGATACCTGGAATGGCAGGAATAACTTATGAGGAAAGATTGCGCAAATTGGGATTGTACTTGCTCGAGTTTAGAAGATTGAGAGGGGATCTCATAGAGACATAAAATTCGGGCAGGACTGGACAGAATGGATGCGGAAGGGATGTTTCTGATGTTGGGGGAGTCCAGAACCCGGGGCCATGGTTCGAGGATAATAGGCAAACCATTTAGAACCGAGATGAGGAATTTCTTTACCCAGAGGGTGGTGAATCTGTGGAATTCATTGCCACAGAGAGCAGTAGAGGCAGGTTAATTGAATATATTTATATTGAATTAGATATATTTCTTCAGTATAAGGGAATTAGGGGTTACGGAGAGAAGGCAGGGATGGGGTACTGAACTTTAAGATCAGCCATGATCTCATTGAATGGCGGAGCAGGCTCGAAGGGCCAAATGACCTACTCCTGCTCCTATCTTCTATGTTTCTACTCCACCTGGTCCCAAAAGCCTCCGGCGGCTGGCGCTCCTGCAGAGATTATCGATGGCTTAACGAAGTCACATTACCTGAACGTTATCCGATCCCTCACATCCAGGACTTTACGGCCAACCTGGGTGGCTGAGGGTATTCTCCAAGGTTGACCTGGTGCACCCCGAGGACATACACAGAATGGCCATCATCACCCCCTTCAGCTTGCTCAAGTTCCTACACATGCCATTCAGGCTCAAGAACTTCGCCCAGACCTTCCAGTGCTTTATCGACACAATGGGCAGGGATTTGACGACATCCTTGTCGCCAGCAGAGACCGGGCACAACACAAGTCCCACCTGCGCACCCTCTTCTCCCGACTGGCCGACTTCAGCTTAACGATCAATCTGGTCAAGTGCCAGTTCAGGAAAGAGTCCATGCAGTTCCTGGGCCATACCATCATGGCCAAAGGAACCAGACCTGCCGCTGCGAAGGTCGCTGAAATCAGGGAGTTCCCATGCCCAGACAACCTCAAGGGGCTACAGGAGTTCGTGGGTCTGGTCAATTTCTATAACTGCTTCATTCCAGGCACTGCGCACATCATGCAGCCGCTCTTCCCCCTCATTGTGGGCAAAGACAAGACGCTCACCTGGACTCCAGAGGCCAGCAGGGCATTCGAAGCCACGAAAGATGCCCTTGCGAAGGTTACCCTGCTCGTCCACCCATGTACCGACCGGCATATGGTGCTCTCCGTCAATGCCTCTGCCACAGCCATCGGCGCCATCCTGGAGCAACAGGTGAACAGACAGTGGAAACCACTGGCATTCTTTAGCCGACTTCTTCGCTCGCCAGAGTGCAAGTATACAGCTTTCGATTGTAAGTTGCTGCGCGTGTACCTGGCAGTGCCTCATTTCCTCTATTTCTAGGAGGGGAGGCCTTTCACTATTTTTACCGACCACAAACCCCTCAGTCAGGCACTTTCTATGAGATCCCTGGTCGGCCCGCCAACAGCGTCCCCTCTCCTTCGTGTCAGAGTTCACCACCGACATTTGGCACAAGGCAGGGAAAGACAACGTGGTCACCGACGCACTCTCACGACCGGCCATTTGCGCGCTGACACCCGGCCTCGACTTCGACCAGTTCATTTGGGACCAGAAGTCTGATGAGGGCACCGTCCTGTGCGATGTCTCCATGGGCATCCCGCGACCAGTGGTTCCCCAGCAATGGCGCAGCAAATCTTCCCCCATATCCATGACCTTTCCCAGCCTTCCATCAGGCCTATGCACGGTCTTCGGAGGCAGATTGCGGTCTGGACCAGAACCTGCACCCATTGCCAGCTTTTCAAGGTACACAGGCACACCAGAGTGCACGTACAAGATTTTGAACATGTCTAGGAATGGTTCAGCCACATACATATGGATATCGTCAGACCCTTACCTGTTTCCTGAGGTAACCATTACCTTTTTACAGTGGTAGACTGCACCACTCGTTGGCCCGAGGTGATCCCGATGCCAGATGCCTCCACAGACTTTTGCTTCCGAGCGCTTTTGAACGGGTGGGTTGCCCAGTTCTGCGTCCTGAACCACCTCACCAGTGATCAGGGTGCCCAGTTCACCTCTGTGCTCTAGGCACAGGTCGCCAACAGACTGGGGATCGAGGTACGTCACACCATGGCCTATTAACCACAGGCCAATGAGCTTGTCGAGCGATTGCACCGCCACCTTAAGTCGGCACTTATGGTCCACCTCACCGGCCCTGACTGGGTGGATGAGCTGCCTTGGGTGCTCCTGGGCATCCGCTCGACACCCAAAGAGGACCTACAGGCATCATCAGCCGAGCTGGTCTATGGTGCACTGCTAGCCATACCCGGTGAGTTCGTCAACGCACCTCACAACCCCCAGCAGTCACCGCATGGTCTACTTCCCCGCCTTTGGGCCCAGTTGGACTCCTTCACACCCCCACCACTGTCCAGACACGGCACACGGGCCTCTTATGTCCCCAGCGAGCTGTACTCCTCAAAGTACGTTTTTCTTAGGTGGGGCCCGTCCACAGCACCTCTACAAAGACTATAGGAAGAGCCAACAAAGTCGTCCAGTGTTCAGGATACACTTTCATACTGGATATCGGTGGCAAGAGGGAACTGTTTACGGTGGACGAGTTAAAGCCAGCCCACCTCAACCCCACTGAACCTGTAGTTGTGGCCCAACCCAAGAAGCGAGGCCATCCGGCAAAAAAGGACATTGGCACCGGTACTGGGGGGGGAGGGCTGTGTGGCGGTACGCCATTAGGCAGGCGAACCGACCCTGCTTGTCATGCACATGACAGGGCAGCCACCCAAAATGGTGCCATCGGGGGTTTCCTCCCAACCTCAGCACCGGGCTCGGAAGCCCACACTTGGGGACCCACGTGACGCCCCAATGACGTTGGGGCCCCCCAGCATGGTTCTTAGCCAGGTCCGGGCTGGGAGTACAAAGCCAGCCAGCAGCCTGCAATAAATCAGTTTTGCTCACTGAACTGAACCCGTCTGGTTGTGCGATCCTTCAGTTAGTAGTGAGGCTGCCACTACAAAATCTAACAACTCTAAACTTAATTCCCAACTATGCGCAAATGTATGGCAGATCCCAAACTATTATAGTTCAAGTAGGATTCTGGAAAGTCAATTTCAAAGTTAACTCTTATAAATCTTTTGTGTTGAAACTCAGTCTTTAAACTGTTGTTCAAAAGTAATTATGGAGTAGGTGAGACACCAAGTCATTAGACTTATCAAAACTCACAAATTCTTGTAGAGTTGCTTTCAGAAAAAAGTTTTTTCAAACAAATGATTTTTTTTCCACAAGTCCCCTCTGTGTGGATGTTACGGAACTTGTGATTTCCATGATGATTTCACAAACCCAGGCAAGGGTTTTAGACAAGATGGCTATTACAATGGGCATAGAGGTGCTGCTGTCCCTTAACAAAGACACAGTCAAAGAAGCCATCTTTTCTGAAGCCACTTTGATTCTGTGTTCCTCCCTTGATGAGGAGAACACAATAGCTGTCCTTTCTCACAGAATGTTACTGCATTTCTGATGAAAACTGGTTGAATACTTAAAATGCTGCTTAAAGTGTCTTTTATTGCATGACTGCTTTGATCACATGATATTTTGGTTTCAATCTCCAATTTCTCCAAAAGTATGAGTTAACAGAGGCCAACAAGCAAAAGGCTGTTTGTGTACACAAGTGCCTTTCTGTGCAAACATTCATTGTCTTCAGTATTTCTATGGAACAATCAACTTTAGCTTTATTGCTTTGTTTACAGGTGTATGGAGCAGACACAGAGTCTCTGCAGATTGGTGTTGTGTGTGTTTCCCTATTTCCAACCACAAGGTACCTCTCTAAAATATATTATAATCTAAAGATTAATAATAGCACAATTCTGTAACAGCCACATATGATAAACTTTAGATATTTGACAGCACAAGACATGAAAAAATATTACATACACATTTTTATTCTTACATGCATATTTTGTTACAAAAGTTTTATATACAGTGAATATTAAGAAATATATATACGTAATAATATTCATGCATGTATTTTTTTAAACTGCTAATTTGTGTTGGTTTCAATAATCTAAATGTACACATATTGAATACACTTATCAAATTTTGTAGATGTATTTTTAGGGGAAAATTTAGGGGGTCGACTGTTGCATGCATACAACTTTGATCGAGGTAAGTACCTGAGTTATTTGAGGAGTTGGAAGCTGGGATGGGCAGCTGGGATCGGGTGGTAAACCTGCTTTTGAGACATTGGGACCTCTGATAGGTGGAAAGGCAGCATTGACTGCGCCAGGCCTCTGCATCCTCAGCACATCTTCCTGTAGCCTGGCATGTGCTCGTGACCAGCATTCCTGCACTGAATCTCCGTGTGCTGAAGGACTACCACGTTTCTGACAGGCCAGTATCTTTTCTAAGTTCAAGTTTAATATCATCAGGTGGTAGAAGTACAACCCAACAAAACAACGTTCTCTGGTGCTTGTTGTAAAAGCATGCAATAAACAGTACATTGGCAGTATGTAATATACACATGTAAAAATAAATAAATATTGTTAAATAAATAGTAGGATCTCAGTCTGGTTCTGGCTCTGATACTCTTGTATCTTTTTCCTGACGAGAGTTGCTGGAAGATGCTGTGTGCTGGTTGACAGGGTTCTTCATTGATTTTCTGTGCCCTCTTCAAACAATGATCCTGAAAGATCATATCGATGCAGGGAGGGAGACCCCAATGATTCTCTCTGCCACTCTTCTGGTCCTGTGGATTGATATCTGATCTGATGTTCCACAGCAACAGTACCTCACTGTTATGCAGCCTGCCAGGATGTTCTTGATGCAGGTCCAGTTGTCTTTAGACAGGATGATGCCTGGTAGCTTTGCATGCCTCAATCTTCTCAGGAAGTGCAGTCACTGTTATGCCTTCCTAATAAGTGATCTTATTGAAATCTTTCCTGTAGTTGGTGTCCAAAACTACACTCAATACTCCAAATTTGGTGTCACCAACAACTTGTATAACTCAAATATGAAACCCCACCTATTTTTAAAAAAAAACAAAACTAACCAAGAAAAAAATCTTTGGAGCAGCTTGTCCTGAGGATTTCATTCCGTGAATCAAAAAACAAAGGTAAGACAAAATTTCATCTGGAAGAGAGTACATCAAATCACATTAAAAATATTTATATCAAATGAAAATAAGATATAAAAGATCACAATGTATCTTCAAATTTTACCAATGAATCAAATACATGCTGTAATAGTACAGAGTCTATCACCAATGTGTATATGTACATACGTACAGATGGTAGTGTAGGATGACTGATTGGCTGAGAGTGTAGCCACACCTACTGGCAGGTCTTAAAGGATTTCTCCTAGCCAGACCAGGTCATTCTGGACTGGTCGACCTACTTGTGATATGCTCCAGTCTTTTTGTTAATAAAAGCCTTGGTTTGGATCAACAAGTCTTTGGTTCTTTCGACGTGCACTACAATTTTATTAACTAAAAAATTTTTTGAAGGGATGGAGCGTTTGCTACGGCTGGAACGTCTCGACATCGACCTCGAATGACTTTAAGCACTGGGTGAGATGCTTCAAAACATACTTACAGCTCTCTGATCCAGCCGTGATAGAGAACAACCATCGACTACTAATATTGATGACTATGGTGTCCCCAAGAGTCTACACGAGTGTCCAGTTCGCAACCACTTACGCTGCAGCCATGAAGGTGCTGAAAGGGCTCTACGAGTGACCAGTGAACAGGGTCTATGCTCGGTACAAACTTGTTACAAGGAGGCAACAGCCTGGTGAGTCCTGTAAAGCTTATATTCAGGCACTAAGGGAAATGGGCAGGGACTGTGCCTGCACAGACAGAACTGCTGCAGAGACCACAGATGATCTCATTCAGGATGCCTAGGTGGCCGGGGTTCAATCGAATGAGGTGAGGCAGTGCCTGCTAGAGCACGGGGGAGAAAACCTAGAGGACGTGATCCGGAATGCAGAGACAATGGAGGCTGGGGTCTTAAGTATGGACATGTACTCTCGAGGCTGGACCCCACACTCTGATGTGAGTAGGATACCCTCCCTCTACCCTACTACTGCCGCTATGCTGTCCGATGCAACCCCAAAGTGTTATTTCTGCAAGAGGAACAAGCACAGCATGTCCCAGTGCCCGGTGAGAAAAGCCAGGGGCCAGAAGTGCCTTAAAAATGGCCACTTTGCTGTAGTCTGTCGCTCCAAAATGGCCACTGTCAAACACAGTGCCTCGTGTGAAGCCAAATCGCCACTCTCCATTTCAAGCACTTCTTCCTCAGAACTCTTGTCCAATGAGAGCGAGGACTCCACCGTGTGGCAGCGCCTGACATCACGGGGCAGACACTGAGCGCGGAAGGTACCACCCACCCTCGCCGCAATGACGTTCACCCTACCTCACGAAGCAATGTCCGACTAGGCCCCAGCCCCGACCTCAACGCCAGCCTCTGCTGCCGACCAGGGACCTGCCGCTGCTGCCGACCAGGGACCTGCCGCTGCTGCCGACCAGGGACCTGCCGCTGCTGCCGACCAGGGACCTGCCGCTGCTGCCGACCAGGGACCTGCCGCTGCTGCCGACCAGGGACCTGCCGCTGCTGCCGACCAGGGACCTGCCGCTGCTGCCGACCAGGGACCTGCCGCTGCTGCCGACCAGGGACCTGCCGCTGCTGCCGACCAGGGACCTGCCGCTGCTGCCGACCAGGGACCTGCCGCTGCTGCCGACCAGGGACCTGCCGCTGCTGCCGACCAGGGACCTGCCGCTGCTGCCGACCAGGGACCTGCCGCTGCTGCCGACCAGGGACCTGCCGCTGCTGCCGACCAGGGACCTGCCGCTGCTGCCGACCAGGGACCTGCCGCTGCTGCCGACCAGGGACCTGCCGCTGCTGCCGACCAGGGACCTGCCGCTGCTGCCGACCAGGGACCTGCCGCTGCTGCCGACCAGGGACCTGCCGCTGCTGCCGACCAGGGACCTGCCGCTGCTGCCGACCAGGGACCTGCCGCTGCTGCCGACCAGGTACCCGCTGCCGCTGCCGACCAGGGACACACCGACACTGCCAACCCAGTACCCACCGATGCTGCCGACCAGGGACCCACCACCGGTGACCCCACCGCTGACCGCCCCACTGCCGATGGCAAGCAGTGACCCCCAACACTTATCTTTGGCTGGAGGCAGCAACACCAACTCCCCAACACTTTTTTCAGGCCCAACTGTTTGCGTGACATCATCACGCACACGTTGCGTGATGTTATCACGCAGGACTCCACTGTCTACATTACAAGTCCCTGCATCAATAACCCTCGACCAGGACTTCCCCCAATCCCTCACAAAAGCAATGGAACTGATTAAAGTGCATGGACACTATACCAATTGTTTATTTGACTCTGGGTCAACTGACAGTTTTATCCGCCCAGATCTGGCCTACCGTTGCGGACTGGCTGTTCTTCCCACTGCACAGAGAATTTCATTTGCGACCAGATTGCTCTCGACTGGGATAAAGGGGTACTGCGTGGTGACGCTGAAAGTCCAGGGCATCACGTTCACAGACTTCAAACTATTAGTCCTTCCTCAATTGTGCACCCCTGCTCTGCTGGGACTGGATTTTCAGTGCCAGTTTCAAACCATTTCCCTGCATTTGGGGGGGCCTCACGCTCCGCTATCTGTCTGTAACCACTCCACCCGGAAACCTCCTGCCAGCGGCAGCCTAAGCCACGCGCCCCGAGGCCTCACCTGTATTCTCTCAACCCTCCAGGTTGCTCCGCCAGCACTTTTCGCAAATCTCACCCCTGGCTGGAAGCCTGTAGCCAACAAAAGCTGGCAATTTAGTACTGAACACAGGAAATTTATCACAAGCAAGGTGCGCAGACTGCTGGATGAGGGCATTATCAAACCTAGCTTGAGTCCATGGAGGGCCCAGGTAGTAGTTGTTAAAAACGGGGAGAAGCCGCAGATGGTGATTGACTACAGCTAGACAATCAACCGCTTCATGCTCCTGGATGCATACTCCTTTCCATGGATCACGGATGTGGTGAATCAGATCACCCAATACCGTGTATTTTCCACCATTGACTTACGTTCAGCCTATCATCAGCTCCTGATCCACCAAGAAGACCAACCTTTCACGGCCTTCGAAGCGAATGGGCAGCTGTATCAATTCCTCAGGATACCCTTTGGGGTCACAAATGGCGTCATGGTCTTCCAGCGGGAAATGGACCGGATGGTGGACCAGAACGGACTGACTGCTACTTTCCCACATCTGGACAATGTCACCATCTGCGATCATGACACGGAGGATCATGATGCCAACCTTGAGAAATGTTTTCAGACCTACAATTTTGACAAGTGTGTCTTCCGACCTCTCTGCTCGCAATTCTGGGTTGTGTGGTGGAGAACAGGGTGGTCATGCCGAACCCTGACCCTCGTGGACTTGCCCCCACTCCCACACCCAGAAGGCACTCAGACACTGCCTGGGTTTTTTCTCTTACTATGCCCAATGGGTTCCACACAATGTCGACAAGGCACGACCACTCATCAAGACCACCTCCTTCCCACTGTCAACCGAAGCCAGAGTGGCCTTTGACCGCATCAAATCGGACATCGCTGCTGCAACGCTGCACACCATTAACAAGTCCATTCCGTTCCAAGTTGAAACCGGCCGGCCGGTAGCCTTCTTCTCCAGAACCCTCCAGGGTCCTGAGAGCTGACACTCCTCTGTCTAGAAGGAGGCCCAGGCCATAGTCGAAGCAGTACGTTGTTGGAGACACTACCTCACTGGCAGGCGCTTTATGCTGCTGACTGACCAACGTGTGGTATCCTTCATGTTTAGCAATACCCAGCAAGGTAAGATCAAGAATGACAAAATCACCAGGTGGAGAATCGAGCTCTTCACCTTTAATTATGACATACTGTATCGGCCAGGTAAACTCAACGACCCGCCAGATGTGCTCTCCAGGGGGTCTTGCGCCAACATACAACTGTACAGGCTGCAGAAACTCCACGAGGAGCTCTGTCATCCAGTGGTCACTAGGTTCGCGCACTTTGTCAAAGCTCGCAACCTGCTCTACACGGTCGAGGAGATTCGCTCCATGACCCGAGCCTGCCCAGTGTGCGCTGAGTGCAAGCCCTACTTCTTCCGTCCAGAGAACACCCACATCATCAAAGCCACCCGCCCCTTTGAGCGTCTCAGCGTAGACTTCAAGGGGCCCCTACCGTCGATCAACTGTAACATCTATATCCTTATGGCCATCAACAAGTACTCCCGCTTCCCGTTCGCTGTGCCCTGCTCAGACATGACTGCCTCCTCAGTTATAGAGGCCCTGCACAGCATCTTTGCCATCTTCGGGTACCCCAGTTACATCCACAGTGACAGGGGGTCCTCATTTATGAGCGCAGAGCTGTGACAGAACCTTCTGGAGCGTGGTATTGCTTCAAGCAGGACCACCAGCTATAACCCATGTGGTAATGGGAAAGTCGAAAGAGAGAATGCCACCATCAGGAAAGCGATTACGCTTGCCCTCCGGTCCAAAGGTCTCCCCACCTCTCGCTGGCAGAATGTGCTCACTAGTGCCCTACACTCCATCCGCTCCCTCCTATGCACCGCGACCAATGCCATGCCCCATGAAAGGATGTTCTCTTTCCTGAGAAAATCCGAGTCGGGTATGACCAGACCGGCATGGCTCACGGTTCCCGGTCCAGTCCTTTTACGACGCCACGTCCAGTACTCTAAGAACGACCCCTTGGTTGACCGAGTGACTGCTCCATGCGAACCCGCATTATGCCTACGTTGAGTACCTGGACGGACGGGAGGACACAGTCTCGGTAAGGGACCTAACCCAAGCTGGATCAGGCGCAGCAGTGCCTTTAACCCAACCTCCCCCTATTCCTTCTCCCCCAGGTCATGTGTTTGAACAGAGGTACCAGCACCACTCCACCAGCTCAGGCCAGACTGTCAACAACGCTGTTGGGGGATTGAGCAAAGCAGTGGCCACACCCTACAGGTCTATCAGCGACACTACTCCAGCGACCCCAATCCTGGCGCCATGGCGGTCACGCTGGATGGTCAGACCCCCTGACTGGTACAGCCCCTAACTTCCATTCACCCTGGGGTTGGTTCTCAAAGAAGGGGTGAATGTGATACTACAGATTCTATCACCAATGTGTGATCTGTCCATATGTACAGATATGTACATGTAGGATGACTGTGATTGGCTGAGAGTGTAGCCACACCTACTGTCAGGTCTTAAAGGATTGCTCCTAGCCAGACCAGGTCATTCTGGACTGTTTGACCTACTTGTAATATGCTCCAGTCTTTTAGTTAATAAAAGCCTTGGTTTGGATCAACGTCCTTGGTTCTATCGATGCGCACTACACATGCTATCTAATTTTTTTCTAAAATTAAACAGAATATAACATGAGAGAACTATTGAAACACTTTTGGAGGTCTAGAGTGTTCCCTTTTGAATAAGATGGCTCTTCTAGCCAATATACCTAATACACATCCCAACGTCTCTACTCAACACTTTGATTTATAAAGGCCAATATGGCAAAAACTCTCTTTACAACCCTATCTACCTGTGACACCACTTTCAGGGATTTGTATTCCCAAATCCTATGTTCTACTGCACTCTTCAGTGCCCTTTCATTTACTGTGTATGTCCTACCTTTGTCTGTCCTTCCAAAATGCAATACCTCATTCTTGTCTGCATTAAATTTCATCTGCCATTTTTTAGCCACTTTTACCAGGAGGTCAAGATCCCTCTGCAAGCTTTGAAAGTCTTCCTCATTGTCCACAATACCTCCAATCATTGTGTCATTTCCAATTTATCACATTATCATCCAGATAGATCATTTATGTAGATAACAAACAACAGTATCTCAGGACTGATCCTTGAGGCACACCACTGATTACAGGCCTCCAGTCTGAAAAACAATCATCCACTATCACTCTCTGGCTTCCCCCAGATAGCCAATGTCGAATCTAGTTTACTACCTTACCATGAATACTGAGCGTCTGAACCTTCCTGACTAACCTCCCATCTGGGACCTTATCAGAGGCCTTACTAAAGTTCCTGGAGATGACATCCACAGCCTTTCCTTCATCAACTTTCCTGGTAACCTCATAGAAAAACTCGGAGATGGGCTTAACACAACCTGCCACGCACAAAGCCATATTGACGATCTCTAATCAGTCCCTGCCCATCATGTCCCTGTCATCTTTGAATGACTTCCAATATTTAACCACTACTAACATTGGGCTTATTAGCCCATAATTTCCTTGGTTACTTTTCGAGCCTTTTTTTAAACAACATGACCTACCCTCCAATCCTCCGGAACCTCACATGGGGATAAGGATATTTTAAATATTTTTGCCAGCAGATTTGAGCCAAATTATTATTAAGAACTGTAAAGAATTTAACTCTGCTAAAACTGTATTATGGAAGAAAGGATGTAAATTTGTGTTTAGATACCCTACTACTCTCAAGGTTTTTTATGGTGAATATCAAATCCAGTTTTTTTACTGATGAAGCTGATGCTCTTCTATTTGCTAATTCATTGCCTGAAAATAAGTTAAAAAAAAAAGTCAAGATAAACTTTCTCAACAATTGAAGCCAGCTCAAGAAGAGAAAGATGGTTCGCAGAAGTAACTGAAATTGATATTGATGATAACCAAGCTGTGTATGATACTTGAAATATTTTTAAAGTATTGTTGTTTTTACTTAATTGTTCTGTTTGGGGGAGGTGGTTTATTTGCTTCTCCTTCTGAAGTTGTTGGCCACTTGGTGACATTGGTTACTTCCCGTATAATGGGGGTATAGTACCGTTTCTCAGTGTTTTTTTCTTTGGGGGGGGGGTTGTATATATATATATATATATATATATTCCTCTTTTTAAGGGTTTCTTTCTTCTCTATCAAGGAGATGTATCTTATTTTGCAGTTTAACCGCGGGTGGTGGAATTGTCATTCACAATATTAAATACGATGGCGAGGAAATTAAATTTTGCGACATTTAATGTTCACGAGCTCAGTAATCCGTTTAAGAGAGAGTTTTGGCTTTTTTTTTTAAGATGTTGAAAGTAGATATTGCTTTCTTGCAAGAAACTCATTTGACTAAAAAAGAACATCAGACATTGAAAAGGAATCAGGTTGGTCAAGTTATAGCTTATTCTTTCAATTCAAAAGCGAGAGGTGTTGCTATTTTGATTAACAAGAAATTGCCTTTAAAATTAGAATCAGTTGTTTGTGACTCAGTGGGTAGACTTTTAGTAATTAATTGTCAAATTTATTTGGATTGTTGGACACTTATGAACATTGATGTGCCAGATGTTGATGACGAGAAATTTATTCAAGATTCCTTTTTTTAATTTGGCACAGGTGCACAAAAAGGTAATGATTGGAGGGGATTTTAATTGTTGTGTGGATCCATTATTAATGTCCAAAAATAGTGACAAGATCCAAAATGGCAAAACAAATTTAGCATTAATGAAGGAAATGAATTTAGTTGATATTTGGAGAAGGTTGAAAATGATTTTTCATTTTATTCATCCCAATATGATTCTTATTTGAGAATAGATTTTTTAAAAATTATCAGATCATTTGGAAGGACATGTAGTATCCACTGAATATAAAAGTAGAATATTGTCAGGTCATTCTCTTTTATATTAACATGTACAGCTTCAGAAAAAAAATAGAAACTACATAAAAATGGAGATTTAATGTCAAATTTTGTAATTTTATAAGAGATCAAATACAACAATATTTACAAACAAATACAGATTCAGTTAATAGTAAATTTGTTTTGTGGGATGCTTTAAAAGCATATTTAAGAGGACAGATTATTAGCTTTTTGACTAAAGTTAAGAAACAGTATTCTAGTGAGGTGGATAAATTAAAAAATGAGACAGAAAATTTAGAAAATGATTTACAGCAGAATTCAACAGAGGCTAAAAAGATACAATTGTTAAATAAAAATTTGCAATGTAATTCATTACAGACTTATAAAAATGGAAAAATTATTATAAAGAACTAGACAAAAGTATTATGAATTGGGGAGAGAGCACATAAAGTAATGGCATGGCAATTAAAGACAGCAGGCTTCTAGAACAATTAACACCATTAGGAAAGATTCAAAAATTATATATAAACCCCAAAATATAAATGATGATTTAAGGAATTTTATATGAAATTATATACATCAGAATCTGAAAAAGATGAGGAGAAAATTGATACATTTTTAGCTGACCCTCAGTTTCCTTCTTTGAATGTTCAAGAATGTAATGTTTGGATGCTCCTTTTACTTATAGAGAAGTTATAGAAACACTTAAATCAATGCCTAACACAAAATCCCCTGGTGAAGATGGATTTACATCTGAATTTTATATAAAAAAAATTCAAGAAAGATAGGGATCCTTTAAATACTGGATCGTGTAGACCTATCTCTTTATTGATTGATTATAACTAAGGTTCTAGCAAATAGATTATCAAATTACTTACCAGGTTTAATTCATTAAGATCAAGCTGGATTTATTAAAAATCATTTTTCTGCAGATAATATTGCAAAATTAATTAGTTTGATTCATATTTCTCGGGAGGAATCTAATTTATCATTAGATGTCTTATCATTAGATGGCAAAAAGGGATTTGATAGGGTAGAGTGGAATTTTTTATTTAAAGTACTGAAAAAAATTTAGGTTTGGACCAATGTTTATTATTTGGATTGAATCTTTATATAGAAACCCTCTGCTAGAGTGATGATGAATGGGCCCTTTGTCTCTGGCACTGTTTGCATTAGCTATTTGGTGCAACTTTTGGTGCAATTGATATGACAAGATAACAATATCAAAGATATTAAAGTGAAATCTGAGGAGTACAAGATAAATTTATTTAACAGAACCCCAAAATTATTTAAAGTCGCTATATGAAAGATTGAAACAATACGGTGTGATATCAGGTTATTAAATTAATTGGGAGAAAAGTGAGATTTTGTCATTGACTGATGTGGATTATACTGATTGTAAGAAGATAGCTCAATTTAAATTGGCAGATCAAATTAAATATTTAGGTATTAAATTGGATAGGAATTTAGATCATTTATATGATCTGAATTATTTATCTTTGTTTTATAAAATTAAAATTGACTTAAATAGATGGAAAGATTTACCTATAACATTAATAGGTGGAGTTAATTGTATCAAGATGAATATTTTTCCTATAGAGTACAATATCTTTTTCAATCTATTCCTTGTCAAGTTCCTCAAATTTTTTTTTAAAGATTTGAATTCTATTCTAAGGAAGTTTTTGTGGGAAACATAAAATGGCTGGGGTATCTTTACAAACATTAACTTGGTGGTATGATTTGGGAGGTTTGCAATTACTGAATTTTCAAAATTATTATAAAGCGGCACAAATGAAATTTATTAATAGAATGTTTGTTTTGAAAATTAATTAATACGGGCTAATATTGAGTTAACTAAAAATGGTTAAAAGAAGATGGAGGAATTTGTTTTCAAATGGAATTCTAAATGACTATTTATTTATAATTCACCTATTTTGAGACCAAATTGATTTATGGAGTATGATAAATGAGGAAATAGGTACACGGAAAATTTCAGGTCAGATGCCCTTGCCTCAGAATAAACTTTTACCTTTTACTCTTAATAATCAACTTTTGAAAATATGGAATCAGAAAGGAATTACTACTGTGCAAGATTGCTATGAAGCTGGTCATTTTATTTCCTTTCAAAGAATGAAAGAAAAATAACAAAATACCCTTTTTGTTATTATCAATTAGATCTTTATTATTGGATAATTTTGGACATGCTGCTTTAAAGTCACCAAGACAGTCAAAATTTGAAATTCTACTTATGGAAGGTGGGAAGAAAAATTATGTATCAGGAATGTATTCATTATGACAGAATAAATTGCCCAAGGTAGATTTGCATAAGTCTAGATTAAAGTGAATAAAGATTTGAGAATAGCAATTGATCAGGAAGTTGGAGACATTGATGTAAAGATGGTGTAGCAAGCCAAGTGACTGTGTGAGAAAATGGGCCGAATTGCCACAATAAGTGGCTGGCACAAGATGGTGCGAGCTCCCCTTCACTGACAAGAAGGAACCTGCGCCTAGCGCCACATGTGAGCTAAGGAGTCCTCCACTTCCGTGTAGCCACCGCGACGTGATGATGTCACTTTCAGAAGCTGGAGGGTATGTCACCTGAACTGGGCGGGCTAGTGCAGAGACGCAGCCAATTCAAACCAATAAATTCATTCTTTGTGTAGACGTGTCTTAATTTGGTAGCGCTGTCGCAGTAATCGCTACAGTGGTGACCCCAATGTTCAAATGTTTTGGAAGCAGCATCAATCACATGAAAATGCAGCAACTGGCTGAATCCACAGTCACAGCACCTGTGACCAACATGATGGGTGTACATCTCCTACCTTCCTGGGCAAGCCGTCCCAGGAACTGGCTACAGCTGGCTGAGTTACAGTTCCATATCAGGGGATTCGTTTCAGAGGACACCAAGTTCTGGCACGTCGTCAGCACCCTGGATGCTGCCACAGCTGCCAATGTAAGCTCCTTCATAGAAAACCCACCAATGGGACGTAAGTACAAGCAGTTCTGACATTTCCTCCTCGACACCCGAGAGCTCAGCCAGCATGGAATGCCATTAGAATCCTCAAGATGCAGGGCCTGCATGACAGAAACCCCCTCCGAGCTAATGCATGAGCTGGTGGCCCTAGCAGATGGGCACACACCCAGATCCCACCTCCCCTCTGGCCTTCACAACGGATGCTTCAGACAGAGTGGTGGTCACAGTGCTAGAGCAATGGGTCGACGAGCACTGGTGACCCTTCGCTTTCTTCAGAAAGCATCTCAGAATACCAGAGCTCAAATACAGCACATTTGACCACAAACTGCTGGCCATGTACCTGGTGATACGGCACTTCCGCAACATGCTGGAGGGGAGAGTGTTCACCGCCTACACAGACCACAAACCATTGACCTATGCACTGAGCAAGGTTTTGGACCCATGGTCAGCAAGACAACAACGGCACCTCTCCTACATATCTGAATTCACCACAGATATCCACCATGTCGCCAGCAAGGCCAACATAGTAGCTGACGGGCTCTCTTGGCCCGCTGTCACCGCAACCTGCGGAGGGCTCAATGTCACCCAGCTCACCAAGGACTAGAGGGAGGATGCAGACGCCCAGGCATGCTGGACGGCCATCGCCAGCCTGAAGGTCAGAGATTTCCTTCCCACACCAGGAGAACTGACTTTGCTGTGCAACATCTCCACCAGATCCCCAAGGCCAATCCTACCCACAACCTGGTGACAGCAGGTATTCAACCAGATCCACGGTTTATCGCATCCCTCCATAAGGTCAATGGTCCATCTGCTCTTGGACAAGTTCATGCAGTATGGGCTCCGCTAAGACCCTAAGGGCTTGAATCTACTTACAATTCTAGCATGCCAAGGTGCTCCAGCACACCAAAGCCCTCCCTACAGACTTTTGAGCTGGCACAATGGAGGTTTTAACATGTCCACGTCAACGTCGTTGGCCCCCTCCCAGTGAGCCAGGGTATGAGGTATCTGTTCACTACCATCGACAGTTTCACCCGCTGGCCAGAGGAGATACCCATGGCCGCGTGCGACACAGAGAGCTTTCCTTGCCACTTGGGTTGCGCATTTCGGAGTCCTGACCTACATCAGGTGTGCAGTTCATCTCCTCCCTCAGGTCCAACCTGGTGAAATTCTGCGGCAGCTAGGTTGACCATACGACAGCCTACCATCCTCAAGCAAATGGATTGGTTAACAGTTCCATGCCACTTGAAGGCCGTATTGAAAACCCTTCTGATTGGGATAAACTGAAATGACAAGCTCCCGTGGGTACTGCTTGGGATCCGCATGGCACCGAAGGAGGACCTACCAGCATTGTCTGCAGAGATGGTGTATGGTTCACCACTTTCCATCCCAAAGGACCTACATTTCAACATCCCAGGCCAACAGACTAGCGTGTTAGACGTCCTGCACTGGCTGAGCGAGCAAGTGGGTGGACAGTGGACCCCCCCCCCCGCCACCGTCCAGACATTGCTAGCCACCCAGCCACATTTCCAGTGGATCTGCAGTTCACACACTACGTTTTTGTACACAGAGGACAGCAAGGCCCTGCCCCCCTCTCAACATTGCCCGTACGAAGGCCACTTCAAGATACTGCGGAGAGACTGGCGTGGTGTTCACATTGGACATGGGCGGCCGACAGGACAGATTCACAGTCAACCACCTCAAAGTTGCACATTTTGATTCTGACCTGCCAGCCCCAGACCCCCAGGTCAAGCACAGAGGTAGACTGCTCAGCGGCAGCGATTCTTGGGAGGGGGGGGAGTAGTAAAGTGGATTAAGTGACCGCATGAGTAAACGGGCCAAATCACCACAACACATGGCTGGTCAAAGATCAAAGATGGCACGAGCTCCCCTTCAATGCCGAGAAGGAGCCCATGACAAGCGCCACGTGCGTAGCGACCAGCTGGCCGGAGAGGGACACTGCAACATGATGATGTCACTTCCAGAAGCCGGAATATGTATTTCTGCCAGGGGCACTGCAATTTGTACACCAGCCTCACTCAAGAAGTTTTGGGTATTTAACTATCTTTATTTGCTTTAAGACAGCAAGCACATCCTCTTTACTAGTTTTGTCCCTAACTATTCTTTTGCTCTCAATATATCTGAAGAAACTCTTAGGATTTCCCTTCATATTATCTGCCAAAGCAACTGCATGTCTTCTTCTAACCCTCCTGATTTTCATCTTTTTTTTTCTTGCATTTTTTAATACTTCTTAAGTACCTAATTTTCTCCTTGTTGCCTATACCTGCTATACACTTAATTCTTCTTAACCAGAACACCAATATCTGTCATTATTAACTTTGCTTATTAACTTTGACTTTAATCCTGACAGGAACATAAAAGCTCTGTATCTCAAAATTTTTCCTTAGAAGGCCTTCCAATTACCGAACACATCCTTTCTAGAAAATAACATTGGAATCCACGTTCTTTAGATCCTCTCTTATTTCTTTAAAATTGGCCTTTCTGCATTTTAGAATCTCAACCTGAGGACCAGACCTAACCTTATCCATAATTAACTTGAAACTAATAGCATTTTGATCACTTAACCTAAAATGTTCCTCTACACATGCTTCTGTCACCTGTCCTATCTAGGTAATCTTGTGGTTTGTTATAGTTTTGTTCCCTTGCCATATGTGCTTCATGTTACAGGTGTCGCATGGCTGACTATGGATCTTCTATGTACTGTTATGAGCCCAGAGAACCCCAAAACCCAGCAGTAATAGAAATTTACCAAGACAAATGGTGAGATAAACAAAAGTTGCTTTTAATTATCTTTAAACATGAAAACAGGATCAAAATTTAACTTATTACTATTAACTTAAGTTAACCTAATTTAATCCCCTTCTAATTCTAAGTGCACATGTATGTAATGTGTGTGCAAGTTCAGAAGAGTTATTTGATTCACATTCCAATCTCACTTCACACTCCTCCAAGTTCACTGGTATCAGGCAATTCTTCTACTGTGCACAGAATTTAACATTTATGAATCTTCACCAGGCTTTGGTGCTTGAAAGGTAAATGGTCACCATTCAAGAAGGTTCTTGTTGGTTTTCAGAGAGATTTGTTGCTCATTGGACACCCACAACTTATTCCTTCTGAACAGCCACTTCGATGTCTTACCGAAGAAACTTGCCCCATTAGGGTTTTCCAGATAATAACCTCTTTCTTTCAGGTCACCAGAGTTCCTTTTTGTTTCCCTTATTTCAAATGAAACATTTTACAGCCAGCCATCTCCTCTTGTATGGACCACAGGGCTTTGATCAGGCTGAACTAAGAACTTACAACCCATCTTCCAAATGGGGTTTTTCCACAAGCTTGCCAGCTTGTCATGTTCCAGTCCCAGCTGCTGCTGCTGAACTGAGGAACTGAATTTTCTCTCTCTCTCTCTCTCTCTCTCTCTCTCTCTCTCTCTCTCTCTCTCTCTCTCTCTCTCTCTCTCTGTGTCTCTGAAAATCACATCCCTCTTAGAACAGTCAACTGCACTCAAACAGACTGCTGCTCTGGACCTAATCTTCCGAGATTTTTCATCTGTTGCTTTCCAAAACAATAATCCATTACTCCACAGCATGTCCAATTAACACCTACCTACCTGTGAAGTCCTAATAGGCATTCTTCAAAGTTTTTGCAAAGGCACCCAAAGCTTGAACTATCTGGCTTGAGCAGAGCTCTGGCATTTTAATTGAGATCTGTTTTGAAGAGTTTGTATGTGACCTACTCTAAAAAACCTGCTAAAATTTATCTCCTTTAAAACATATCTATATACAATATAAAATATTATATAATCTGTCACAGTACCCACACTTTGCCTTTCATATTGCACGGTAGAGTTCAGCCCTGGCTCATCTTTTTTTAAAAATTTTTTATTTTTCACACCATAAATCACAATAGCCATGATATACACTTTTTCTTTTTCACACATTTACAGTGACTTTTTCTCCCCCCCACCCCTCCCTCCTCCCAAGCCACCCCCCTCCCTCCTCCCAAGCCACCCCCCTCCCTCCTCCCAAGCCACCCCCCTCCCTCCTCCCAAGCCACCCCCCCACCCCCCCCCTCTCATCCATTTTAGGTATACAATCTAGGTTGCATTAATTCAGTCAGACAATGTTGTCATTCAACAAAAATACACCAGAAATTCTACAGAGTCCATTCTTTTCTTTCCTTCTCCTTCCATCAACTTAGGTAATGTTTGTCCCTGGTAGGTTTTCGCTATTGTATTTAATGTAAGGCTCCCATACTTGTTCGAATATTTCAATATTATTTCTTAAACTATATGTTATTTTTTCTAATGGAATACATTTATTCATTTCTATATACCATTGTTGTATTTTAAAATTATCTTCCAATTTCCAGGTTGACATAATACATTTTTTTGCTACAGCTAGGGCTATCTTAACAAATCTTTTTTGTGCATCCTCCAAATCAATTCCAAATTCTTTGTTTTTTATGTTACTTAGGAGAAAGATCTCTGGATTCTTTGGTATAATGTTTTCTGTTATTTTATTTAATATCTGATTGAGATCATCCCAAAATTTTTCTACTCTCTCACATGTCCAGATTGCATTAATTGTTGTTCCCATTTCTTTTTTACATCGAAAACATCTATCAGATACTGTTGGGTCCCATTTATTTAACTTTTGCGGTGTAATGTATAGTCTGTGTAACCAATTATATTGTATCATACGTAGCCTCGTATTTATTGTATTTCTCATCGTTCCAGAACATAATTTCTCCCATGTTTCCTTTTTTATCTTTATATTTAAATCTTGTTCCCATTTTTGTTTAGTTTTACCATTTGTTTCCTCATTCTCCTTTTCTTGCAGTTTAATATACATATTTGTTATAAATCTTTTGATTAACATTGTATCTGTAATCACATATTCAAGGTTACTTCCCTCTGGTAAACTCAGATTGCTTCCTAATTTATCCTTCAAGTAGGATCTCAGTGGCTCATCTTAATGCCATTTTGTCTCCTGACCTGAAGACAGCATCATGAGCTCTGAGAAGTGCCTGGACCTCTGCAGCCAACCATGGTTTTTGGTTAGCCCTGGTTGTGAAGCATTTGATCTTGGTGACATCCTCAATGCACTTGCTGATGTAGTGAGTCACTGATCTTATATACTCCTTGAGTTAAATCACAGGATTCTGTTGACACTGTGGTTAAGTGAAAAAATACACAAATGCTGGAGAAACTCAGCAGGTCAAACAGTGCCTTTATGTAGCAAAAGTTAAGATACATCACCAACGTTTCGGGCTTGAGCCCTCCATGAAGGTGTGGGGGAAACTAGAGAGATGTCTGAACAAAAGGGGAAGGGGGGTGGTGAGGGTGGGAGATGACAGGTGGAGAATGGGGAGAAACACCGCGGTGGGTGGAGAAGTCCAGGCTAGGTGGAGAGAGAACTAGTTAAAGTGGGGGGGGGGGGGGAGAGGGGGAAAAGCAAGCTGATTAGTGGAATGCAGTGAACTCAGCATTCATGCCCTGGGGTTGGAGAGTGCCCAGACGAAAAATGAGGTGTTGTGCCTCTAATCTGCGGGTATTCAGGGTTGGGTAGTGTGAAAGGCCATGGACCGACGTGAGCTAGAGAGTGTGACTCAGAATTGAAATGGTTGGCTACGGGGAGGTCGCTTTTGTTGTAAACGGAGGGGAAGTGCTGGGCGAAGTGATCTTCTAATCTGCAACCAGTCTCTCTGATGTAGAGAAGACCACAGAAGGTGCACCGGATGCAATAAATGACTTCTTTGGAGATACAGGTGAAGTGTTGCTTCACCTGAAAAGTCTGTTTGGGACCTCAGACTGTGGTGAGGGAGGAGGTGTGGGTGCAGGTTTTACATCTACGGCCACAGTGGAAGGTGCTGGGTTGGGAGGGCGAAGAGTGGGAAGGGAAGAGTGCATAAGGGAATCACGGAGGGAGCAGTTCCAACAGTAGGCTGAGAGGGGAGGAGAAGGAAAAATGTGTATGGTGGTGGGGTCCTGTAGTAAGTACCGGAAATTCCAGCGAATAATGTGTTGGATGCAGAGGCAGGTAGGATGGTAGGTAAGGACTAGGGGGATGCTCTGTTTATTGTTTCTGGGGGAATGGAGGATATGTGGGTGAGGGCCGAGTTACTGGTAGTGGACGTGAAGCCACATTTGTGGAAGAAGGCAGAAGTTTCAGAGGCTCTGGACTGGAATATCTCATCTTGAAAACAGATGCGGCAGAGACGGAGAAATTGAGAGAAGGAGATGGAGTCCTCGCAAGGGACAGGGTGTGAGGACCAGTGGTCCAGGTAGTTGTCTGAGTTAGAGGGTTTGTAATAAATGTAAGTGGACAGTCTGTCTCCTGAGATGGAGACAGAGATATCCAGAAAAGGGAGTTTCATCGGAGATGAACCAGGTGAATTTGAGGTCGAGGTGGAAATTGGCCATGAAATTGACGAACTCATCGTTGATACATGAGGCCGCCCTGAGGTAGTCGTCGATGTACGGGAGGAAGAGTTGGAGGGGTCTGGCCTGTGCTCCACAAAACCTACAAACAGGCAGGCATAGCTGGGACCCATGCGAGTACCTATGGCTACTCCTTTAACTCATCCCACTACCTCCAGATTGAAGGAAGAATTGTTAAGGGTGAGGACAAGTTCTGCCAGACAGAGAAGGGTGGTGGTGGAAGGTGACTGTCCAGGTCTGAGGTCCAGGAAAAAGCAAAGTGCTTTGAGGCCTTCTGTGTGGGGAATGGAGATGTAAAGGGATTGGCCATCCATCATGAAGATGAAGCAGTGTGGTTTGGGGAATCTGAAGTCTTAGAGGTGGAGGGTGAGTTGATAGTATTCCTGCAGTTCTGGATGTCTGACTCTGCATCCCTGGGAACAGTCTTCTATCAAACTTCTGCTGGGATGAACCCTGAAAAAGACCCTTGCATTCTTCTCCACAAACTTTGAGTGAATCTGCATTCTGCAAAGAGGTGGGGGACTGTCTCCACTCCAACCCAATCATCTCGGGGAAGATGTGAATTTTGGGTGATTTTTCTGGTTGTACAGGAAAGATCTGACTTGGAGGTCCCCTCTCATGGTCAGACAGGCCAAGTCCTGGTGCATTTTTGAGCACTGGCAATAAAGCATTCCATCAGATGAACCACTCCACCCTGTCCATTGAAACCTAGCCTCTCAATGTGTGCAGGATGATCTCTGCTGACCACTGCTTGATGGCCTTGTGGTCAAAGGTGTTTGTCTGGAAAAACATTTCCACAAAGGATAGGTGGTGTGGCAGTCCAGCTGACTAGGACAATATACATCAACAGAGCCAGGCACATCCTTTGCAACATCTGGGATGGGTAGACCTCAGCACATAGTGACACTTGGTGCCCTCAAACATTGGTTCCACGCACAGCCTGATGCAGCCACACATGAAAGTGATCATCAGGATGAGGGCACATTGATTATGTCCTTGCCTCTGTTGTTTGGCAACTCTTTGGATCCTTTCCATATGAACTAGAAAACTGTTCTGCTGACTGCCAGAACAGAGATGCGGAGGATGGGACACACCTGGGCCACGTACAGCAGAAAGGAGAGGACCACACACCCGATGAACAAATTCTTCCCCATTATTGAGAGGGAGTGCTGCATGCACATACCCAATTTCTGGTGAATGGTCCACTCTGACCATTTTTTTTGTTGCGTGCCTCAGCCCCTCTAAACCAGATCCTCAACAAGTAGTCAGATCTGACTGTTAAGGGGTTGGTGGACCAATCAGACCAGTTATTGAAGAGCATTGCCTTGCTCTTCTGGTTTACCCTGGTGCATAATGCAGACTCAAATGCAGATACTGATTAGTCTGTGGGCCGATTGAGTGTCTGAACAGAAGATGGTGATATTGTCCATGCAAATGGCAGCCTTGACCTGAGTGCCTCCACTGCCTGGCACATCACTACTCTTATGCCCTTGTCCTTCCTGATGGCTTCAGCAAAGGGCTCAATACAGCACACAATTAAGACTGGAAAGAGTGAACATCCTTGCCTGATTCCAGACTTAATCCCCACCCATTGATTTGGTCTGCACTACAGATGTCTGTGTGGAGAAGCTTAATCCAATTTCCCTCTCCAAAGCCTATTTTGGAGATCACATTGTTCGCGTATGTGCGTAATATCCAGTTGAAAGCCTTCTGGTCTAAGCTGACCAGGCAGTTATCCACCCCCTGTCCTGTATGTAGGTGATATCTGTGAGCAGCGTGAGACTGTCAGCAAGTTTATTCCTGCCTGGAACATGCAGGTTGGTTTCGTTGTTTCACCTGCTCCAGGGCAGACTTGGCTCAATTGGCGAAGGCTTTGTACAGGATTTTGTAGTCAATGTTAAACAATGATATAGGTCTCTATTTCCTGACTTATTCCTTCTCCCCCTCCTGTTTGAAGATGACGGTGATGATTCCCTTATTCATGGAGTCTGACATACTCTGTGCTGGGAGCACAGCACCACCTGCAAAAGAAATCACTGCCTTTCAGCATCTTGTATACTTCTATCAGTACCCCCCCCCCCTCCATTTTCTCTCACTCCAAGGAGAAAAGATGAAGTTCACACAACCTAACGTCAGAAAGCGAAGCCTCCAGTCCAGGCAACATATTTGTAAATCTCTACTGCACCCTTTTTATAGCATCCTTATTCTTTCTGCAGTGCCGTGACTAGAACTGAACACTATATTCCAATTGGGGTTCAACAAAGATCATGGAGAGTTGCAACATTACTTCATGGGTCTTGAACTTGATCCCACGATTAATGAAGGCCAACACACCACATACCTATTTAAAGACTATCAACCTGTGCAGCAACTTTGAGAGTCCGAAGGACATGAACCCTGAGATCTCTTAGTTCATCCACAGTTCTGAATCCTCCCATTAACAGCATTTTCTGCCTTCAAATATGACCTATTGAAATGAACTACCACATTTTTCTGGGTTAAACTCTACCTACCACTTCTTAGCCCAGCATTGCATCCTATCAATGCCCTTTTATAATCACTGGAAACACTCGAGACTATCCACAACACTACCAACTTTTGTGTTACATGCAAACTTACTAACCTATCCTTCCATTTCCTCATCCAGGTCATTTATAAAAATAACAATGAGGAGAGGTCCCAGAACATTGGGGTCACTGGCCTCTCTGCTGATTAAGAATCATCTACAACCATTTTTCTGGGGAAGGTAATTCTGTATCCACAAAGCAAAGCCTCGTTTTGTTTCCAGAACCAGAGCTTCCCTCCCTCACTAAGTCCTTGACCACAACCCTTCTATTTCCTGCACCTTTCATCTTTTCTCGTATTCAGAGGAAATGAGTTTCCATGGTCCTTGCTTTCCATTGTGATGTTCTCCCTTTTTTCAGTTCATTTTACTTGAGTGGGACTGTCCCTTTAAGAGAACAGATTTAACAAACTGCCTGCAGGATTTGAACATCATGTTACTTTTACTGGATACATTTACAGAGTCAACACAGAAGCCCTGGAGAAACCAGATGCAAAAATCATGTCACCAGCTTCTTAAAAAGACAGTGCATTGTTCATTTAGGAGGTAATTTTAAGAAGGCAGCACAAGAGTAAACAGTTGTTCAACTTCCTTAATGGGATTGAGAAACCCACTTGGCATAATTGTGTGGTTATTGGCAAATTTTCAGAGTTCCTCCAGTTGGTATAAAGCAGTCGTTTTCAAACTGCCCCCCTGAACTCACTGTGGACCACGTCAAAAGAACCAAAGACTTGTTGATCCAAATGAAGGCTTTTATCAACTAAAAGACTGGAGCTTATCACAAGTAGGTCGACCAGTCCAGAATGACCTGGTCTGGCTAGGAGCAACCCTTTTAAGACCTGCCAGTGGGAGTGGCTACACTCTCAGCCAATCACAGTCATCCTACACTACAATCTGTACTATTACACTCACATTCCACCTTAAGCAATCCTAATGCCATAAGTGCTCTGTGATTAGTAAGGGATTGCTTAAAGTGGTATTTGAGTGGAAAGGGAAGGTTGAGAACCACTGCTCTTGACCCAATTGTTACTGAAATATTTTGCTTTAGAAAAATTGTCATTGGCCTATTTCCTTTGGAGTTATGAAACTGTGCATTTAACATGTCAGTTAGGTACGATAAAACAGTGGTTTTCAAACTTTTTCTTCCCACTCACATACCACCTTAAGCAATCCCTTACTAATCACAGAACACATGGTATAGGGATTTCCCTTAAGGTGGAATGTGAGTTTAGGGGGCAGTTTGTAAACAACTGGTATAGAGGGATAAGAGATCACTTTGACTGACCCACGAAAAAGGTTTTAAAGTTGAGAAGAAATACTGCACTCTAACTCAACTGACCCACGAAAAGGATTCAAACTGCAGAAGAAGACACTTGTCTAAAAAGGACATTTCTCTGAAGCACCTCAAAAAGGGTGTTGTGAGGGGTGCGTGGCAAGATGGCGTAGGGAACAGACGTGCTTTCCAGACCTCTCCTGACTCTGATTTATTGTTTTGTCTTTAAGTGCCCGTTAAAGTTCTTTTAAAAGTTTATAAATAATAAGAGGTGCTGGATTAATACCTAATGGTTTATATGCAAAAAAAAGTAAAAGAAAACATCAACAGACTGTTAAAAAACTACATTTTCCGAAATTATCTGAGCCTACTTGTTTACAAGAAGCCAGGACTCAACGTAGAATGGATCCAGAAGAAGACGTACAGAATTCGGCATTGAAACTCCGTTTTAAACCGGTAAGGCTCTCTGAAGGTCGCACTCAGCAGCTTTCAGAACAAAGAGCTGGCCGGGTGCCAGTATTTCACACAACGGCCACTGTGAGTGCTGTTACTGAGACTTTAACAGTTGAATCAGCTGGGGCGCCACCAGCTGGAGAGTTAAAGAGCTCTCATTCGACTGCTACAGTGGTGGCGCTGCAAAATGCATCTTCAATTACAACGGTTTTTCCAGACATCGATTCAGTGAAGATGATTAAAGAGATTTGGTTTAAAGATAACCCTGATCTTCAGTCTCCTGGCATTGCTGGGGGGACTTTGAGAGGGATTTTTATATGAAGTCAAACTGCTAGAAAAAATACTAAATTAAGGGAAGGGACAGAAGATCCCGTGGTCTCTAAGGAACAGCAAGACCCCATTATGCCTGAATCTACTTCTGTTGAAATGTCTGTTAAGGATCTTGAAGATAAGATATATTCTGTATTGAGTCACTAAGCTAATTTTGTGAACTCGTTTATTTCCAAGATTAATGCGATGGCGGAAGCCATTAGTGGAGCTTTTAAGCTTGAAACCATTGAAAGATTTGAAATGTGTGATCAAGGTTTAGTCGATGTACAGGATCAACTGCAAGATGAAAATAGAATAATTGAAACATTGCAGATCCAAAATAAAAATTTAGCAAAAAAGGTTGATTATTTGGAGAATAAATCTAGATGGAACAATGTGAAAATTGTTGGTTTGCCAGAAGGCATAGAAGGACCAGATCCAAGAAAATTTTTTACTGAATGGATTCCACGAGTGTTAGGACAGGATAAATTCCCTGAAGGTTTAATACTGGAACATGCTCATAGAGTTTTAAGAAGAAAATCTTTTTCAGGACAGAATCCAAGACCTGTTCTGATCCGTTGTTTAAACTATTGTGACAGAGAGACAATTTTACGTACGGCTATTAGAAATGCCCAGCAAAATAGATCTCCTTTGATGGTTCAGAATAATCCTGTTTTCTTCTATCAAGATTTGAGTCAAGAAATTATGTTTCAACGACTCAAATTTAATTCTGTGAAAGAACGATTGTGGGAAAAAAAGACATAAGGCAACATTCAGGTATCCTGCGGTACTGAAGATTTTTCAGGATGGAAAACTTTTCAGCCAGAGTTCTTTGACAATCCTAAAGAGGCCATGGACTTTGCTCAGTACCAATCATGTAGTTTCAGGAACGATGTAGTCCTTCAAGGTCTCCAAAGAGAGTAGAGATGTAAGGTGGGATCCAGATTTTTAAAAGAAATGGAAGCAATGGTGACCGAAGTGGTAACGTTGATTTAAAAAAAATAAATCTTTTATCTTTTTTTTTGAGAAGAGTTTAAATAGTTTAAATAATGATGATAGTTTAATGAAATGGGAGTTGGGAGAGGGAACTGGGTGGGTACTAGTTTCCAGAAGTCATCAGCTACCTGTGAGTTATCTCACACCCAATATTTTGGGGGAGTTACCACTTTGGGCGGTTTAAACAGGAGGAGGTAGTCGTGACCTCCGACCTGTTTTTTTTTTTCTTTTTAATTTTCAGGTTAAGAAGTGAAGGTTTTTAAAAATTTTTTTAAAATAAATAATTTTTTTTTAACTCTTTTTGTTTTCTGATTGTAATTGAGAGGGAATTAGGAGGTTTTTTTTCTCTCCTTTTTTTCTCTCTTTTTTGGGGGGGGGGGTTTCTCTTTTTTCTCTCTTTTTTAAGAGGATGATGTCACAGAAGATAATAAGTCAAAAATTGAGGATGTTGAATTAGATGAAGAGGAAGATGAGGGGAAAGGTGATAAGAAGAAAAAGAAGAAAACCAAGTACAAATACATTGAGGGAGAAGAGTTTAATAAAATTAAGTTAATTTCGATAGAGAATTTTGAAGATGTTATAAATGAAGAATATGGAGAATTTTATAAGAGTTTGAACTTTTTTTTCTTTTTTTTTCTTTTTTTTATATAAGGGGAGGGGAAGGGAATAAAAAGTTTATCTGATTGTTTTTCTAAGGGATGTTTTTGTTCTCTCGATGAATTATAAAGGAAACTTGGTATTAATGGAAATTCTGTATTTATGTATTATTAATTATGATTTTTTGTATAACAGATATGTGGTTGATATATGATTTTAATACTTGAACTTAATTTTAAAGTGGATTTCATTTGTTAAATACATGTATTATGTTTGATTTAAATATATGTTTAAGGGTATTATTTTAGTATTGATATTTTTTTTGTTGTTAGTAATTTTTTTTGTTGTTAAGTTTTATCTTTTTTTGTAAGTGGGTTTTTTTCTATTTTATTTACAACATTGTTAATTAATTCTTCACTGTTTTTTTTTGGGGGGGGAGGGTTGGACTAATTTTAAATTAGACGATTAATGTGTTATAATTATTGGGGGGGTTAATTTGTGTAGTTTAATGATGTAGTATTCTAATTTTTATTATCTTATTTTTTATTATTTCTTTAAGTAATTTTTATTTTATTCATGTCATAAAATTTTAAATAAAGTTTTAAAAAAAGGGTGTTGTGAGTAATCAATGTCTGTCTCCCCTGGTCTCTGTCACCCACTTCAGGAACTGCTAATTTCATCTCACCCTTGCCTGCATATTGCATCAATTTCAAACTGACATGTCATCACTGAATTTCTGAAACTGAACATTGAACTGCCTTCCGAGAATTGAGCCTTGAGCTGTAGTGGCTTGAGGTATTCCCCACACACCAATATATTCGTTCATAGTTAGAGTTTAAGTTAGATAATTGTATATACATTTAGTTAAGTTTAGATAAGTTAGTTAAATTAGATGAGGTGTTATATAAATGTTCATTAATAATTAAAAATGTTATTTTAAATAGAACACCGTCTGGGCTTATTTTATTGCTGCTGCTATGTATGTTACACCATGTTCTCCCCACCTCCCCAACCCTGAGTTACATATTACAGTAAAATACCTGTTGTCTGGAAATCAACCAACCAGCAGCCTTATGTAACCGGCAGAAAATAAATAGATAAAAAATACCTAAATTTGCAATTGGCACCCCTCCAGCACTTAGTTCACGAATCATGCAACACACAATCTTAAGCAAACAGAAAATTCATTCGTCCAGGATCTACCAATCCCCAAATGTGCCAGATACTGGGGGTATTACTGTACCATGCTAACTTTTGATAGGTCATAAAAGCCCGAATTATCAACTTGCCTGTGCTTTCCATTTCTTTATTGCTCGTTACTCACAGCTCTTGCACAAGCACAAAATCACTAAGAAATTAAACTTCAAAATGTAATACTTCATAATTTGAATTTAACTTAAAAGCATTATCTGTGCTTGTTCATTGCTTTACTTTTAATCCATTTGATAAAGAAATAGTAAATATCAAATTGAATTTACTGGGTTTCAGAATTTTCATTGAAATAACTAACTTTACATTTTGAACCATAATATGGAACAAGAGAATTAATAACAGAATTAGCAGCATAATGAGAATTTCTTGCATAAAGAGATGGTTCTCATCCTTTCTTCACATTTCTTTGAAATTTTGATTCATTTTTGAAAGTAATTGTGAAGTCCATGTGAGAAGCACTTTAAAATTTTTCTGTAAAAAGATTCTTGTATTTTACACATTGTTTATTTTCATTTTCAGTTTGTTTTAGCAGCCTTAGTGTGTCATTAGCGAGAAATGAAAATATATTTATACAATTGTAATCCTTCAAAGTCTTCAACTCATTTATCATCTTTTTCAGTGAAATGTATTGTGACAGATTGTTATATTTTATATTGTATATAGATATGTTTTAAAGGCGATAAATTGTGGCAGGTTTTTAGTGTAGGTCACACACAGATACAAACACTTTAAAACAGATCTCAGTTAAAATGCCAGAGCTCTGCTCAAGTCAGACAGTCCAGGTTCTGAGTGCTTTTATCAAAAACTTTGAAGAATGCCTATAAGGACTTCATAAGTTGGACATGCTGTGGAGTAATGAATTATTGTTTTTGAAAGCAACAGATGAACGAACTAGTGCCACAGTCTGAATGCAGTTTGCTGTTCTAAGAGGATCATGTGGTTTTCTCTGAGAGAGAAAGAGAATTTATTTCTAAAGTTCACCAGCAGCAGCTGGGACTGGAACAGGACAAGCTGGCAGGCTTGTGGAAAAACCCCATTTTGAAGACAGGCAGAGAGTTCTTAGTTCAGCCTGGTCAAAGCCTTGTGATCCATACAAGAGGAGATGGCTGGCTGTATAATGTTTCACTTGAAATAAGGGAAACAAAAAGTAACTGTGGTGAACTGAAGGAAAGGGGTTATCATCTGGAAAACGCTGATGGGGCAAGTTTATTTGGCAAGACACTGAAGTGGCTGATCGGAAGGAATCAGTTTGTGTCCAACGAGTAACAAATCTCTCTCTGAAAACTGACAAGAACCTTCCTGAGTGGTAACCATTTACCTTTCAAGCACCAAAGCCTGTTGAAGATTCATAAATGTTAAATTCTGTGCACAGTATAAGAATTGGCTGATACCAGTGAACTTGGAGGAGTGAGAAGTGAGATTGGTCTGTGAGTTAAAGAACTTTTCTGAACTTACACTCACACACATTACATACATGTGTGATTAAGATTAGAAGGGGGTTAAATTAAGTTAACTTAAGTTAATAGTAATAAGTTAAAGTTTGATCCTGTTTTCATGTTTAAAGACAATTAAAAACAACTTTTGTTTAAGTAACCATTTGTCTTGGTGAATTTCTATTGCTGCTGGGTTTTGGGGTCCTCTGGGGCCATAACATTATCAAAATTTATCTGGTCTTCCCTCTTGAATAAAGCCTTTCATCCAGTAAAATTCTTTCAAATCTCTCCATGGCCTTCACAACTTTTCCAAAACTAAGACCACCAGATATAAAGCTATTCTAAATTTAAATGTAAACCCTCCACCTCCATGTAACAGGCCTTTTTGGCCTACAAGCCCATGCTGCCCAATTACACCCAATTGACCTCCAACACTGGTCATTTTGAACAGTGGGAGGAAACAGGAGCACCCAGAGGAAACCCATGCAGACACAAAGAGTATGTACAAACTGCTTACAGACAATGCCAGATTCTAGTTCCAGTTGCTGGCACTGTAAGTGTTGTGCTATACCGCTACGCTAACCATGCTGCCTCAGCCTAACTGCAGTCTAAACAATGATTTGTCAAATTCAGCATTTACTTAGTTGCTATTTAGCTATGAGAAAATCTCTATTCCTTGTAAATATTGATTGTTTTAAACAAGTATTCGCTGACTCTTGAAGCATTTTCCTAAGTCCTATTCCCCCAGTTTTTTCCCAGTAACTTATTCTCCCGCACGTGCCCAATCTCTTAATACCCCCGAGTGAGATAATTTACTGCAACTATTCAACCTATCAGCATGTCTTTGGGACGTAGGCCGAAAGAACACATGGAGGATATGCAAACTCCACATGGGCAACACCCAGGCCAAGAATAAAATTGCTGTGCTATGACTATGTGGAGCAGTAGCTAATCTGTTTTGGTGTATTGGTGTGGAAGTTGTTTCACAAGTTAGAGCAATGAAGATGGAAATGAATAAGAAAAATTGAAAAGAAATGGCCTGAGATCATCCAGGCAGGTGCAGGAGTCGGTGAGTTTGCATTAATTTGCAATGAAAAGTCCATGCCTGATTTTTTTTTCCTCAACAAAAAGGAAAGAGAAGTTGGGAAAATACCACCATGAAAGATAGAGATGGTAATTCAAGTAGAGTGAATAAAATCCCCCAGGTCAGCAAGGGCTGGAGTTCGTAGATAAAAATAAAAGAACAAGAAGTAGAATAAGAAGCAAATATTTCAGAATCAGGATTAATTGTCATGAACAAGACACAAAATTCTTTGTTTTGCGGCAGCATCACAGTGCAAACATTCATATAAACCACCTAACAACAATAAATAAAAAAATTAGTGCACTAAAAGTAAAGCTGCATCTTTGGTTAATTGATTATTTAGGAATCTGATGGCAGCAGGGAAGAAGTCTTTGCTCCACTGGGTGCTCATCTTTAGGCTCCTGTACCTTTTTCCCAATCGTGGCAGAGTAAAGAAGGCAATGGGGGGAGTGATCAGCAATACTTAAACATGGCCTTTCCAGTGGGGCCCAAATTTCTTCCGATCCCAATTTTGAATTAGCACGTAGACACCAGGCTGGAGGATGGGTATCTGTTTGCCATCAATGGGTTCCTCAGGATAGCTCTGAGTTTCTTTCACCTGTGAGTGTAGGACTGACAATGCCTTGGTTAGTTGCTGAACAGAGGAGACCATTTTCTCTGACAACTTAGTCAATTTGTTCTTTAAGGTCCCTGGTAAATCAATAATAACAAGACAATACTTAGAGCTACGTACCCTTAAGCAATTTTTTGGTCCAAAGAGAAAAGCCCTAACTCTGTTAACTTTGCCTTATTAGACACATTCTCCAATTCAAGCAATATCCTGGTAAATCTCCTCTGCATCCTTTCCATAGCTTCCACATCCATCCTGTCAGGAGAAACCAGAAATGAACACAATATTCCAATGCAGTCTAACCAGAGTTTAAAAGAGCTGCAACATTACCTCATGTCTCTTGAACTCAATCCCCCGACTAATGAAGGCCTACATACCACAAGCCTATTAACCTGCATAGCAACTTTGAGAGATTTTCCACACCGTTAAGAAATCCTGCCAGAAACTGTGTACTCTGCCTTCAAGTTTGACCTTCCAAAACACATCTCTCATCTGGACTGAACTTCATCTGCCACATTTCTGCCCATCTCTGCATCCTATCCATATTCTGTTGTATCCTACAACAACCTACTACACCATCCACAATACTGTCAACCTTCGTGTCATCTGCTGACTTACTGACCAATCCTTCTATTTCTTCACCAAGGTCACTTATAATGATCACCAAGAGCAGGAATCCTAGAACAGATCCCTGCAGAACTCTACTGGTCACTACCCTCCAGGCAGAATACATTCTATCTACTACTACCCTCTGCTTTCTGCAGGTAAGCCAATTCTGAATCCACATAGCCAAGGTTCCATGGCTCCTATTCCTCATGACTTTCTGAATCTCCACCATGGAGGACCTTGTCAAATGCTTTACTAACATTCATATACACCACATTTACTTCCTTACCTTCATCAATTTCTTTTGTTACTTCCTCAAAAAACTCAATTAGGATTGTGAGGCATGACCTACCCTAGTAATGCTGACTACCCTCAAGAAGACCATAGTTGCTTGGAACCCTATCCAATAGTTCTCAAATCATCTCCAATAGTTTACCCGCCACTGATCACTAGTCTATAATTCTCATGATTTTCCCTATTAACATTTTTTTTAAAACAAGGGGACTATATTTTCCATTCTCCAACCCTTTATACCTCCCTGTGGCCAAGGAGGACACAAAGATGACTGCTAAAGCCACTGCAATGTCTTCCCTCACTTTCTGTCATAACCTGGGGTATATCTCGTGTGGTCCCATGGACTTATCAATCCTAATGCATTTAAGAAGATCAAGCACTTCTTCTTTCTTAACCTCGATATCCCCCTGCCCACAAGCTTGTTCCATACTTTACATTGCCCAAGATCCTTATCTCTGGTGCCCACTGAAACAAAACATGAATTTAGGACCTCCCCTGCCTCCTCTCCCTCCAAGTACTTTTTGCCTCCTTTAACCTTAAGTGCCCTACCTTTACTCTTGTCATCCTGTTCATGTATGCATAGAATGTCTCAGAGTTTTACTTAATCCTACTTGACCAGTGCCTTCTTGTGCCCCCTTTTAGTTCTCCCAAGATCTTTTTTAAGTTCCTTCCTGGCTACCATACAATTCTCATGAGCCCTTCCTGGCTTTTGTTTCCTCAACCTTCTGTATCCTTCTGTCTTCATCTTAACTAGCTGTATAACCTCTTGTGTCAACTGCGATTCCCTTATCCTACCAGCTTGTTCCAGAACCCCATGCAAGTGGTCCCAAAACATCCTCCACATTCCCCACCAAGAATATCTGTTCCCAATTTACTCTCTCTTTTTCTTGCTTAATCTCATTGTAATTGGCCCTTCCCCAAATAAATATTTAGACATGCAGCCCTTCTGGCTAACAAGCTCATGTCATCCAATTAACCTACAACCCCTGTGTAAGTTTTGAAGGGAGAGAGGAAATTGGAGCAGATAGCACTGGATTTGCTCCAGAGACGCCGGTGCTGTAACAGCATCGCGCCAAACACTTCGCTAATCATACCACCCTATATTTCACAATTTTGTCTACGGCTATCCTTGTCCATAGCTACTGCTAAAGGTCACGGAGTTGTGATCACTTTAACTGAAATGCTCCCCCACTGAGAGGTCTGTCACCTGACCAGGTTTATTACCCAGTACTAGATCCAGTATGGCCTCTACATATGGTGTCAGGAATTCTTCTTGGACTCACTTACCAAATTCTTCCTCATCAATCCCTTTTGCAGTAAGGAGGTTCCAGTCAATATTTGAGAAATTGAAGTCTTCCATAACAACAACTCTGTAATTCCAGCACTATTCAAAAATCTGCTTACCAGTCTGCTTCCCAGTTTCCTGAGGGCTATTTGGGTGTGATTGGACTACTACATGATTGCTCCCTTCCTGTTTCTGACTTCTACCAACGCTGACTCAGTGGACAATTCCTCCACAATGGCCTCCCTTTCTGCACCTGTGATGCTATCTCTGATTCATCATCCTCCTCTCCCCCCCCACCACCCCCCAATCCTTTTTAACTTCTCGCCCTATCCCTTTTAAAACATCTCAACCCTGGATCAACCATTCCTGTCCTTGCAACAACTCTAATGGCCACAGCATTGTAATTCCATATACTGATCCATGCTCCATTCTCCTTATTCCTAATACTTCTTGAATTGAAATAAACACATTTAAAGCCCTCCAACTGACTACATTCATCCTCCCTCCACTGCTTGTCCTTCCTCAAAAACTCACTACAGATTGCATCAAACTTTCCACCATTAGCTCTATTGTCTGCCCTCCCATTCTGGTTCCCATCCCCCCCCCCCCGCCAAACTAGTTTCAAACACCTGGAGCAACACTAGCAAATCTTTCTGCAAGGATATTAATTGCCCTCCAGTTCAGATGCAAACCGTTCTGCTGATACAAGCCCCACCTACCCTTGAAATGAGCCCAGTGAAGCCCTCCCTCCTGTGCCATCTCTTTAATCGTGTTAAGCTGCATTATCCTCCAATTTCAAACTTCGATAGCACTTGGCACTTTCTGAATGAGTCCACCATGGAGGCCTTATCAAATGCCTAACTAAAATCCATATACACCAAATGGTAGCAGTCCTGAGATCACAACCCTGGAAGTCCTGTTCTTCAACTTAGTGCCCAAGTCACACTTCCTACACACATCATTGGTCCCTACATGATCATCTTCTTTTGTGACCACTTGAATCTTACTTTGGTCATTGCTCCCAAAGATTTCCTCCACACATTTATGTCAGAAAATTTAGTTTTGATGAGCAGCTCAAAACTGGACATTGGGGAATTTCAACTACAGATCAGATTTTGCTCTTAAGTTGCAAATCCAACAATTCATTGGTTAGCTGCAGTTCACTTGTCAGTGAATTCTGGACATTTTCTCAGTCCAGGGACATGCTGGACAGGGAAACCAGATGCACAGCTGGAGTTCCTATTCTTTTGAACACACCTCCTGGCCTTAAATAAAAAAGACAAATTAAATGAGTTGACTTTAAAAAAAAGTATTATTTCATGTTTTAATTAATTGTATAAAATGAATGCAACTTCAATACCTCTGATTGCTTAGAAACAGGGTAAAGGCTTTCTGTCAACACAAGCCCTCTGAAATGCCCAGATTAGTTTCTGCTACTTGTATTTGAGCTATTATTTGTGGCCTGCTCTGTCTTACAGGTCAGCTGGTAGGATATTCAAGATTCAATTGATGGTCACGTAATAAAGGCAGTGCAATATTACACAAAATATGTTTTTGATTTGCCATTGGCAGAAATTACCTGAAGCACCTCAAACACAGAGAAAAAGAAGCAGAGAGTCCCCTCAGTCACCATTTATCTCCAACGCTCCTGTAGCCACACAGAGTCCAGTCCAAACAGAACCGAACCTTTGGCACAATCAGGAACCTTTCAGTTCCCTTGGCACTCTCTCACATCCCAGTTCCAATACCTGGTATCCCCTTCAGCCAGTCTTAAGGATATTGAGAACTACAAATAATGGAACAGGTTGAGTACAATATGATCTACCAGTTGCTTTCCAACAAGATCTGTAATCTCATGGTTTGCATTCAAAACTTTTCAATATTTTGCACTTAAAAGTACAACTAACGAGTGGAACCTCAAGGACGATCACATACACACTAAAAGTGCCACCAGATGGTGCTATATTTCAATACAGGGTACATGCATTGAAAGAGAAAGGGTTTTGGAATTTCTCCACCTTCAAACAATACCTTGTAGTTTAGGATGCAGCAAAACATGTTTACTGGATATATTGTTGTGGCTATCCCTTGAGGTTGAGGAAGATGGTCTTCATTCCATTGATCTATCTATCAGCTCTCAAGTGGCTTATAAATCTAACCTTAGAAAAGTGGCCCATGGAGCGAAGATGCCTGTTAATATATTTGTTTAACGTGTATTTGATGTTGTGGGCAACTAAAGCGGCATCGTCTGCAAAGAGTAGTTCACGGACAAGTTTCTCTTGTGTCTTGGTGTGAGCTTGCAGGCGCCTCAGATTGAAGAGACTGCCATCCGTGCGGTACCGGATGTAAACAGCGTCTTCATTGTTGGGGTCTTTCATGGCTTGGTTCAGCATCATGCTGAAGAAGATTGAAAAGAGGGTTGGTGCCAGAACACAGCCTTGCTTCACGCCATTGTTAATGGAGAAGGGTTCAGAGAGCTCATTGCTGTATCTGACCCGACCTTGTTGGTTTTCGTGCAGTTGGATAATCATGTTGAGGAAGTTTGGGGGACATCCGATGCGCTCTAGTATTTGCCAAAGCCCTTTCCTGCTCATGGTGTCGAAGGCTTTGGTGAGGTCAACAAAGGTGATGTAGAGTCCTTTGTTTTGTTCTCTGCATTTTTCTTGGAGCTGTCTGAGGGCAAAGACCATGTCAGTAGTTCCTCTGTTTGCGCGAAAGCCGCACTGTGATTCTGGGAGAATATTCTCGGCGACACTAGGTATTATTCTATTTAGTAGAATCCTAGCGAAGATTTTGCCTGCAATGGAGAGCAACGTGATTCCCCTGTAGTTTGAGCAGTCTGATTTCTCGCCTTTGTTTTTGTACAGGGTGATGATGGTGGCATCACGAAGATCCTGAGGCAGTTTACCTTGGTCCCAACAAAGCTTGAAAAACTCATGCAGACTCTTTGCAGACGATGCCGCTTTAGTTGCCCATTCAGAGCCAGCTCTTCAGCGCTTGACGTCCTGCTTTGCGGAAACTGCCAAATGTTTGGCCTGGAAGTCAGCCTGAAGAAAACTGAGGTCCTCCATCAGCCAGCTCCCCACCATGATTACCAGCCCCCCCACATCTCCATCGGGCACACAAAACTCAAAACGGTCAACCAGTTTACCTATCTCGGCTGCACCATTTCATCAGATGCAAGGATCGACAATGAGATAGACAACAGACTCGCCAAGGCAAATAGCGCCTTTGGAAGACTACACAAAAGAGTCTGGAAAAACAACCAACTGAAAAACCTCACAAAGATAAGCGTATACAGAGCCGTTGTCATACCCACACTCCTGTTCGGCTCCGAATCATGGGTCCTCTACCGGCACCACCTACGGCTCCTAGAACACTTCCACCAGCGTTGTCTCCGCTCCATCCTCAACATCCATTGGAGCGCTTACATATCTAACGTTGAAGTACTCGAGATGGCAGAGGTCGACAGCATCGAGTCCACGCTGCTGAAGATCCAGCTGCGCTGGATGGGTCACGTCTCCAGAATAGAGGACCATCGCCTTCCCAAGATCGTGTTATATGGCGAGCTCTCCACTGGCCACCGTGACAGAGGTGCACCAAAGAAAAGGTACAAGGACTGCCTAAAGAAATCTCTTGGTGCCTGCCACATTGACCACCGCCAGTGGGCTGATATCGCCTCAAACCGTGCATCTTGGCGCCTCACAGTTTGGTGGGCAGCAACCTCCTTTGAAGAAGACTGCAGAGCCTACCTCACTGACAAAAGGCAAAGGAGGAAAAACCCAACACCCATCCCCAACCAACCAATTTTCCCCTGCAACCGCTGCAATCGTGTCTGCCAGTCCCGCATCGGACTTGTCAGCCACAAACGAGTCTGCAGCTGACGTGGACTTTTTACCCCCTCCATAAATCTTCGTCCGCGAAGCCAAGCCAAAGAAAAAAAAATTTGATGTTGTACTCTAAGAAGCACATGATGCTTCACACATCTACCAGTTAATTCCAATGGCATGAAAACTACAACAATTAGAGCTGATGGATTTGTTGCGACCTCCATCTGCCTTCACAGCTGTTGAGTTCAAAGTAAATTCAACCGCCTTTCACCATTGAGGACTTGGTTGGATTGTTCTTTGTCAGGGACCGCACCCTCAATCTTACTGCCACTGGTGGCCCTACCAGGAGCATAATCCCAGACAGCATCACTCTCGGGATCACCGGACCACACAAGCTTCTCCACCTTGACAAGGTGACAATACACAGAGAAGACTAGATATGACTATACAGTACATTACTTATATTCTGTAGTCTTGCTCATAGGTTAAAAAATTGCTGCAATTAATTATTCTTAAAAAGCTTATTAAAAAAATAGTGGTGATGTTGCCAGAGCTGCTACAATGGTAGCGCTGCCACTGGTGAGGACCAATGGAGAACAGGTAGTGGAGACACATCACTCCTCTGCAGAGTTCTAGCTCCTAGTCCAATTACTGACAGCTCTGTACAGCCTTTAAAGGAGCCAATGTTGGTTTATTTTAAAATCCTGCAATTGTGAGGTCAAGGTCCAAGGTGGTGGTTCCTTTCTTTGGTAGCAGACTCCAGGGATGCAGAGAACCAGGGTGCAGGGCACCAGAAAACTGGGAGAACAACCCCATTTGAGAGGAAGAAGCAGATCAGATGGCCCATCAAGATGGTGACCACGGCAGTGGACCAGCAAGGGGCTCTACAGCTGAAGAACACATAGGTGGCAGGGTGTTGGCTGTAGGCTGCAGGCTTCTGGTGACTGTGGTCAAAGGACTTGCACCAGGCATTGGACTGATGGAGATTGCCTAAAGGAGTACCAAGAAATAGAACCAGGATTTGAGAGGGTGCTAAGGATGCTGAAGGCATCCTGTTTGCGTTGGAGATCAGGTTGCCTCTGTGGTTGCAGAGGCTATAGGAGCACTGGAGTCAAATTCATGGACACTGAGTGTCTCTGGGGGGACCTCTTTTGCTTCTCTTTCTCTGACTATAAGAGGAGCCAGCCAATTTCTGCTGACGGCAAATCTTTGTCTGCCTTACAGCAGACTAAAATCAATTTTATGTAATATTACACTTTTATTACAATAAAGGAATCTTGAATTCTTTAAACCAATTTCTTATTTTCCAAGTGCACAATGCATTTATCAATCTTTAACAGAGAGGACATTGCCATGAGCACTAACTCAACAATAGCCTCCTCTAAAATAGTCACAATCAACTCTGGCCCTCATATTTTTGGGCAGGCATGATTTTCCAAGGACAGGCGAAAGTAATGTCCTTTCACATCAACATTTAATCTATTTGTGGCACCAAGGAGTATGACTGAAACTGAAGTCAAAAGGAATGAAGAGAGACTACTTCATTGGATGAAGTTAAACTTTACACAACCTAGGATGGGTTGCAATGACCTCTGCCTCAAGACATTACCCTTTAGAATTTCTGCTGCAGTATCCAAGTCCAACCATGCCCAGCTTCATGTTCAATAATGTTCTGTCCATTATTAGATCAGAAATGAACATGTTCACTGATAATTGTACATTAAATTTGCCTGACTCAACTCGCCATTGAACTCTTCAGGTTAAGTGATGGATGTTTGGAATAATAACAGGGCTAAAAGATCAGGATAGAGGTGGTGGGATGAATGGCCAGTTTCCATGCTCGGTGACTAAGACTCCTCACAAAATTAAAAGACTAAGTCAGTAATAGCCTGTTCACGAAGAATCTAATTGTTTCACAGAGATTTACATGCACCAGTTTCAGTCATGTCTATTGCATTTGGGCTCTGGTTATGGCCTCTTTATGTCAGTGAGACCAAGCAGATGAGTTCAAAAGTTTGTTGTCCCTGTACATGTACAAAAATGTTTCTCTATACTATGGTGCAGACACTGAATAATCAGGCACAATCACATATACTTAAAAATAAAATACATCTTTAAATAAAGTAACTAATAATCTGGTAGTTAAACGAACTTTGAGGAGCTGGATATAGTTTAGAAAGCATTTTGGTCTATTGGGGTTTCCCTTTCTTATCCTCTTTTTTCTAATTATTTCCTTAAACCTTCCATGATTGACAAAGCTTTCAAAGAATAATATAGATTAGGGATTAAATGTTTTAAAGATCTATTTATTGAAGGAAGTCTTGTTTCTTTTGAACAATTGTCAGTTAAATACTTTTTTTATTATTTCAGATTAGATTTTTTGCGATCAATTACATAAATTTCCAAAGAGCTTTGATAAAAATTTAATAGATGTAATTTTTAATTTTCAACCTTTTCACAATATTTCAATATCTAACATTTACGACATATTTAAATAAAGGTTGGGAACAGGATTTAGAGTTTTCAATCTCTGAAGAAACTTGGGACTGTAATTGTAAAATTGGTTAATGCATCATTTTATGTGTTCACCACACTCTCTTACAATTTCAAGTCATCCATTGGACTCATACATCCAAAGTTAAACTATCTTGCTTTTATGCAATTGCATCTCCTCACTGTGATAGATGCAACAATGGAGATGCTTCACTAATTCATATATTTTGGAGATGTCTGAGTCTTGGGAAATACTGGAAGGAAATATTTCAAACTTTATCTTTAAAGTAAAATCCATTAACAACCTTGTTTGGTATTGTTGGAGAGAGAGAGACAGAAACATCTGATTTGCATGTATTGGCTTTTATTTCTCTAAAAGCTCATCAGGCAGTGTTGCTTAGACGTTGCTCCGCCTACTCACACTCAATGGTTACATGACACCATGTCATGTTTAAATTTAGAGAAAACTCTATGCTCAATATCCAATTTGAATTGGGGGGACCCTTTTTGAATTACTTTTAAAATCTTTAATTTGGTATTAATGCAGAGGTGTTGACTAATAAGAAGGACTAATTATTACTGAGACAGGGATTTTTTTTCTCTTTCTCTTTGTCAAACAGCTTCGGTTTTGGTAGTGGGATTAGATTTTCTTTTTATCAGATTACTTTAACATTATTTGTTTGATTAAGAATGTAGGGTTCTGTGGATGAAATAGTATGATCTGAGTAGTGTATCCTGTACTTTTCTATTTTTTTTGATTATTAATATGTATTCTTATGTACTCTGTATTTTGATGTGGAATTTCAATTTCAATAAAAAAATTAAAAATAAAATACAGAATATTTCAGAACAATTTACTCATTTTATTTATAATAATGATTCCTAAAGCAGGTGCTGCCACCCCCCCCCCCTCCGTGGGTGGTGGAAAGATCCAAGTGGGCCATGATGGAAAAGGGGGCAGTCAGGGTGCATTGAGGAAAAACAGGGCTTTCCATACCTTCAGTCTTATTATTCAGTCTGCTGCAAAGTTTAATGAAGAAGCCAATGTGATAATTTTGCTCAGACTCAGGTTGGCAGTAGTGAGCAAAATAAACAGAAACAAAGTGTTCTCACAAAAGCTGTATGGCGTAACTAACCCCCACCCTGTTCAATGCTGCCACTAACCAATCCCCTCTTAACACCACCACCAACCCCCACCCCTCTCAGTGCCGCCACGAACCCACCCCGCTCTCATTGCTGCCACTAAACTCCTCACCCACGCCATTGTATTGGGGGGGAGGTGCATTCAGGATGTGGCCTGGAGGCCAAGGGAGCAGCAGCCCAAAAAGGTTTGGGAACCACTGATTTTTAAGATACCCAAGATGACAAAGCACTATTCATCAATCTCACAGCCTGCAGAAAGAACCCACTCTCCAGCCGGACTATCCGAATTTTGATGCCCCCGTACCTCTTAGACAACTATTTTGCCATGCACCTGTACTATGTCCACAATGATCATCTAGAGTCCTGGCTGCAAGCCACTGTCAATTCCCCTTCCCACACCAAGATCATTACTTGACCACCTCCTAGGTCAAGGTACAGCAATGCATAAACTAGAGGAACAGCACCTTTTGTTTTACCTGGGTAGTTGATAACCTAACAGCATGAACTTTGAATTCACCAAATTTAGATAACCCTCTCCAAAACCTAGCAGCAATAGATATTCACCAAAACAAATGGTTACTTAAACAAAAGTTGCTTTTAATTATCTTTAAACATGAAAACAGGATCACACTTTAACTTATCACCATTAACTTAACTAACCTTTCTTAACCCCTTTCTAATTCAAAGCACACGTATATGTAATGTGTATGTAAGTTCAGAAATGTTCTTTGATTCACAGTCCAATCTCACTTCTCATTCCTCCAAGTTCACTGGTTGCAGGTAATTCTTATACTGTGCACAGAATTTAACATTTATAAAGTTCACCAGGCTTTGGTTACCGCTCAGGAAGGTTCTTGTCAGTTTTCAGAGAGAGACTTGGTATTCCTGGACATCCATAACTGATGTACTTCCATTAGCCACTCTAGTGTCTTGCTGACAAAACTTGCCCCTTCAGGGTTCTCCAGATGATAACCTTTCTCTTTCAGGTCACCACAGAGTTGCTTTTTTTTTCTTATTCCAAGGGAAACATAAGACAGCCAGTCCTCTCCTCTTGCATGAGCCACAGGAGCTTTGACCAGGCAGTCTTCCAAACAGACTATCCAGAAGCTTGTCAGCTTGTCCTGTTCCAGTCCCAGCTGCTTCTGCTGGTTGTAACACTGTACAAGTGATGTGTGTGTGAGGAAAAAACCCCTTTGACTCTCTGCTTGCAAAACCACATGACCCTTTTCGAACAGCAAGTTCCATTGCAGACAATCTGCGACTCCGACAAGCTTTCATTTGTTGCCTTTTTGTAAACAACAATCCATAAGTGAAGTCTCTTGAGTACTCTCCAAAGCTTCTGCAAAGACTGTTGGCCCCAACATGTCCAGCATGAGTAGAGCTCCAGTATTTCAAATAAGATCTGTTTTAAAGTGTTTGTATGTGGCCTACATTAAAATCTGCCCCAACTTATCTCCCAAAAACACATCTATATTCTCTCACACAATAAAGGAGGTGGTAAAGTCTTTGGCATGTCCTTACAACCTGAGTGCTGTTTTGTACTATCACAGGTTCCAGTCCCTGTGAAATCAGTCTGCACAGCACTGTCTGAACTGACAAGCTTTTTAGCCATAGTTCGAGTCACTGAGCAAGCTGGATTATATAAATCGGAATCTGTCTTTGTCTTAATGACTGGCTTAGCTGTCAACTGCACTGCAGGGACAATTTTACCCTCTGCAAGGTTATTTCCTAATATCAACAGAGCTCCCTCCGCTGGTAAACTTGATCGGATCCCTATTGTAACAGTTCCATCATCTAAAGCTGATTTCAACACTATCTTGTGCAAAGGTATCAACTCCAGATCACCCCTCAGACCTCAAATCAAATTTATTTCACCCATGGCAGTCTCATTGCTAAACTCCAAACCACTGTCCAACCCAAGCAACTGGGCAGCCCCAGTATCTCAAAAGTATTTTCACTGTCACATGTGACCGAAACCAAACCCTCTGACACAAAATATTTGAATTCTTCCCCAATGTTATCAGCAGGTCTAGAACCTTTTTGATTTCTATGTTTTTCATTTCCTTCAATACGTGCATCTGGCACTGCCTCCTTTTCTTTTTTTTCCCTCAGCATTGAACAATTTTCTATTACATCATCAGATTTCGTAAAATAGTGGCAAAGGGGACTCAAAGGTTTTTCTTTTTCTTGTTTCCCTTGATCATTACCCCAAGCACCTCTTCCCAATTTATTTTCTAACTTACTAGGATCGTCCATATTACCCTTTTGGAAGGTTCTACTTGGTACAAGTTTAACCTTGTGGGTTAAAGCACAGCTATCCACTAATTTAGTAGATTCCTGCCAAGATTCCACTCCCTTTTCTGTCTAAAAATGCTTTTACGTCATTAGGAATGTATCTTTTAATTTCAACAAATACCAGCTGTCAGTCTGTTATCATCTTTTTTTTTCGAAACTTTATTTATTAATTTTAACATATGAAGAAAGTAAGTAATTCACGTACAAAAAAAATACAAAATAAAGTAATACAAGTACAAAGTAACATAGTTAATACAATACCAATCTCGGCATCTCCCCCTAACAACTAAAAACTAAGACTAAAAAAAAACTATTTTTAACCCCTATACCCCCCCTCCCCACCCCCACGATAAAGAGTGAAGAATTAATACTATTAGTATAATTTAAAAAATAGAAAATATATATCTTAAAAAAAAGATCGATATATATAAAAAGAAACAAAAAAATATATTAATTAAGTATTAATTATTAATCCAAAAAAATTTTATTATATAAGAATATATATGAAAAAACAAAAACAAAAAGAACTTAAACAAAAAAAACCAACTAATAAAAAAACTAAAAAAAAAGAAAAAGAAAACATATATATAGAAAAAATATAAAATAAAAAAAATGTTTTTTTTTAAAGAAAAAAAATGATTAATTCAAACTTATTTAAATTGTATATAATCAATAAATGGGGTCCACTTTAACTCATAAAAAGACATCTTATCTTGTATAGAAAAAGATATTCTTTCCATAACCAAACAAAACTTCATCTCTGAATACCACCTATCTAAAGACAATACATTTCTATTCTTCCAAATAATCGCTATACATTTCTTGGCCACTGCCAGCGCTAAGTAAATAAAAGAGATCTGGTAATTATCTAATTCTAAATCAATCAACGGTTGCATATTCCCTAATAAAAATATATCAGGGTCTAATACAATATGAAGATTATATAGATTATTAAATACAGATTGAATACCTTTCCAAAATTGTTGTAACCGATCACACAACCAAACAGCATGTAAAAAAGTACCAGAAACCTGATCACAATGAAAACAAAGATCTGACTTACTAAAACCAAATTTTTTTAATTTTTCGGGTGTTAAATATAATTGATGTATAAAACTATAATTAATCATCGCCAATCTAGCATTAATCAATTTTCGAACACTATTGTTTTTTTTTTAAACTTTATTTAAAATTTTATGACATGAATAAAATAAAAATTACATTTAAAGAAATCATAAAAAATAAGATAATAAAAATTAGAATACTACATCATTAAACTACACAAATTAACCCCCCCAATAATTATAACACAACATTAATCATCTAATTTAAAATTAGTCCAACCCTCCCCCCCAAAATAAAGAGTGAAGAATTAATTAACAATGTTGTAAATAAAATAAAAAAAACCCCACTTACAAAAAAAGATAAAACTTAACAACAAAAAAATTACTAACAACAAAAAAAATATCAATACTAAAATAATACCCTTAAACATATATTTAAATCAAACATAATACATGTATTTAACAAATGAAATCCACTTTAAAACTAAGTTCAAATATTAAAATCATATATCAACCACATATCTGTTATACAAAAAATCATAATTAATAATACATAAATACAGAATTTCCATTAATACCAAGTTTCCTTTATAATTCATCGAGAGAACAAAAACATCCCTTAGAAAAACAATCAGATAAACTTTTTATTCCCTTCCCCTCCCCTTATATAAAAAAAGAAAAAAAAAGAAAAAAAGTTAAAACTCTTATAAAATTCTCCATATTCTTCATTTATAACATCTTCAAAATTCTCTATCGAAATTAACTTAATTTTATTAAACTCTTCTCCCTCGATGTATTTGTACTTAATTTTCTTCTTTCTCTTATCACCTTTCCCCTCATCTTCCTCTTCATCTAATTCAACATCCTCAATTTTTGACTTATTATCTTCTGTGACATCATCCTCTTAAAAAAGAAAGAGAAAAGAGAAAAAATCCCCCCCCCCAAAAAAAAGAGAAAAAAAAGGAGAGAAAAAAACCTCCTAATTCCCTCTCAATTACAATTAGAAAACAAAAAGAGTTAAAAAAAAAATATTTTAAAAAAATTTAAAAAAACCTTCACTTCTTAACCCAAAAATTAAAAAGAAAAAAACAGGTCGGAGGTCACAACTACCTCCTCCTGTTTAAACCGCCCAAAGCGGTAACTCCCCCAACATATTGGGTGTGAGATAACTCACAGGTAGCTGATGACTTCTGGAAACTAGTGCCCACCCAGTTCCCTCTCCCAACTCCCATTTCATTAAACTATCATAATTATTTAAACTATTTAAACTCTTTTCAAAAAAAAGATAAAAGATTTATTTTTTTAAATCAACGTTACCACTTCGATCACCATTGCTTCCATTTCTTTTAAAAATTTGGATCCCACCTTACATCTCTACTCTCTTTGGAGACCTTGAAGGACTACATCGTTCCTGAAACTGCATGATTGGTAGAGACTAAGCAAAGAATTTTGGCTAATTTCCATCCTAAAAAATCTTCAGTACCGCAGAATACCTGAATATTGCCCTATGTCTTTTTTTCCACAACCGTTCTTTCACAGAATTAAATTCGCGTTGTAATAGCATAGTATTAAATCTCCATCTTGAAGCTTTCTGAACATCTTGTGAACTCAAATATTCTAATAATAATAATGAATGATCCGAAACCAATCTAGCCTTATACTCCACAGATGTAACCCTATCCTGCAAATGTGCTGATATTAAAAAATAATCAATTCTAGAAAAAGAATTATGTCGCGAGGAATAAAAAGAAAAATCTTTCTCTGTAGGATTAACTCTTCGCCAAATATCAATTAAATTCAAATCTGCCATCATATTAATCACTTGGATTGCCATCTTAGACTTCTTAATTACTCTTGAGTACTTATCCAATAAAGGCTCCAACACCACATTCAAATCTCCCCCAACATCACATTAGAGTTCGATTGTCCAAGTAATAAAGACATATCCACAACAAAAGCTGTATCCTCAACATTAGGAGCATAAACATCAAGCAAAGTCCATGCCTCATTAAAGATTGTACAATTTAATTTTAATAATCTTCCACCATTTTTCTCTTCACTCTGTAACTAAAATGGTAGATTCTTATGTACCAAAATTGCCACACCTTTTGCCTTAGAATTAAACGAAGAATAAAAAACGTGCCCAACCCATTCACATTTGAGTTTCAAATGTTCCTTATCTATTAAATGAGTTTCCTTTGCCATTGCAACCACCGTTTCTTCCATTTCTTCCAGAAATCAAATTCCCTTCTTGCAGCTCTGCCCTCTTTGGAGACCGTGGAGGACTACGTCGTTCCTGGAATTGCTTAATTGGTAAAGACTGAGCAAAATCCATAGCTTCTTTAGGATTATCAAAGAACTTTGGTTGATATCCATCCTGAAAAATCTTCAGTACCGCAGGGTATCTAAATGTTGCCTTATATCCTTTTTTCCACAATAATTCTTTCACAGAATTAAATTCACGTCGTTGAAACATAATTTCCTGACTCAAATCCGGATAGAAGAAAACATGATTACTCTGAACCATCAAAGGAGATTTGTTTTGCTGTGCATTTCTAATAGCCATACGTAAAATAGTCTCTCTATCACAGTAATTTAAACAGCGAACCAGAACAGGTCTTGGATTCTGTCCTGAAAAAGGTCTCCTTCTCAAAGCTCTATGAGCCCGTTCCAATATTAAACCTTCAGAAAACTTATCTTGTCCCAACACTTGTGGAATCCATTCAGTGAAAAATTTTCTTGGATCTGGCCTTTCTATGCCTTCTGGCAAGCCGACAATTTTCACATTATTCCGTCTGGATTGGTTCTCCAAATAATCAACCTTTTTTGCTAAATTTTTATTCTGAATCTGTAACGTTTCAATTGTTTTATTCACATCTTGCAATTGATCTTGTACATCAGATAATCCTTGATCACACATCTCAAGTCTTTCAATAGTTTCAACTTTAAAAGCTCCATAATCAGCCATCTGTTGTGTATTGACATCCACCAATGCATTAATCTTAGAAGTAAGATTATTCATAGAATCACCTAAATGCATCATTGAAGAAAATATCTTATGTTCAAGACTCTTGAAAAGTATATCAACATCAGTAGATCCAGACATGGTGGGATTCTGCTGTTCTTGTGGAATCAGAGGACCTTCTATCCCTTCTTTTAATTTAGTAGCTTTTCTTGCAGTTTGACTCTGTGTAAGAGCCCCTGCCACAGACCCCCCAGAAGTATCAGGAGGCTGATGATCAGGGTTATCTTTGATCCAAACCTCCTTTAAAAGCTTCGTTACGTCAGTATCTGGAAGAGCTGTTATAACTGGTGGTATAGCAGTCAAATAACAACTCTTTAACTCTCCAACTGGTGGCGCCCCAGCTAATTCAGCAGTCAAAGTCTCAGTAGACGTTGTTTGAAATACTGGCATCCAGCCAGCCCTTTGTTCTAAAGGCAGCTGAAAACGACCTTCAGAAAGACTTACGGAATCAGAACGGAGCTCCAAGGCTGAATTCTTCGCTTGTTTTCCTGGATCCATTTCACGCTGAGTCGTGGCTTTTTGTAAACAAGCAGGCTCAGATAATTTCGGAAAATATAATTTTTTAACAATCTGTTGATGTTTCCTTTTACTTTTTTTAACAAATGTACCATTAGGTATTAATTCAACACCTCATACTATTTATAAACTTTTTTAAAAAGTTTTAACGGGCACTTAAAGAGAAAACAATAAGTTAGAGTCAGGAGAGGACTGGAAGGCACGTCTGTTCCTTACGCCATCTTGCCACGCCCCCCGAACACTATTGTTAAACTTAAATCTTTTTCCCATTTCATTTTATCTTTAACCCAATCTATTTTACTTTCACTTTCCAACAAAATACGATACAAACCTGATATATAACCCTTTTTTGGAAATGAGAACACATATTTCTCAAAATCAGTTTCAGACAGTAAATTAATTTGACGACCGCATACCTGTTTTACAAAAGATCTTAACTGATAATACACAAATAAAGGATAACCACTTATATCAAATCTCTTTTGCAATTCTACAAAAGAACAAAAATGACCTTCTAAAAAACAGTCAGATAAATTATGTATTCCTTTCTCCTCCCATTGTTTCAAAATAGTATTAGATACCGTGAAAGGAACAAGTTGATTATTATATAATGGTAATCTTCCCGACCACTTATTTTTCAATCCCAATTTATATCATTTACTTGTCCATAAATTCATTAAATGTTTCAATATTGGTACATCATAAGTTCGTAACAAATTTTTATTCCATCAAAATAAAAATTCATTCGAAAATTTTTCAGAAATAACTGCCAATTCTATCTGTGCCCAACTAGGCGTATCTTGTGTGGCCATTAATGCGCTAAGAAATCTAAATTGAGCTGCTTCATAATAAAATTGAAAGTTAGGTAGCCGTAACCCTCCAAATTGAAAATCCCACATCAATTTTTTCAACGCCACCCGAGGAAATTTTCCTTTCCACAAAAAATCCCTAATTACTTTATATAAATCCTTAAAAAATCTTTTTTGTAAACAACAAGAAATTGATTGAAATAAATATTGTATACGAGGAAAAATATTCATTTTTATAGTATTAATTCTTCCTAATAAACCCAAAGGTAAATCTTTCCATTTAACTAAATCTGCCTTAATCTTCTTCATTAAAGGAAGATAATTAAGTGAATATAAATTTTGGTAGTCCGTATTAACATTAATTCCCAAATATTTAATTTGTTTCGTCCACTTCAAATTCATAATATTTCTAAACATTGAATAATCATCTTTACTAATTGATAAAATTTCACTTTTAGTCCAATTAACCTTATAACCAGATAATTGACCATAAATCTCTAAGGAATCTTGAAGTGCTGACAGAGAAACATCAGGATCCACCAAATACAGCAAAACGTCATCTGCAAATAAATTTATTTTATAATCTTCATTCAAGACTCTCGTACCTTTGATACTATCATTCTGACGTATTAATTGTGCTAGAGGTTCAATAACTAAAGCAAACAAGGCGGGTGATAATGGACATCCTTGTCTAGTAGATCTTGTTAAATTAAAGGATTCTGAAAGCAAACCATTAGTAACAACTCTAGTTTTCGGACCATTATACAGAGCCCTAATCATGCCAATAAATGAGAGACCAAACAAAAACTTTTCAAGTACTTTAAATAAAAACTTCCATTCTAATCTATCGAATGCCTTTTCTGCATCCAATGAAACCACCATTGGATAATTCTTCTGAGATTTAGATTTATTTATCAAAGTAATTAATTGTAGAATATTATCCGAAGCATACCTATTTTTTATAAAACCTGTTTGATCACGATGTATTATCTTTGGTAAATACTGAGCCAACCTATTAGCCATAACTTTAGCCACTATTTTATAGTCTACATTTAACAAAGATATAGGACGGTAAGAAGCTACCTGTAAGGGATCTTTATCTTTTTTTGGTATAACTGTAATTACAGCATTAGAACAGGACTCAAGTAATTGAAAAGTATCATAAAGTTGTTGTATTACATTCTTAAATAAGGAAGATATATCAACATAAAAAGTCTTGTAGAATTCAATAGAAAAACCATCTCCACCAGGCGCTTTTCCATTTGGCATATCTTTTATAACCATTTCAATTTCACTATCCATAAAAGGTTTATCTAACTCTTGTCTGTCTTCTTGAGATAACTGTGGTAAATTAATATTTTTCAAAAAAGAGTCTATTGCATCTTCTTTTATCTCTTTACATTCAGTCAAATAAAGTTTTTTGTAAAAATTACAAAATTCATCGTTAATTTCTTTTTGACTAAAAGTAATACCCGATTTATTTCTAATAGCTGGTATAATCCTAGATAACTGTTCTTTTTTTAATTGCCAAGCTAATACTTTATGAGCTTTCTCACCCCATTCATAAAATTCCCATTCTCAACAGATGGCTGAGTTTGGAGCTTTTAAGCTTGAAGTGAGAGATAAATTTAATTAGTGTGAAGAAGATATAGACGAAATATGGGATCAAGTTCTTGATGTGACCAAAATGGTTGAAGACTTACAAACTCAAAATAAAAATTTGGTGAAAAAGATTGATTATTTGGAAAACCAATCCAGACGGAACAATATAAAGATTATTGGTTTGCCGGAAGGTATGGAGGGACCAGTCCCAAGAAAATTTTTTACTGAATGGATTTCCCGGAAGGTATAATACTGGAACGTGCTCACAGAGCTTTGCGTAGAAGACCTATTTCAGGTCAAAGTCCAAGACCTGTTTTGGTTTGTTGCTTGAATTATTATGACAGAGAAATAATAATTTTACGAGTGGCTATTAGAAATGCACAACAGAGAAAATCACCCTTGATGATTCAAAATAATCGAGTTTTCTTCTATGCGGATTTGAGTCAAGAGGTTATGTTCCAACGACAGGAATTCAACCCTGCTAAAGAGTTGTTGTGGAAGAAAGGTTATAAGGGAACCTTTAGATATCCAGCTGTTTTGAAGGTTTTTCAAGATGGTTACCAATCAAAGTTTTTTGATTCTCCAAAGGAAGCTATAGAATTTGCTCAAGAGCTGCTAATCACTCAGTTTCAACAGAGATATAGTCCGCCGCGATCTCCAAGGGGACAAGAGATGGAAGAAAAGAGCCGTGCTCCAAGAAGGAACGGTCATAATGGTGACTCGGCAGTTGGAGCTGATTAAAAGAAGAGTTGTCCTTTTTTTTCTAATGCTTTTTTTCAAAAAAGAAAGGGATATTAAATAATGATGATGTTAGTTTAAGATGAAGTGAGAGTTGGGGGAGAGAACTGGATAGGCACTATTTTCTGAAAGTCATCTGCTATGTGTGAGTTATCTCACACCCATTTTTTTTTGGGAGTTACCGCATTGCGCGGTTTAGACGGGAGGGGATATTTTAACCTCCTACCCGTTTTTTTTTTTTTTTTTTTTGTATTATTAGATTAAAGAGTGAAGGGGTTTTTTTTTGTTTAAATAATTAAAAAAATATTTTTTCCTTTTTTTACTCTTTCTTTTTTTTCTCTTCTTTCTTTTTTTCTTTTTTTTTGATCGTATTAAGAGAGGGTAAGGGGGTAAGAGTTGGGTTTTTTTTCCTAACTGTTGTAAGACATGTCGAAATTTAAATTTGCTTCTCTTAATGTTCAGGGTTTGAATAATCCTATAAAGCGTAAGAAAGTACTTGCTTATTTAAAAAAATTTAAAGTAGATGTGGCCTTTTTACAGGAAACTCATTTGACAGATAAAGAACATTTGAAACTTAAGCGGGACTGGGTTGGACAAGTCTTCTATTCTTCATTTAATTCAAAGGCAAAAGGAGTTGCAGTTTTGGTACATAAGAATTTACCGTTTCAATTGCAAGACGAGGAGAAAAATGGAGGAAGACTACTTAAGTTGAATTCCTCACAGATTTCCTCAAATACTTGAATTTTGGCCTCTAAGTTTCTGGAACAAATTCATAAGCTTCAACTATGGCTTGCTTTACAGTCTCATAATCAGCACCTGTTCAGTTCTAATGGCAGAGTAAGCCTGCTGGGCTTTCCCTTTAACCACACTTTGTAACATGAGGGACCGATGGTGTTGTGGCCTCTTTCAGCTCTCAGCAACTTTCTTGAAATGCTGCAAGTAATTAATCAATCTCAGCCTCTAACCTAACCTCCCTAGTGATCACAAACCTCTCACTAGGACCAGAAGGTGGAACCCTGTTTCTCATCCTCTCTCTCACAAACTGCCCTTGCTTCTCTACTTCCTCCCTTTCAAATCTGTGTTTTTCTAACTCTAACTCAAATACAGGTAGCTCAAACTGTCTTTGCTCATCTGCTTCCTTAAATTTATGTTACTCTAGCTCAAATTCAAAATAACAGATAGGTTCAAGTTATTGGGAATAAACATCTCGACTGACCTGACTGAGGACAAACACTTTGGTTTACTTTCCTAACTGTTGCATCAATGTTTCTTCTTTCCGAGAAAACCAAGTTTAGTGTATCACCCTTATTCCTCACCACCTTGTACAGGTGCACCAAAGTAGACTTGTCTGATGCATCACAATGTGGTATGGAAGCTGCTCTGCTCAAGTTTAGAAGTTACAGAAGGTAATGAATGCAGCTCAACATGAACACCTCCATGGACACTTCTTTGGAAATATAACCAACATAGTGAAGAATTTTAAGAGTGTGAAAGCATATACCAATAGGATTAAAGTCAGTTTATTCACCACAGGTATCAGGCTCTTTAATAAACCCCATAACAGTGCGACCAAGCTGCTCTTGCTTGGTGCCAATTGATTTCTTTTCATCACAATCCTCCACTCTGTAATTGAGCTCTTGTCACAACCATTTGAATGCTAAGAGATAACCTGATGATCTGCAGAAGAACCCTTTTCATTGTCCAGGTATCTTATGACACAAAAAAATCCTATTCCATCTTCCTAAAATTAAATGATCAGAATGGGACACCACATAATCAACATGTGAAGTTCCTGGCACAAATGTGCACTAAATTTAGAGACTAAGTGATGGTACCCTTTCTCCACAGTGCCTCATGGACAGTATTTTATAAATGGTTAACAATTTCCCTGCTCTTATACTCACTATTTATAAATCCAAGTGTCCCATAGTGGTTCAGCAATTATTCTCAACATGTCAAGGATCAAGACACACATTTATGATCTATTGAAATTTGTGGCCCTGCACACCATTTCTCTCAGTGCCCTCACCTACATTATCTTATTCCCTGACAAAGTGAATCCCCCATTTTAAACTTTGCCAGTTGTTGACCTAATCACCAACCATATACCATCTTTAATTCCAATTCTATCCTCCGTTTATCACATTTCTCTTTTCTGCCTCATCTTCCAAATTTCATTTACCAAGGAGACTTGACTAAGTTAATGTATTTGAAAAAATGGTCCTAATACCAACTGTTGGGAATACACCACACTGACAAAGAATCAGAATTTGTCATGAACAAGTCACAAAATTCAGTATTGCAGCAGCATCGTAGTGCAAACATTTTTATTAACCACCTTACAAAAATAACAATAGTGCATGAAAAGTCAAAGGTCGTGTCTTTGGTTCATTGATCATTCAGGAATCTGATGGCAGCGGAGAAGTTGTCTTGGGTGTGGCTGAGTGCTCGTCTTCAGGCTCCTATACCTTCCCCCCACCCCATCAATGGTAGCAAAAGAGGCTGCTTTTTTAAGACACTGCCTCTTGTGGATGTCCTCAATGGAGTGAAGTCTAGTGCCCTTGATATTGCAGGTCGAGTTAACAACCCTTTGGAGTTTTCTCTTGTTGTGAGCATTGGCACCTCTGTACCAGAAAGTGATTTAACGAGCCAGAATGCTTTCCATATTACACCTGTAGAAGTTGGAGTCTTCAGTGATATACCATATCTTCTCAAACACCTCACAAAGTACAGCTGCTGGCAAGCCTTCTTTGTGATTGCACGGACATGGAGGCTCCAGGGCAGATCCTTTGAGATGTTCACACTTTTTAACCACGCTCTGCTTTCTGCCTCAGCTAATTTTCTATTGATTTTCCTGTCAATTATACGATTCCAAGGGCTGACATTTTTTAGGAACTAGTTGAGCAAATGCCCTGTAAATGTGTTCAAGAAGCAAACAAATGCAGATGATGGAAATGGTTGTAGGTGGGGTGGGGGGGGGGGGGGGGGGGGGATGCTGTGGAGAGACACACAAACAGTTTAGGTCAATGGCCATTGGTGAAAACACATCAAAATATCGGAGGAACTCAGCTGATCTTTTCAGCATCCATTGATGACAAAGATATTACATTTAAATTTTGACATACAGCAGGGTAACAGGCCATTTTGGCTCAAGAGTCCATACCACCCAATTAACCTACACCCCAGAAAAGTTTTGAACAGTGGGAGGAAATGGGAGAACATACAAACTCCTTACCGACATCATGGAATTCAAACCCCAGTCCCAATTGCTGGTGCTGTAAAAGTGTTGCGCTAACCGCCACAACTGTGTCAATGTTTTAAGCAAGAAATCTCAGAAAGAATCAGAATTCAGATAATGGTGGCTGGGGAAGAAGAATTTATCATGTTTGTATGAAAGGAGATGGAAAGGAGACACAGAGCAGCGACAGGAAGAAGTGAAGGCGGGGGGGGGGGGGGTGGAGGGGGAAATAAGGGTTTTAAACTAAAGCCAGAGAAGTTGATATGACACTTTGTTCATCAACCTCAACTCAAAAAATTCAGTTACCTGTCAACCATAGTGACTCCACATTCTCCCATCTATCTATGAATTATTTTCTATTGTTTTTGAAAACCACCACGTACAGATTTAAACTGACCATCTTGAAAAACAAGCAAGTCCTTGCAGTCCTATTTCAACAAGGATGTTTCTTCTATTTGCTATATATAGATTCCCCCTGGCACCACCTCTGGAATGTAGGGAGGAATGGCATGTGTCAGTCCTTCTGCAATCTCCAACCCCACCACCCTCAGCAGTAAGGTTATATTTCATCTGGCCCAACAACATTGGTATAAATCTATTTCATCTATGAAGAAGAATTACTTGGCTTAGAATCCTTCCAACTAGGAGTTCTTCTCAAACTGCATACGTATCTCAGGAAAAACTGGGCCTAAATCTGTATATTTGTAATCTGTAAAGCAGATTATTTTCAAAAACAAAAAGCACAGTTCATGCGATACTTCCTTTTCCATTACAGCTGCATATTTGAATTTGTATGGATATTCCTGATATTTCCAGACAAAAAGCAAGTCTCATTATTTTAAACTGAAGCAAATCTCTATCTCAAAACAAGGACAGATCTCAAAACAAATTTAACTTTGCTAATTATCCAAAATTACAAACTGATCGAGATAGGGGAAAAGCATCAGAAAAAGTGTTTTTTTCATATAAATAAACACCAAATACCACAAAATAGAACCTATCAAATGCTTTGTATTTCAATGAATCAGAATGATCAAAAATTAATACATTTTATAAACAAAAGCAAATTGTAAAAGAGGGAAGCAAACCTTGTTATAAATCCATAACTATTGTGAGTCATGTAACTGGTGTTTGCAACAGAATTTACCAGTATGGAATGAGGAAGTTATGCAGCTCTAAATATAGAATCTAAGTGCGAATAAAAACAAAAAGGGCATGTTTCTATCCAAGCAGTATTGGAGCAGTTAAATGGAAAGCAGAAATGATGATTTATTGACCTTTCAGGCAAAGATACAATTATTTGAAACACTTTAATAATTGTCTTTAGATCTGTTATTCAAAAATAACGCTGAGCAAAGCTACTTCCTTTTTGTTTGGCATGTTGAAGTATAAGCTGTTGCCTGGAGCACAAATGTAACACATGACACAATTTATCCATTGACAAGGGATTCATTTTAAACCCACCTTCTAATCTTCAAAATTCACATTGTTATAGTGAACTGCAACATGTGATAATGATCAACTTTACTTTTTGCTGCACAATTGCGAAGCTGCAGCAAACATTTTTGAGCAGATAGTTGTACGCAGTACTACAGAATTACAGTTCTAAATATTTTGCATTCGTTTTTTTCTTCATGGATTACAAACATTCATTAGTATACTTAAATATCTGTTCAGAATTGCTCCCTCAGAGTATTATGCACATCAAATAAATGTACTTTCATGAAATTTGCACAACTTAAAATTACTTATGCAAAAGGCAAAATTTTAGTTGTCTGAACATAATATGCAATGTTTACACATGCATAAACATTGAAGCAGAAAGCAAATTTATGGTTGAAGATTGTTTTTCTATAATTTCAGCATTCACACACAAGGTTTCTGCCATGTAGGAGGTCTCAATAATACCTTTATTTCAGGATTCTCCAGTTTTTGCTGTTTGTCATGTCATGCAGCCACTTTCAGGTGGCCACAATACCCCACTGTAAAGCTGCCTATTGTACTCCTATGCAGCTGTTGGGTGGAGAACCTGGCCAGGAGGTTTACCTACCTAACCCTTCTCCTGTAGGAATAATATCCTGCTCCGAGAATTCCCCCATTGCACCTGAAAGCAGCTCAGGCAAAGCTGCTAGCAGCGGGCAGGCTATTGAGTCAGCTGGCGACCTGCTGACACCTACCCTTCCCGCTGCCTGACAGTCTCCTGCCATGGGACTACGGGGCTGGAGCGGCTGGCGCAGGACTTCAGGCCCTGACATTCCATGCCGACTGCTCCAGCCTCGTAGTCCCGTGCCGGGGGGATGTCTTCCCCTGCCTAGACTCAGGGGCCGGTGTTTGCTCTGCAGCCCCTCTCCCCACTTCAGACCTTTCAGGTGGTAGAATACCTCCTTCAGCGCTGCCACCTGAACATCCCTTCGCAGATACCCGCAGCCTGCTCTGGAGCCACATTCTCCAGGCGATTTCATCTGAAAGCAGCTATTGAGTCCAGGCCAGTATCCAGTTTTGAAAGGAGAATTTCAAATGCAATCAATGAGGAGTGAAGAAATAACCCAGGATGTAAATGATGAATTTGTGTCAGAAACCTCTGATTTTCTTGATCATATCTTTTAAAGTGAAGCTGAAGAATTCAGACCAGCAGACCAAATTCCAGCATTTAAACCACCAATTGAATTTGACTTCCTGGAACAGTTTGATCCCTTTGTCTCATGCTTCTTAATTGAGGAAACAGTCTCTATATTTGAAGTTTGATACTCTGTTGAAAGGAAGTCCCATAAAGGTGTTGTTTAATCCGTTGGACACAAAGTCGGATCTGGAAATTCCAACAACTAGAAGCATTATGGGAGGGCATGGCAAGATGGCGTAGAGTCGAGACGTGTAATCTCGACCTCTCTAGCCAGACTTTTAAGTACCCATTTTTCAACCCTTTGTTTTCAAGTTTAAACTTTTTACATTTTAGTTTAAAGTATCAGGGAACTATTATGGCCATTAATGGTAAAAAAGATTAAACCTTAAGTGCAGAAGAAGTTACTTTTTCGAAGTGCTGAAGATTTAGGGCCTAGATGACTTGATACAGCCCCAGGCTTAATCTCTTCAGTGTCTAAATCTCAAAGACTGCTTGTGGGAGCTGAAAAGAAAATGTCTATTACTCACCGTGAAGGATGCCGCTGGAATTACCCGTTATCTAGAAGAAGGTGCGTGTTCCCAAGAAATGGATCCCGATTTGGAAAGCCTTTCGATTTCAATGGAGGGAGCATGCAGGAAAATTACTCCATTGTTGGAAATGCATCAGGAAGCATTTCAACCTGAAGAAATCGCTTAACTTCGTGATTTTGTGAAAAAACGAGATGCGGGGGGAGACCAGCGGCGACCCCCTGACGAAATCGGGGTGCCGTCACTGGGAGTCCAGACCCGTAGTAAAACTTTAAAAATGCCTTCTGTTGAGTTGCAGCAGGAGCTGCAGTTACCTTGTTCTGCCACTATGTCAGAGAGAGCAGGGCTGAGCTTTTCTGATTGACAGTGTATGCAACTAAATGCAGTTATTCAGCCTCTAATGAATGAGATGGTTCAAATGAATGCTAGTATAAGTTCAGAATTGAATACAGTTAAAGCACGTGTGGATGCATCTTGTGAAGAATTAAAAAAAATTCAGATTGCTTTTTCGGACTGTGAACAACAAGAGGCTTCTAACACAGAAAAAGTGTTGAAGGTTGAAAAATCAGTCATAGAATTGGGAGAACGCGAGAAGGAGCTAGAGAGGAAAATAGACTACTTGGAGAATCAAAGCAGAAGGAATAATGTGAAAATTGTTGGTTTGCCAGAAGATATAGAAGGACAAGATCCTCTTCATTTCTTTAAAGACTGGATCCCGCAAGTATGAGGGCAAGAATTTTTTTCTGGAGGATTGGTACTGGAAAGAGCCCATATAGCTCTAAGAAGAACACCCTCAGCTGGTCAACCACCGAGACCGGTAATAATTCAATGTTTGAATTATTTGGACAGAGAAGCAATAAATGCGAGGCTACAACAAACTCCGTTATTGATTCAGAATAGCAGAGTGTTTTTTTAAATCTTGATTTAGGTCAAGAAGTCATTCAATGTCGACGTTGATTTAATCCATTTAAAGAAGTTTTGTGGCGTAAAGGTTATAAGTCTACTTTTCGCTACCCTGCAGTGTTGAAGGTGTTTTATGGAGACTATCAATTTTGGTTTTTTGAGAATGACCGTGAGGCAATGATTTTTGCTGATTCATTGCCAGATATAAGAGGACAAAGACGTAGTCCACCATTGTCTTCTAAAGAAAAATCTGGTTGTTCTGGAAATGGAAGAAATGGGAAAAACGGGAATGGAAAGAGTCCAACTTCTTCTGAAATGGGATCTTCGAGATTGGAATCTCTTGGATGTAAAGAAGAATTTTCTTTTTCTTACTCTATTTTTTTTGTTATTATGATATTTTGATGTTATTGTTTGGCTGGGGAGGGAGAGATTTGCTCTAAGTTCTTTATTAGTCATCAGCCACTGGTGGGTGACCCACACCCAATTTTTGCTTAGGGGATTACTACCTTTTGGTAATTTTTTTGGGTGGGGGATTTTCTTTTTTTTTTCTTTATTATTTTTTAAATTTTCATTTTAGTTGATTTTTAATTTGTGTTTTTTTTCTATTGGAGGGCCTATATATGTTGATTTGAGTTTTTATATAAAGATATTATTGGTATTTAGTAATAATAGTAAGTATGTCAAAGTTGAGGTTTGCTACTTTTAATGTTCGAGGATTAAACAGTTCGATTAAGCGTAAGCGAGTCTTGGCGTATATTAAAATGAAAATTGATATTGCTTTTTTACAAGAAACACATTTGAACGTGAAGGAAAGTATGAAATTAAAGAGAGACTGGGTTGGTCATGTATATTCTTCTTCATTTAATTCTAGGGCTAAAGGCGTAGCAATTTTGATACATAAAAATTTATCTTTTGAATTATAATCAATGGATGAAAAGGCAGGATGTATTCTTAAATTGAATTGTAAGATTTTTAGTGAATTTTGGACTTTACTTAATATTTATGCCCCAAATGCAGATGATGAAATATTTATTTCAGATGCATTTTTATGTTTGGGTCAGGCTATTTATAATATTTTAGTTGGTGGTGATTTTAATTGTGTTTTGGAACCTTTGTTGGATAAATCTCCGAAGAAAGTTAAGAAATGAAAGATGGCAGTTCAGGTTCAAGCATTGATGAAAGATCTTAATTTAGTAGATATTTGGAGACATCTTAATCCGACAGAGAAAGATTTCTCCTTTTATTCATCTAGACATGAATCGTTTTCAAGGATTGACTTCTTTTTAGTATCGGCACACTTACAAGGGAAAATACAACAAGTGGAATATAAAAGTAGGATGATTTCAGATCATTCTTTGTTATATTTTACATATGCAACTTCTGAGAAAATTCAAGTGGCCTATCATTGGAGGTTTAATACAATGTTGTTAAAAATATGGAAATTGATTTTTTGAAAAAACAAATTAATTTTTTTTGAAAAAGAAAATTCTAATTCTGTTCAAAGTAAGTTTGTATTATGGGATGTTATGAAAGCTTATTTGAGAGGACAAATAATTAGTTATACTTCTAAAATAAAAAAAATAATTGATTAAATCAGAGTCTTGAATTAGAGAAACAGATTGATGAGTTAGAAAAGGAATTCCAGAAAGATGCTACAGAAGATCAGAAAATAGAATTATCTAGGTTGAAATTGGAATATAATACTTTGCAATCTTATCAATTTGAATGTGTGATTAATAGGACTAAACAACAGTATTATGAATGGGAAGAGAATGCACATAAGGTATTGGCGTGGCAATTAAAGAAAGAACAGATTTCGAGGACTATTATGCTGTTTGACGGAATTCTCATTACTTATAAACCTCGTGAGATTAATGATGAAGTTTGTTCATTTTATAAAAAGTTATATACATCTGAAGGAAAACAAGAAAATGGATCAATTGATCTTTTTTTTAACCACAGTTGAATTTACCGATATTAGAGGATGCAGATATACAAAAGTTAGAAGAACCATTTACTGATTCGGAAATTAAAATGGCAATGCTTGAAATGCCAAATCGCCTGGTGATGATGGATTTTCAGTTGAATTTTATAATTTTTTTTATGATGATTTATCTACAGTGTTTGGGGATATGTTACGTCAAGTTGGAGAACATTATGAATTTCTGGAGTCTTGTTCCAGTGCTTTAATTACAGTAATCCCAAAAAGAGAGAGATCCTTTGAAAGTATCTTCATATAGACCAATTTTGTTGTTAAATGTAGATTATAAAATAGCTAAAATATTAGCGAAGATTGGCTAAATTTTTACCTAAGTTGATTCATATGGATCAAACAGGTTTTATAAATAGATATGCTTCAGATATTTTGCGCGATTAGTTTGATTAATAGATTTCGACAATCTTCAGATCACCCGATGGTGATATCTCTAGATGCAGAAAAAGCATTTGATAGAGTTGAATGGAATTTTTTTGTTTAAAGCTTTGGAGAAATTTAAGTTTGGTCCTTTCTTTATTGGTTGGATTATGGCTCTATATAAGTAAACCGGTAGCTAGAGTATTGACAAATGGTTTGATTTTGGAACCCTTTAAGTTAACTCGATCAACTCATCAAGGTTGTCCTTTATCACCAGCTTTGTTTGCATTAGTGATTGAACCTTTAGCACAGCTGATAAGACAAAATACACAGATACAAGGTATGAAAGTTTTAGATGAGAAGTATAAAATTAATTTATTTGCTGATAATGTATTGGTGTATTTAATAAACCCAGCTCAGTCACTTTTGCACTTGAAGGAGTGTTTAACACAATATGGATATCTTTCTGGATATAAAGTTAATTGGGAAAAAAGTGAAATATTACCAGTAAGTGAAGGAGATTATTCAGTTTATAAGAATATTATTAATTTGAAATGGACTGATCGAATTAAATATTTGGGTATAATTTTGAATGTTAATTATCAATCTTTATATAAATTATGTTCCATTAATGAAAAAAATTAAAACTGATTTGATTAAATGGAAAGATTTACCTATTAATTTAATGGGTAGGATAAATACAATTAAGATGAATATTTTTCTGCGTATACAATATTTGTTTCAATCTATTCCGTATTTACTGGATAATATTTTTTTTTTGAGACTTGAATAAAATGGTTAGGGAATTTTTATGGAGAGGTAAATTTTCAAGAGTAGCTTTGAATAAATTAACTTGGAAATATGAGTTAGGGGGATTACGTTTACCACATTTTCAAAATTATTATGAAGCAGCCCAACTTAAATTTATTAGTTCATTGATGGATTTGGTACTGCCTCTTAGTTGGGCTAAAATTGAGATGGCAAGTATTTCTGAATTTGAAATACATCAATTTTTGTTTAGGTGGAATACAAATTTGTTACAACAATATAATGTGCCTATACTAAAACATTTAATGAAGTTATGGATAAAGAAAAATAAAATGATAGGCTCTAGGGGTAAATTATTGGCTTTGACTCCATTGTATAATAATCAACTTATTTCTTTTTCAATAAATAATCAAAGTTTATTGCATTGAAGATTTAAAGGTGTGAAAAATTTGGGAGATTGTTTTAAAGAGGATAAATTTTTATTTTAATCAGATGAGGGAAAGTTTTGGTATTGATAAGAACTCTTTGTTTCTCTATTATCAAATTCGATCTTTGGTAAAATGTATATTTGGTAGAAATATTTTACCTGAAATGACTAAATTTGAGACTTTTCTTATGAAGGTACCAGAGAAGGGTTATATTTCATCTATGTATCAAATATTACAGGATGGTATGGATAAAAAGGGTTGGGATAGATCTAAAATTAAATGGGAAGCAGATACTGGTTTTATTTTTTTCCGAAGATGATTGGTTAGCTATCTGTTATGATAGTGTAACTAGATTGATAAATGCATATTATGCAATGATTAGATATAAGTTTTTACATCAATTATACTTAACACCTGAAAATTTTAAAAAGTATGGTTTTCATGAATCAGATTTGTGTTTTCGATGTGGTGATACAGTTGGAACTTTTTTTCATGCTGTTTGGTCATGTGTACAATCTTTTTGGAAGAACATTCAATCGTTTTTAGAATACCTGTATAAGATTAAAATACTTTTAGATCCGACAGTATTTTTATTGGGTAGTTTGCAACCTCTGAAAGGCTTGGGATTAGATAGGTTTCAGCTTGCTTTTGTATATTTAGCTTTATCTGTAGCGAAAAAATGTATTGCTAGTACATGGAAAGATACAAATATGATTTGATATTAATAGATGGCATAATGAGATGAAATATTGTTTAATAATGGAAAAAATTACGTATGTTTCACGTGATAATTATAATTATTTTATTAGTAAGTGGTTGTTATATTCAGAATATTTATATTTCAATTTACATCGATTAGATCTTAATATGTATATTTAATTTTTCTTTAATATTTTTTCTTTCTTTATGGCTCTCCTTAGGAGATTTAGCTGAAGGGGGGGGGGGTTATTTTCTTTTCATATATAAAAAATAACATTCATGTTTATGGTTAATTGTTGTATATGTCATATTATTTGTTTTTTGAACAAATAAATAAAGTTTAAAAAAAACTAAAAGCATTATGGATCTTGAAGTTGGATCTGTGTTCTTCCTCATCCTAATCACAATAGTGGATGTGGTTTCCTTAATCCCTGATGCACAATCAATTTTCAATGATCCAATAGCTGGGTTGCATTACTGTTCCTGCTGAAGGTGCTATTGTTGGAAGTTTTAAAATACAGCTGGAAAGACATGGGTACTGCAATTCAAGCTGCAAAGCAAGAGACAATGGGTGGAAGTCTTTTCAAAAGGAATCTATGCTCTTGCAACTCTGTTTTTTCTACTTGAACAGCCCCAATACAAGGATCTTAATCTAAAAGTTTTTGTAAGCTTTTTTGAAATCTACAGTGATAAGATATTTGATGATCTGAACAAGCAAACAAAAGTGTGCATAATGGAACACAATAAACAAGTGTAGTTAGTCAAGTTGATGTGATCATGAATATTGATATGGGGAATAATTATAGGACCATGGGATTCTTCCAGATCCCATGCTGTCTTCCAACTCACTCTATGAAGGAAGGAAAAGTTTTATGGGCAGTTTTCCTTATTTGATCTGGCTGCAAGTTAGCAAGGTGCTGATACAAGCAGTGCAGACAGATAAACAAATGAAGGAGTGCATTCAATCATTGGGCCAGAATTATATCTATACATCTTTTCAATCAAGTAAGCTGACTTGGTTATAATATTTCACTTCAAGTATTCTGTAATATTTACATATTATGGAGATAAAGGCATACATGAGAGTTTAATGAAAAATATGACAAATATTAAGGTTGTATATATTTTGTACTCCTGCCATTTGAGAAAAAAAGTACTGTGTTCAATTAGAGTCCTGAGCACTTAAATTTGATATACACCTGAAGTCTTCATCTTTTCCCCAATCTGGCACAAGCTTCTTGAAATATAAACAAATTATCAAATATCCACTGTTTAGCTGTGCCAAAAGTGTGTACCATTTTCATTGCTTCAATGTGATGAATCATTAATACTAATTGTATTTAAGTTTAACAAAAAACTGCAGTTATACAAGAAAGTCTGCAGATGCTGGGGTCGACTGAAATGCACTGACATGTTGGAGAAACTCAGCAAGTCACAAAGCATCCATTGGAAGTAAAGGGTAACTATTATCTGACTAAGTGCCCAGCCTCAAACTTTGGTTACCCTTTGCTTCCTATGGCTGCTACATGGCCTGCTAAGTTTTTCCAGTACTTTTGTGTATTGCTAAAAAATAACTGCATCATTTCAATAGATTAAGAAACAGTCAACTTAATATTTCACATTATATTTTAAAAATCTTTTCAGAAGTACTTTGAACACAATTAACATTTTGAACTTTCAAATGAGTTGCTAACATTTAAAATTTGTGATGATGTGAGGGATGGGGAAAAATCTTGATCAGATGTCTGATTTCTTAACAATTCACAATTCTAATGCAAACAGAAATTTTGGAAAAAAGATTTTCAGATTTACTTTGCTGTGATTTAATACAAGTTAGAGAAAGCAATTGTTAGAGTCTGAACAATTTAGCCTTGTAACATGTTTCATGTCCACTTTTGACAAAGTAACAAAAATCGCAATAGCTTTTCTGATCATCTTAACTTTTAAATAATACAAAACTTAAGAAAAAAAAACCAAAAAAAAAAACCACGATCCTTCATGTGATCTTCCAAATAGTCTGGATGTGCAAGAGAGGGATAGATATTGGTACAAAGTCCTAAATTGAACACGATTAGAACTTCTGCTTAATCTAAATCCCAATATCCATTAAACAACAGCAGAAATGAGAACAATTTTTCTTAAGTATTACAAATGTGACAACTTAAAAGAAATCCATAAATTAACAATTTGCCATAGCTGGACAAGAATGGGATGAATGAACCTGGAATTCTACCATATTTATATAGGCAGCAATTCTGCTCCCCTTCCAAGTTAATGATTGGCAATAGTAGAGACAAAAAAAGTATCAGAGTTGAAACTAAATGCATGTCATTTTATAAAAAGATATCATTGGAAAGTAAAGCCAGAGGATCTATCTCAAGTGTGACATTCAAGAAGAGAAGCAAAATAGAATTTACTTTTTGTTTGAAGACTCTTACATTTTGTTATTGCTCTTATATATTCTTGTTACTTGCCAAAAATACCAAATCATTTGAAAAACAACAGAAGTAACAATTTGTTTTTCCTTTAACTTAAATTGTTAATTTCACAATTTCAGTTACATAGCAGAGAGCAAAATTTGTATTATATACACAAAAAACCTCCACTCCTAATACAATGAAAGTGACAAATTTAATGGTTTGAAATATTAAATAAAAATATTCTTTCAATGTTATTGGCAAATCAAGGTATATTTTTAGCCACATTGGGGTTTACAATTACTTCATATCTTGGAGGTTCTTCAATTGGCTGTACTTCATTGTTAATTCTTAAATTCTCCACATGCCTCGTAGCTTCATCATATGATGGAGGTAAATCAGAATTTAAGAATCCAGGCAATCTTGCAGGGTGTCCATTTTGACCGTGCTGTTCACTGGTCATGCCTTCTGGTTGCAGGGTACGTAATCTATCAACTTGGCTGACAGGATGCTCGTTATAACCAAATACAACTACTGATACATTTCTGGTGGGTTGGTTTGCCTGGCGTTGTGTCTGGGCACAAGCATTTTCCCTGCGATTGGCCTTTCTCACCTGGTATCTCCAAATAAGGAACAGTACAATGATAATCACAAGGAGGCCAGCTATTAAAGGAGCCACAAAATGCACTGATTCCATGTTGATACTACCACCACTTTGTTGATCCTCATTTTGTCCCTTGATGTAAACTGTCCAGAAGTCATTCTGAATGCAAAAATAAAATAATCTTCAAAATATGAAAGCACAAAAACTTCCTGCAATACAAAATACAAACACCAATAAAAATTCAATTATTCCGTTATAAACTCAATGGGAAGAATAAAAGGGTTGTCTAAATGTAAAAAAAAACTGCAAAGTAATTCAAAGGCAAGCACTTGTACATCAGAGAAGCTTGTGGATTCATGTTTTCCCTCAGTATCTTCGTTGTCTTGTATCCTTGCTCAAGATATTTAACACCAATTTCCATAATAAGGCCAGATATTTTGTTATGAATGACTCATTTTCCAACTACCCAACTCTTTCCATCATTTACACAGCAAGCCAGGAATGTGACACCATCCAGGACAAGCAGACCGCTTTTCTGACTTAAAGCACTTGCAAATGTCCCACAAATAAATAGGAAACATTGTTTATTCTTTCAGATTCTACACATTTTCAAAAGATAAAACGATAGACGAGAATCTCTGGATTTGCCAACAACGTTCACTCCCTAGATTGGCAGAGTTGTCAGGAGTCCATCTTATAATGCTTTAAAAAAATGTCTTGCACACAAATCAAGAGAAAACAAAACTATGAATGAAAAGGGACAAAGGAATGAAGAATAAAGGATCTCAGGCAGTCCAAAGCTTTTACTTTGATGCAAGATTAAAGAAATTTAAATAGATGGTCAATGCATATTACACTATCAATTGCATCAGCAAAGCAAGTTATTTCATCTCTGATTTCAGTCAAGTACCAAAATATGAACAAAATTCATTTCAACAAAACCTGAAATGGAAATTTACTCTCATGGGAGATAGTCAACACCTACTGAGGCTCACATTGTGCATGTCAAATGAAGTTAAATGGTGAAGCAACATACAACATCATGGATAATCTTGTTTGCAGTAGTTGAAGAGATGAAGAAAACCAGGGGTCTTGGTTGCAATTGAATTTAATGCTATTCTATTTTTCAGAAAAAATTCCACTTCCTTGCAATTTAGGTGAAGGAGAATTGCAGCTTGAACGCAAGAAAAAAAATATGGCAGAGTAAAGTGGGGAAAAAAAAGTGTTCTCCAAGTTGTGAAGAACATGAAAAATGATGGGCAATTGGATTCAGTTATTCTTTCAATTCGATAAGGGATTTGAAATCAAATTGACTAGGAATTTATGAGAACAGTCAGTTTTCTCTGGATGCTTGAAATAAAAATGCCCTTTCAATTTTTCATTTTACATTTAAACACATTAGTTCAAGAAATTTGCTAAAAATTAACCAGCACAATTTCTTCTTCTTGGAATTGCAGTAACTATAAATAGATAACTTATTTCTTCAACAGCTCCACTTTCTCTGTTTCATCTCCCCAAGTTTTATACACTCTGCCAGAAATGAATGAATTTTCCTATTACTTGTGATTTTAAGCTAACTTGATCATATGGAATGAGTGAACATGGGTGTAATGGTCAGTATGGATGTTCTGTGTCTGATGACAATATCGCCAATGAACCTAGTTCCAAATGCAATAGGTCACTGAGCAGCTGAGGAATTTAACAAAGAGCTACTGAAGAGCATTTTACACCGCTCTCCATTTAAAATCTCTTTTTTCCAAACATCAACATTGTTAGGACAGACTAAGTTTGCGGTAATGGTAATATAGTTCATCTTCCAAATGTACCCGAAATAATCTTTGAGGTGTTTCTTCCATTTGTCCAGAATTATTATAATGTGCTGCTGGGTGAAAACACTATTTAGTTCAATATCAGTTTTCTGATTTGTCGTGAAATCATTTATCAGCCCCCTTTATTCAAATTTGTTTCATTTATCGATGTTAAAACATTTTTGGGGCATCAAGTCATGACCAAATATTGATTAAAAACCAGAACCTGTTGCTGTGTTTTGATTCACTACCACTCTGAAGCAGTTAATCCGTGTCACTTCTGGAATTTTGGCAGATTTCACTTTTTTTATTTTTATGTCATTCCTGATAGTAAATAGAAAATAATTTAGCTTTATCCAGAATGTTTTAAAAATTACAACAACAAGTTTCTCAGTTATTTTAAATCAATTTATTTGGCAGCTTAATCATAAAGCTTTTTCTACAAATGATTTCAGATTCAATTCCAAAAAATTGCTTCCTTGCAGCCATGTGTACATGCTCTGGTTACCAAAATGGAATGACTTCCTCTAACTCTTTTCACTGACTGCAGGCTCAATTAATTACTTTACAGCATTGTCCAAATTTTGGAAAGCAACATTGAATGTTACTTTAAAATACCTTTTTTGGAGTATTACTTAGCAACTCCAACATATTACTGGTAGTTTTTCAAAGCATCATTGTGTTTTTATTTACCATAACTAGCCTTATATTTTTAGAAAAATCATGGAATTTCTTTAATCTCTACCTTGGCAAACTCTACCTCAAATTCTAACTTCAATGCCATCAGCAAATTTGATATGGTTATATTTGGTTTCAATGTTCAGGTGAACGCTGGATATTAGTGTTTTATCCAATACATTCGCAGCTAGGAATCATTATGTGGCTCATTGCATTTTATTAGATTAAAAAATATAGACTACAATTTTTACCACCTATTTTACTTAGTAATCAATAGATTAAGTAAATAACACTCAATAGTTTCTGTCTCCAGAATATAGCAATTCAAGTCTGTTGAAGTGCATCAGCCATGAGATGCAAGTAATTTTACACTTACTTCCAGGAGTTTCAGTGTCGAAAGTCTGATTGGGAAAGGCAACCAAAAATATCATTTCATGAACAACAATTAATAGGTTCAGTATCAGGTGATTTACAAGTGAAATAAACTGGATACTTCCACATATTTTATATCAAATATTACACCCTCCCAGACTTGCAATTTAATTTGAATCTCAAAATAATCATCTCACATTGGCAATTAAATACTTACCTTTATTTTGAAATACAACTCAGCTGTCAATACCAAATGCAAAAACAGAAGGGAATTATTGGTCAGTCCTGTTCTTCATAGTTGAGCTTCATTTTTCAATAAATCATTTAATTCCACTCTTCTGCTTTATCCCCTCACCCTTGCTAAGTCTCCGTTCCTTTCAATTGTTCATCCTGTTGTTGTTGAAATTCTTGAATCTGGTTGCACCATCATTTGATGAAAAAAGAGCATTTGGTTTTTAAACTTGAATTATGAATATTTCTGGGACTTGGACCACAAAAACAGAAGACACAAATCCTCAATTCCCAACAATAAACAGATAAAGCACACTGTCACCCATTGACAAGCATCACATTCCAACCCAGGAATGAAAGTAAATGCATTAGATCCAATTATTGTCCCTGGTATTTGTCAACTTACTGTCTTTTCATCATTTTCAAAAGCTTCTCTTGCTTCTTCATAAGAACAAACTTCTTCCTGACATTCACGCTCAATGTTGCCTTGTTTTACCTCTTCCAAGAAAGTATTTTTTCTTCGAAATCTTTTCAGAATAGAGTTGGCCTCACCTTGCTCCAGGAACACTACAAAAATACAAAGTATTAATGAAATATAATGCCCTGAATAAAATGAATCCTGCATTTAATGTGCTAAAATGAATTACAAATTCATTCATAAATTCTCACACAAAATAAACATATGCAGACTGGGAAACAAGGCTAGAGAGTATAAATAGAGAATAGTCAAGAGTGGATTGAAAACTTCGACAAAAGAAATCTGCAGTACAATGTCACTGCAAAGACAAATTGGCCGTGAATGTTGGTTGTTAAAGCATTTAAACAGCTAAATTCCATCAATTCAATAAACTACAAGTAAATAATTTAAAAAAGCTAATAAACTCAATTTTTTTTTTTAAAAATATGGTTTTATGGCATCAATATGTGAGAGCTAAATGACATTTTGTCAGGGGCAATTTGATCAGTGACTCTTGAACTGTGGTGTCATGTCAAGGAGATGGAATCAGAGTTTTAGCGATCATGAAAATGGAAAGTTACCTGGACCTTTTCCAAGAGGCAGCCATAAACTCAGTTAGTTTGGACTGACACAAAAGTAGGGAGAGAAAAGTGACTGCCAATGAGCCAGATAAATCAATCCAAAAAGTAAAAAAAAAATGTCAGGATGCCTTATCCTTGAGCATTTCCAGTAAATTTGAGGTACTTCAAACTCTTGGGAACAAATCTGGGGACTGTGCAGAGGGTGAGTGGACTGTGAGACAGGAAGCCATTCAAATTGGGTGAAAAAGCTTGTGGTAGCTGGGGACAAATACAGTTAGTGGGATAGACTCTGCCTCATGCAATGAGGAGTACAAGACTGAAAAGGCCCTGGTAAGGGACATCTCAAGGATGGACAGAAAGATGAATTGGGAGTAGTGTTATGAGCCCAAAGGACCCCAAAACCTAGCAGCAATAGACATTCACCAAGACAAGTGGCTTTCAAAACATTTTTAAATCAACTTCAAACATGAAAATAGAATCAAACTTTAACTTAACTCTATACTTTTACCCCCTTCTAATTCTAAATGCACGTGTATGTAATGTGTGTGTAAATTCAAGAAAAGTTATTTGGTTCGCAGTTCAATTGCACTTCTCCTTCTTCCAAGTTCTCTGTTGCAGGCAATTCTTATACTATGCATAGAATTTAACATGTATAAAGTTCACCAGACTTGGTGCTTGAAAGGTAAATGTTTACCACTCAGTAAGGTTCTTGAAGGGTTTGCAGAGAGAGATATTTGTTGCTCCAAGATTTCCACAACTGAGGTACCACCACTAGTCACCTCAGGGTCTCACTGATTAAACTTGCCCCATCAGGGTCTTCCAGATGGTAACCTCTTTCTTCAAGCTACCACAGAGTTCCATTCCTTCCTCTATTTCAAGAGAAACATCAGACAGATAGCACTTCCAGCCATCTACTGCTCTGGAACTTGCTTTCATCAGCTTCAAACAGTTTTTCTTGGATTGCACTTTTCAGTTACTTGTCAGGGTCCCACACACTGACTGACTGAGCTGTTAACTCGACTCTCTTTTCCAACTGAAACTCCAAACAGAGCATGTGACTCATGTCTTGCAAAACCCCCAGCTTCTCCAGCAAACAACAGAAATTCTTCCTTCTGCTCCCATCTGCTGTTAGATAAACAAAACCCAGGATTGACCTTTCTGTGAGCACTTTGCAGAAAGGGTACTGATAGACAGCCTGACTCCAGCAAGACAATGGTCAAGCATTTTATGAGCCATTAGCACCTACTGGTGAAATGTGCATAACATTTTCCAGAGATCCTGCAATGTGAATTCTTCAGTCTTTCAATTAAGATCGGTTTTAAAATGTATGTATGTAACCTATTCTAAATCTTATAAATTCTCCCCAAATATTAATATTGTTACAGTAGGAAGATTTATTTTTTGTGATCAAATCTTACCAATCAGAAAATTGCTGATGAAAGTCTGAGCAATCAACGATGGAATATTCCAACCCACTTGGCACAACATCAGTGCCTTAGAACATGAAGGAGGTCCTTGATGTGAAGACTTGATGACTTCCACAAAGTTTGTGTAGTGATACTTAAAAGTGTAGTGTTGCCACAGACAGATGCATTTGCAGTACATAGTTTGAAGATGAGATCAAAAGGATTATGCCCAATGTTGGTTTATCATCTGCTGCATTTTTCAGGAGTTACCCAGCACCATCAATTTTTGGTAAAGGGTATTGTGCTCCACGAGGTACAATCTGTGCCCTACCATTCCCCCCCCCCCCCCCCCGAGTTCTTTCCAAATCGTTCAAAATACAACAGATAATAGCATAATGAAGGACAATAGGCAGTAATAAGCATTCAATCTAATTGCATGAAATTCAACAGTATCCAGAGTAATCACTGACAGCTTGCCAGGTCTCTCCCTCTTAACAATGTACTACTACATTTGATGATTCTGTCCTGCCAAGAAGACAGGACACAATTAGGAATTGTTCAGGATAAGTCAATGTTTAAGTTTCACCTGTTGCTCAATTGATCTCTGGGACAACTCTAATTTATGTAATGATCCCCAAGGATACAAGAATTGTTCAGGAACACAACTGTATTCATGTCTAGGAACACAACTGTATTCATGTCTAGGAACACAACTGTATTCATGTCTAGGAACACAACTGTATTCATGTCTAGGAACACAACTGTATTCATGTCTAGGAACACAACTGTATTCATGTCTAGGAACACAACTGTATTCATGTCTAGGAACACAACTGTATTCATGTCTAGGAACACAACTGTATTCATGTCTAGGAACACAACTGTATTCATGTCTAGGAACACAACTGTATTCATGTCTAGGAACACAACTGTATTCATGTCTAGGAACACAACTGTATTCATGTCTAGGAACACAACTGTATTCATGTCTAGGAACACAACTGTATTCATGTCTAGGAACACAACTGTATTCATGTCTAGGAACACAACTGTATTCATGTCTAGGAACACAACTGTATTCATGTCTAGGAACACAACTGTATTCATGTCTAGGAACACAACTGTATTCATGTCTAGGAACACAACTGTATTCATGTCTAGGAACACAACTGTATTCATGTCTAGGAACACAACTGTATTCATGTCTAGGAACACAACTGTATTCATGTCTAGGAACACAACTGTATTCATGTCTAGGAACACAACTGTATTCATGTCTAGGAACACAACTGTATTCATGTCTAGGAACACAACTGTATTCATGTCTAGGAACACAACTGTATTCATGTCTAGGAACACAACTGTATTCATGTCTAGGAACACAACTGTATTCATGTCTAGGAACACAACTGTATTCATGTCTAGGAACACAACTGTATTCATGTCTAGGAACACAACTGTATTCATGTCTAGGAACACAACTGTATTCATGTCTAGGAACACAACTGTATTCATGTCTAGGAACACAACTGTATTCATGTCTAGGAACACAACTGTATTCATGTCTAGGAACACAACTGTATTCATGTCTAGGAACACAACTGTATTCATGTCTAGGAACACAACTGTATTCATGTCTAGGAACACAACTGTATTCATGTCTAGGAACACAACTGTATTCATGTCTAGGAACACAACTGTATTCATGTCTAGGAACACAACTGTATTCATGTCTAGGAACACAACTGTATTCATGTCTAGGAACACAACTGTATTCATGTCTAGGAACACAACTGTATTCATGTCTAGGAACACAACTGTATTCATGTCTAGGAACACAACTGTATTCATGTCTAGGAACACAACTGTATTCATGTCTAGGAACACAACTGTATTCATGTCTAGGAACACAACTGTATTCATGTCTAGGAACACAACTGTATTCATGTCTAGGAACACAACTGTATTCATGTCTAGGAACACAACTGTATTCATGTCTAGGAACACAACTGTATTCATGTCTAGGAACACAACTGTATTCATGTCTAGGAACACAACTGTATTCATGTCTAGGAACACAACTGTATTCATGTCTAGGAACACAACTGTATTCATGTCTAGGAACACAACTGTATTCATGTCTAGGAACACAACTGTATTCATGTCTAGGAACACAACTGTATTCATGTCTAGGAACACAACTGTATTCATGTCTAGGAACACAACTGTATTCATGTCTAGGAACACAACTGTATTCATGTCTAGGAACACAACTGTATTCATGTCTAGGAACACAACTGTATTCATGTCTAGGAACACAACTGTATTCATGTCTAGGAACACAACTGTATTCATGTCTAGGAACACAACTGTATTCATGTCTAGGAACACAACTGTATTCATGTCTAGGAACACAACTGTATTCATGTCTAGGAACACAACTGTATTCATGTCTAGGAACACAACTGTATTCATGTCTAGGAACACAACTGTATTCATGTCTAGGAACACAACTGTATTCATGTCTAGGAACACAACTGTATTCATGTCTAGGAACACAACTGTATTCATGTCTAGGAACACAACTGTATTCATGTCTAGGAACACAACTGTATTCATGTCTAGGAACACAACTGTATTCATGTCTAGGAACACAACTGTATTCATGTCTAGGAACACAACTGTATTCATGTCTAGGAACACAACTGTATTCATGTCTAGGAACACAACTGTATTCATGTCTAGGAACACAACTGTATTCATGTCTAGGAACACAACTGTATTCATGTCTAGGAAATATCATTTGTTCATGGATTTAATTATTTTTCCCAGCCTCTGAACAAGAATCAAAAAGATTTAATGAAACAGTGCAATTAATTGTATAATTAATTGTATAAGGAAAAGACAGCAGCAAAAAAAATTCTGAGATGTTCATTTAATTTATTAAATTGTGTAAAAATTTAAAAGAACAATAAGCTTAATAGTAATGTTTGGAGGTGTAAACTATGCATAGGCAGACAAATTAAAACTGATGCCCAATGAAAATATTTTGAGCTTCATTGAGCAATGAATTACACAATTTTATATCAAGGTGAAACTGTAAATTTATGTTATAACAATACAATTAGGATTAATTAAAAAAAACATATTTGACAAAAAGATTATTACAAAGTAAATCCATACTCACCACTTTCCATGGCTTTTTAAAAAGTAGATCACATTCCTGGAAGAAGAAAATGCAACAGAAACAAAGAAGAATTACTACAAAAATCAAATGGGTAATCAAATTAGAGAAAACAATTGAGAGATCCCACAGATAAAATGATTTTCTGTCCAGTGTCATTTAAAAATATAACCTCAAGACTTGGAAGTTTTCAATCAAGTACACATTTTTGAAGCTATTTCAACATTCATAAAAAAAATGCAGGAAATTTGCAAACTGTTCAATAAATGCTGGATTAAAAAAAATAGCATCTGGAATAGGACAGATTTCACAGGGTGGGGAGTAGACAGAATCTACTACCACATGAAGAGGTAAAGGTAGAGGCAATTACACCACAAAAAGAACAGCACAGGAAGAATCACTTTAACCCATTGAGAGATATCTGGGTTGAATATGATCCCAAATTAAACCAAATCAATTGTCCACAAATGATAACATTTAATTGCATGGCCCCTCATGACATTTTGCTCTGGGAGAAATAAAAAAAAGACATTTTGGCAGCTACATGGATAGGAAATGTTCAGGTGATTATGGGCCAAATGCAAGCTAAAGGAACAAGCTCCAGTTGGAAACTTACCCAACATGGTTCAATTAGGCACAAAGGCCTATTTCATTGTTGTTCAACTCCACACTTTAAAAAAAAAATGTATTTAAGATCAATCTGAGTGATTCACAAGCTGCCTCACTGTGGATTACCATATGGACTGCAGCAGTTCAAGTGACTTTTTCCACATTTCCAAGGTGAACTAACAGTGAGGAAAATTAACAATTTGGCAGCCATGCCAACATACGACAAAACTCCCTCACATGTTCTGAAAAAATGAAAATGCTGCTCAACTGGATTCCACAGCAATGTAGGTAACAACAGTGATATTGTATTCAACAGCCAGTCTTCAATACAAGTATGTATCGCTTATAGTCATGTGTATCCAGACCTTTAATTTGCTGCCATCTTGAAAAAAAATAATGTCCCTTCAAAGATAGCGAGACAGGATCTTGCCACCTCCTCTGATGTAGCCACCTCTACAGCTGCTGCCGTAGCTGCTACTACTTGAGATCCTGCATCAGGTCTCGGATTGGAGTGGGAAGATGGCCAGTACAAAGAGAAGGAGGTTGGGTAAAACTGGGCCAGGAGGTAATAGGTGGAGTAAAGAGGGATGAAGGATGATGGACAGATGGATCCAGGAGGATAAATAAGTGGATTTAGGAGTCAGAGGCAAGTGGGTGATGTGGACTAAGGAATGGCTTCTTGAGTGAAAAATTAAACTTTTGACTCAACAGTTCATTGTTCTAGGTATATTCTGTTGGGATTAGAGAAGAGGTGCATTTCTCCCCCCTCCCCCACTCATTCTGTGAAAAAGAGTTCCTTTGCCTCATTTCTTCTGATCCATCGCTGGTTTTTAGCTTTTGATACCAACAACTGTTTCAATCATAATTGCAACTAACACTTTTTTGGTTTAGTAAGATTCACCCAATTCTCATGTCCTTATTTATTGGTCACTCAGCCCTGCTCCAATCTTCATTAAATCTAATGCAAACTGTCAAGTTTATCATCTGACTGCACCTATACAACCAGACGAAACAGCATTTCTTGACCACAGTGCACACACATAATAATCTCATGCATAAAGATACAACTTAAAAATGATTTACTCAGCTAAAGGATACTGTTCATCTCACAGCTCGCAGGAAATAGCTATTTCTCAGCCAGGCAGTTTGGATTTCGATGCTCCTGTACCACCTCCTTGATGATACTGTGTGCTGGATAGAAAAGGTCATCACTAATTTTTTTTTTTAGCCATATTTGAGCAATGCTCCCAGTAACTGTAGTCAATAGAGGAATAGAAAATGAATCTTAAATGTAACATATTTGTTGATGTACACTATTTTAGACTAGAACAATAAAAATTAACTTCAACTAACACAATGCATTCCACATAACTCATTCAGTGATGTTCAAAGTTGTTGTCAATGTTCAATTATATCTCAACGGCAGCCTCAATATACAGAGATGTCTCATGAGCTTGTCAAGCTTATTCACTTTGCAGCCAAATTCCACTCCATTCTCAAACTCACCTGGTCCATTTTGACAACACTCTCCGCTTTCTTGATCTCTGTCTCCATCTCAAGAGACAAGCTTTCCACTGACATGTTTTACAAACCCACTAATTCCTACAACTACCTCAACTACACTTCCTCATATCCAAAAAGGCCCTTCAAATAAAGCAACACCATTTGTGTATTCACAGGAGTGATCTCCTGCATCTGGTGCTCCCTTTGAGGTTTCCTCAATGTCGGGCAGACTGGGATATCACCACTGTGCATCTTTGCTGTTCAAATCAGGATCTCCCAGTGGCTAACCATTTCAATTCTGTGCTCCACTCCCATACTCACAGTCTGTCCATAGCCTCATGTACAATCCTACTACCACCACCCTAAATTTGCAGGAACAACAGTATTTTCCATCTGGGCAAACTCCAACCAGATGGTATGAACATCAACTTCTCTGGTTTCGGCTAATCTACTCCCTCCCCTTTCTCTAATTCCTTAGCTCTCCATCCCTTCCCTCTATTCACTAAGCCATTCCTCCTCCCCACTGCCCTCTCTCCCTGATCCAACTATTACCTCCTTCCTTTGGGACAGTGCTCCTTCTCTCACTAGCATTTTGTTCAGATGCCTGCCAACATTTTTCCATACCTTGAAGGGCTGAAGCTGAATCATTGGTTATGTATCTTTATCTTTGCTACATAAAGCACACTGACCTGCTGAGTTTCTCCAGCATTGTGTTTTTTATATCTCACCAAATGTTAACTCATTTAAAAGATTTTACAGCTAAAATTTGAAGCCCGCACTTGATTTTGATTAAAAAAACATTTTTGGTATAGTTTTCTTTCTACATATCATATATTTAATCACACCAGATATCCTTGCTCAGTAAAGCTTCCTTCTGAAGTAAAAATTTTGTTGAAATCTGCGTGGAAAAATGTAATATTTTGTTGACCAAACAGCACCATCCATTTGTGCTCCCTTTCCTATGGTTTTGGAATTGAGGGACCAAGCACAGGATGAATACTTGACCATTTTTAAAAGGAAAAGTCTAATCGGATTTCAGCTCAACTTTTCACCCTAACCAACACCAACAAATCTACAAATTTGCCAATGACAATGTGGTCATCGGCAGAATCGCAGATGGCAATGAGGAAGTGTTCAGAAGGAAGGTAGATCAGCTGGTTGAGTGGTGTCACAACAACCTTGTACTCAAGGTTAGCAAAACTAAGAAACTATTGTGGACTTCAAGAAGTGGAAACCAGGAGAACACAAACTAGTCCTCATCGAGGCGTCAGCAGTGGAGAGGGTAAAGAACTTCAAATTCCTGTGTGTCAACATCTCTGAAGATCTATCCTGGGGCCATCATGTCAATCCAATCATGAAGGTGGTTCACCAGCAAACTTATTTCATTAGGAACATCACCAAAGACTTGCTGATTTCTACAAGTGTACAAGAGCCTTGACTGGTTGCATCACTGGCATAGAGGTGCCAATGCACAGCACAGGAAAAGACTCAAGGGTTGTGAACTCAGCCAGCACCATCACGAGCATTAGTATTCACTCCATTAAGGACATCTACAAGATGCCTCAATCATCAAGAGCCCCTACCACCCAGGTCATGCCTTCTGCTCACTACTACCGTCAGTAAGGAGGTACAGAAGCCTGAAGACAAACACCCAACTTTACAAAAACAAGCTTCTTTCTCTCCACCATCAGATTTCTGAATGGACAATGAATCACAGACACAACCTGACTTTTTTCTCTCTTCTTTTGCACATTTATTTTTAACTAGTGTATTTATGGATATGTAATTTATAGCAACTTTTGCTTCTGTAATGTACAACACTGCTGCCGCAAAACAAATTTCGTTGCATAAATTCATAAAAATAAACTAATTTTGATGGGTGCGAAGATCCTGATCAATACCAGATAAATTAATGCATTCATATTTACAGCTGCCCGAAAAAAATAGATAAAAGATCAGAGGAAAACCCACATGAATGCTATTTAAGAAGGGGGCATTCAAAGTATCCATCATACATATTCTCTGCCACTTATTGAAGCATAAAAAGCAAAACATAACAGGAAATGTACATCCTACTTTCCACAGAGTAAAATGTCCCAGGGCAATGTGCCAGGAAGTAAAAAAGGTTACTTCAATTATTTTGGCGGAACCCTCGTGACACGGAACACAAAATAGTTCAAATACTTCCACGAACAGCCAGCAACTAATTAACAGGCACCGAGACACAACACTGAAGTTTCCTCTGCACCACACCCCAACACATATTCTAAATCACATCCTTTGGAAAGATAGTCGATGACCAACTCAAACGTCACATCGATACGGATTGTTAGACTCACAATTAAAAAGCAATTTGAACACATCGCCGCAAACTGAAATGATAGATGAATAAAAACCGATTAATTGTAACTATTTTAATAATACAAGGTCAGTGTTTCACATCGCGAGTAAACTGCCTAATCTCAGCTTTACACAAAGTTTTTCAAAAAGAATGTTCTTTTGTTGACCAAACTCACATGATTGACACAACGCCACGCCGGAACAACATTAATCAGTAAAAGCACAACCGAAGTAGAGCGTTTGCAACATCAAACAAACTTTATTCAAGATTCACTCCCCCCCTATATAAAACTTGTTATATTAATGATAAAGTTTCAAAACGTATTTTCCATCAAGTACAGAAAAGTAAATTCCAAAACAGAACGATTACCACACTAAATTTTCCTCTCCAAAAGCACTACACGCCTTGCGAACTTTCCGTCCACCATCCAGAAATGCACATGCGCAGAACACTTGGCACTGGGATGATCTTCAAATGTACAACATCCACGAACTTTGAGGACGAATACCTTAAAGGAGCAGCGACCCATTTTTTTAAACGTCAATTTCAGTTATTTTGTTGGCGTTTCAATACGCCATTCCAATGCAAGCCTTGCTGACAAATACAACACGATTTGCAGGGGCATTAATTCATTAATCTATTGCTTAAATTTCGATCGTAATTCTTTAATGTGATTGAGAGAAATGTGAATTGAAATGGTATTTACATAAGCCACTCTTTGCATAAATTGTCTTCCCAGATGGGTATGAAAGAATAGTGTGATATGTCTTTTATGTAATAAAGAAACGTATTCTTTTATATTCACAATATTTTATTAACAACTCACGATCTCGTGGTGCAACCAATTTTTGTATCGAGCCCAAGGTGCAACATTCATCTCGGATTCGCTCGAATCTCAGGAGTATCACTAGCACACTATCACCACATCCCCTTTCCTTAATATGTTCAATCTGGCAACATTACACACTCATACTGTATTCGTTTCAACATAAACACAAATATTAGCAGCACAAACTATTCAGTGTGCAGTTCTTTTTCATTTTGAGATTCTATATGGGTCTTCTCAACACAGGTGCATGTGTGGGCTTTGCTGATCCACTACTGGTGGTGTTTCCTCTCTTGCTCTGAATGCTGGATCTTCTGCATTTGTCTGTTCTTGCAGTGTCTCTTGCATTTTCAGCAGGTCTTTTCAATTCCTCCTTAGCATTTGACCATCCTCTTCTCTGACAGTGTAGGATCTTGGATTTACTTTCTCCAGAACAGTGCCCTTCTTGTCCCAAGTGTTGGAATCTCTAGGTCTCACTGTGTCATGTTGTGCCAGCACCCCTTAGCTTCTTTCTGACTTGTCATAGTTTGCTTTTTGTCTCCTTTACAGATGCTTTTGTTTCTGTTTGGCATCCCTGTTCTTGTTTGGGTCTGCAGAGTAGGGAAGTGTTGTGCCTCATCTGTGTCTCATCAGGAGCTCAGCGGGTGACGTGTTCAAGTGGTGAAGCTCGATAACTCAACAGAGCTAAATAAAAGTCCAAGCCACTGTCTTGTGCTTTCTTGAACGGCTGTTTAACTCTATGAACTCCTTTCTCTGCTTTACCATTTGACTGGGGGTGCAGAGGACAAAGTCACATGTTGAAAATGATACTCTTATGCAAAGCTCTGGAATTCTCTACAACTGTGCCATGCTCCATTTTTGCTGTAGACATTTTGAGGAATTCCATGTCTTGCAAAGATCGATTTCATATATTTGATCACACAAGCAGCAGACATATTAGGAAGCAATCCCATTTCAGGATGGTTTGATAGATAGTCAATAACCAGCAAAGTAATTCTTGCCATCCAGGTGGAACAGATCAGTCCCAACTCTCTGCCATGGTTTTTCTGGAAAGTCAGTTATTATCATGGGTTCCTTTGGTTGCTTTGCATGATGTTTCAGACAGGTCTCATAACTTGAAACCATTCTGTCAATTTATCCCTGGCCAATAAACAGCAGTTATGGCTCTTCTCTTACATTTTCCCATTCCAAGATGTCCCTCATTCAACCTTTTCAGCATATTTTGTGGCAAATATTGAGGAATGATAATCCTGCTCTATCTGAGTGGAAGCCCAGTGACAACACTCAGCTCTGCTCTGATGTTGTAGTATGGCTCTTGGCCATCCTTCATTCAGATGACCTTCTGTAGAACAGTTTCCTTTTTTGTTTCAGCTGCAATCTGTTTGGATTTCATGCCGGATATGGGAAGATATCCAGTGATCAGGTTTACGTGGAGATTCACATCTGTCTCTGTGGAACAATCATTGTATGCTTCACTTTGTGTCATTGGTCTGGATCACACATCAGCCAACACTATAAATTTCTATGATGTGTACACCAATTCAAAATCATAACTTTGTAGCTTCATCATCAATCTTTGGATTCGTGGTGACATCTCACTGAGATTTTTCTTGATCATGGCTATTAATGGCTTGCACTCTGTCTCTACCACAACTGTTGGTAGACCATATACATAACTGTTGAATTTCTCAAGTCAATAGACCAGAATCTTTTTATTTGCGCATATCGATATTCAGATGTGGTCATCGTTCTTGATGCACATATGTCTGGCCTCCAATTTTCTCCCATAGCCTAAAGTAGTACTTTTCAAGTATATTTTGAAGCATCCATAGATATTTTCGTCCTTCTGGATAGGTCAAGGAATGTCAAAAGCACCAGTTCTGTAGCTAGAATGGTCTTCAGTCAACCCCATTTTTCCTTGTGGTTGGCCGTCCACTTGAATTCACATTATCATGTAACATTGATTTGGAAGACAGGTTTGGAATGAATCTACCAATGAAAATTATCATTCCCAACTCTCTCAATATGCCCTTTTTCTCTGAGTGTCTGGGCATCTCTAGAATTGCTTTCACCTTGCTTTTCTCTGGCTCTACATCTGGCTCCTACAGTTTATCTCCTCAAAAAGTGATTTGCTTCACATCAAATTGACATTTTGCTCTGTTGAGCTTTAATCCATACTGCTGGATGCATTGTAGCACTTTGATGAGTCACTCATTGTGTTGTTCCTGTGTGGATCCCCAAAGGATCATGTCATCCGTGGACACAGGTTTATGCCTTCTCTGATGTGTTCCATTGCCTTGTGGAACACTTAAATTCCAAAAGGCATCTTCAGACAGGAGTATCAGCCAAATGGTGTATTAAATGCACAGTATTTTGTGCTTCATTGCCAGAAGCCCTGGGATGCATCCATCTCACTTGTAATTTCATCCCTGGTTGGAATCTGATAATGTTCCCTCTTTATATTGGCATTCAAGTCTTTTGGGTCCATGCACACACATAGGTCACTGTTCTTTTTGACACACACCATTGAATTCATCCATTCTGTGGGCTCCTCCACTTACTTTATGACCTCGAGTGTTGTTATTCGGTCAAATTCCTGCTTGAGCTTGTCTTTTAGTAGCGCTGGAAGTCGCCTCGGATCATGTACTACTGGGTGTTCATCCTCCTTTAACTCTATCTTATAGGTGAAGATGTCTGGAAATGGATCCGGTATTTCCTCTACTGTTCCGTGCATTGGTGCTGTTAATGCAAAACATCCTCTTGATGAAGCTTAAGTTTTGACATGTTTTATCACCAAGCAGTGGTTCGTGTCTATCTGGGACTACTGCAAACATGAGGTGGTGCTCTGATGCACCATCAATAACCTCAAATGACGAGAAGTTATGTAAAACTTATAGGCTATTATTAGCAATAGAATGGTGGCATATCCATGCTGGTTGACTTTCCTGAACTAGGGAGGGGGCTGTGGGACTGTCATCTTTATTCAGGAGTCTGTGGGAGGGGCTGCAGGTACAGTCAATCAAAGGGCATGTCCAGACAGCTTACCACATGCACTTTACCTTTAACTTTTACCTTTAATCGACATACCTTTCGTGTCAATATAGGCCTTGAGCTGATCAGAATTTGATGATGGATGGCTTTGTCTTCATTGTCCTGATGTCGTGCTCACAGATGAAATTGGCCTTGTGTACCCCTGTGTCCAGCTTGAAAGGAATATCTGCCCCATTTGCATGCAATGACACAGTCCTGCTCAACCCTGTTCATACTTTCCTGTTCAGTGTCTGTTGGTTTGAAATCTTCCTGCACCATCATGCTCATGAAAAATCCATCACTGAGGGCAGTTTCTTCTTAAGTGTGCACACTTCCATTTCTGTTTTGTTTCCCTTTGGAAAAACATTGATTTGCATGGTGATTCTGCCCTTTGCACTTATTACAGTCTTTTCCATTGTTTTGGTCCACATCGTTTAAAATTTGAATGTTTCTCCAGCTTTTTGTTGTTTCCTATATCTCTTTCTCTGTTTATATGTGTATCCTGACACTGTGGCTATGGCTATGTCTTCATTTTCACTGTCATTTGCACCTGCACCAAATTCTTTTGTGAGTTGCAGAGCTAATTCACTGCCATGCATATCTTCACACCTCCAGCTAAGGTAAGCCCTGTCTCCTGTAGCAACCTCTCTCTCACGTTCTTATCAATAATCTGAACACAATTTAATCACGGATCAAATTTCTTGTTCTTGTTTTTAGTTTAAAGTTCATTAAGTTCATTGAAGCTCTCTGCCTGCAGCTGCATGCATGAAGCACATTCCTCTCAAATGTTTCATTTTACTTTGGTGAGAAATGTTCATCAAACATCTCGATAACCTTGTTGAACTTGACCTGACATCTACCTAAGCAAAAAAAAACATATTGAAAACCTCTACTTCCATGGCAGTACTCGGACATTTTAGTTTCCTGGTACTCCTTTATTACACATAAGCTTGACAGGAGGTCCATCACCCCATAGGGGATCCAGGAGCTCTCTGAACATATAATTACATTGGTTTGTATACAATGCCAAAATCTGACTTGACCAAACAAAAAAGTCTTCTCCCATGTGACAAGCATTACCCTATCACCATTAAGCTACACACTACTTATCTGCATATTGCATCATTATGTGAACCAATCACATAACCAGGTTCCTCTTTTCTCAGGCATTGTTCTTGAACATCAATTGATGTTGGGGAAACTCCAAGCTGATGGAAACTTATTGGCTTGAAGTGGAAAAATAATCCAGGCATTCCAGGTGATCCTGTCAACACCCACTGCAGTTAATATAAAGGAGATCGGACCATAGATTCATCTTAGCCACTGCCAGAGAGTCCCACTAGCTGGGAAGCAAGGGGAGAAGAATGGAGAATACGGCACAAACAGCATCACTGCAAAGGATCCAGAAATGAGAGACTAATTCTTAATGAGTGTAGAAGGGGTTTGTGGAACTCCAGAGGAAAGGGGGGAAAATAGGGTCAAAATGGCATCTGTGGGCATTTTATGCAGTGGACAAAGTTTCCATTTTAAGAGAAGAAGTGAGAGAGAAAAGCTGGTGGAGATTTATGGAGTGGCTATAAAGAGAACCAAAAGGAACACAGTGGTGTTTATGATTTACCAGAATCCACCCAATCTAATATCTTTTCTGTAATTCCATGGGCTCTCATCTTATTAAGCAGCCTTTTAGGTGGCACCTAATCGAAAACCTTTTGAAAATCCAAATACACAACATCCACAGCCTCTCCCTTGTCCATCCTACTTGAGATTACCTCAAAAAATTTCAATAGTTTGGTCAGGCTGGATCTTCATCAAATCTGAAGTTATAACTATTGGAAAGGTTCTTATTTATTGCTTCCAAACCAAATGTATATGCTGGACAAGATGCTCCCCCTCTGACTAAGGCATGGACTTATGTCCATGTTTTCCAGATTTCATTGTTTGGCATGGAACATGTCTCATATGCTCAGCTGGATTTACTGGTCCTCTGTTGTGAGTATCATTCATTTTGACTGCAGCAATTGGCCGGCATGCTTCAACAATTCTTATTTCATCAGCCTGAACCTACGAGTTCCATGAGGCCCCTTAAACTCTAAAATTACTATTTCTTTTACTCTTTTTGTTTGAATCAACCCCTGCCCCCTCTTCTCTTTGTTAAATATGTTTTATTCAAGCTTACTCATGGCGGAAGACACTGGGGAGGACGTCTCCTCGCTCACAACTTCTAAATGTCCCACACTTCCCCTGACTCATGTTTTTACATGATTCATCTTATCATGTTTCTTACTAACTTTTTCACTTCATCATCGACATTACTTTACACCCATTAACAAGCTGTCTATTCCTTAACTCCGAATCTGGCTATCAAACTCTTATTCATTCACCACAAGGTATCAGTCACTGTGATGGAATTGTATTATTATTAATCTTGAGTTATAAAATTAGTATATTTAGTAAAGTTACCTTGTGGATTTGGACACAGACACACAGACACACACAATTACACTCAGAGAGAGAAAACATTTTTAGAGACACAAAGTCTGGGAAGCAACTCCAATAAAACTAGAAGTGTTTGTTCATTGGAATATCTAGGACAATGGGGTTGCTCAAGGAGGACATCTAATTAAACAAAAGGCTCTTTGCTTGTTTACCTATGATGTTAGAATGGAAACTCAGATGGCAGCTGTGTACACAAGGAAGCCATTTGCTGGTTGGTCAGCAGAAAATTCGGAGTCATAACCACTCATAAACTTTTGGAATGTAACCTTCAAAGACAGAATGATGTCATGTCATGTGGCAAAGACACTTCAAGACAGAAAGCATTTTTGAATATTAAGGAACTAATTTCAAACTGAAGGCATAAGATGCCTTACTAACCTGTAGGTAACACAGGGTAGAAGCAGTTGCTTGGCTATCCTGTAAGTAAGACAGAATTGAAGATACATTAACCAGAAAGGTACTATCACATGTTATTCCTGCTCAAAGGAGAACACAGTATAAGTGGCTTTCGAAAGAGAATGTGCACTTCTGACTGTCTCTTTAAGAGAGAGAGAGAGAGAGAGAGAGAGAGAGAGGGCAGTCCTGGTACGTCCATTTTGACATGGCACTTCATGTAACCCTTGCCAGGGTTTGTGAAATCATTGTGCAGAGATCACAAGTACTGTAACCTCTGTGCAAGAGGGGTAAATCATTCGTATGAAGTAACAATTCACTGAAAACACCAGCTGGAAAAATGGGGTGAAAAGTGAAGAAACATGTGAGGTGTTGCATTTTGGAAGGACAAGCCAAGAAAGGACATACATAGTATGGTAAATGGTAGGGCACTGAGGAGTGCGTTAAAATAGAGGGATCTGGGAACACAGATACATAATTCCCTGAAAGGGGCATCACAGGTAGATAGGGTTGTAAAGAGAGCTTTTGGCATATTGGCTTTCATAAATCAAAGAATTGAGTACAGGAGCTGGGATGTTGTGGTAAAGTTGAGGCCAAATTTGGAGTATTATGTGTAGTTTTGGTCACCTAACTACAGGAAAAATATCAATCAGATAGGAAGAGTGCACGAAAGATTTACGAGAATGCTGTCTGAACTTCAGGAACTGAGTTACAGGGAAAGGATAAACAATGACTTTATTCCCTTGAGGATAGAAGAATGAGAGATTTGATAAAGGTATTTAAAATTATGAGTAAATATAACAGTCTTTTTCCACTGAAGGGAGGTGAGATACAAACCAGAGGACATGGGTTAAGAGTGAAAAGTGAAAAGTTTAGGGGCAATACAGGGGGAACTTTTTCACACAGAGTGGTAGGAGTGTGGACAAGCTGCCAGATAAAATGGTAAATGTAGGCTCAATTTTTACATTAAAGAAGAATTTGGACAGGTACATGGATTGGAGAGGTATGAAGAGCTATGGTCAGTGGGAGTAGGCAGAAAAATGGTTCAGCACAGATTAGAAGGGCTGAAATGGCCTGAATCAGTGCTGCAATGATCTATGGTTCTAAGAGGCCAGGGAATTGCAAAGGAAATGGTCACTCAGAATGCTGTTCTTCCCACCTTCTCCATGTTTGTTTTCCTATTTTACCAGTTTAGTTAAGTTCCTTGACCCAAAAATAGGTTTATTTCTCTTTTGCACTGTCCTGTTTGACCTGCTGAATGCTTCCAGTATTTTCTATTTCATTAATTAAATTATCATGCTGGATTAAAAATTAGAATTGGAGGATTAGAGATTTATATTGTTGCAGAGTTAGGGTATTTGTATATCCATTGAAGCAGGAAATATAGGGGTAATGAATGAGTCATGTCGAGTCAACATGATTTTTAAAATTGAAATGCTGGCAGTGGGAATGGTGCAGGCGAACAATCACATACTTAACAATGAATGAGTCTGAAGTAAGATAAGAAGCTAGAGGAAGTGAGACGGGAGACCATCATCTGAGCAGTGAAACAATCAAATCTGGAAGTGATCAAGACTGACTGAAGATGGGAATGCTGGTGGCAGGGAGATGCAAATTGCTCCTTACGATAATGGAACTTGGAGCAGGAGACTCAACTATTTGCCATCAATAAGAGGCCCTTCTTAGCTTCTCTTTCCAGCATGTTTTTTCACTTGTCATTTTTAACGCTTTGTTGATCTTTGTCTCATTTACACGAGATTTCTTGAAGGAGATCTTAAGCTCTTTGCAGTTCAGAGTGAAATGTAAATCCAAGTCCAACCATTTTTCTTTGCTTGTGGAAACCAAATACCAGTTGCCATTGGACGCTGTTGAATGAAAAACCTTCACCCACAAAAAAAGTGATCGCCTTCAACTTCTTCACCTTTGCTCCATAAAGGACACGGTTTGACCTGCCGGTTTCTCCAGCATTGTGTTTTTACTTCAAGCAGACACGTTCGTGCTCACTCCGGAAGTTTGCTCTAACCATGGAGGGGCGAGTTAATAGCAAAATTCCCGATAAAATAGACTGTAAGCCAAACACTTCAAGAGAATCCACGAATTTTGAAATTCGATTCCCTCCCACAACGTGAATAAACTTTCGCCGGCTCCACTGTCACTGAAACTTTGGTTAAACTTCGGCCGCTGCCTCGTCCAGGTTTCTAAATAGTGGAGATTTTCATGAATCAATCTTCCAAAAATATTTAAACGAGATTAGTCGGTGATATTTCAGATCCTTTGATTTTTTTTAAAATTGATTTCTTTGACCAGTTGCGACTGGCAAAAGGATCTGCTCGTTTCACCCAACTGTTGCCGGGCAACGTCAGGATGCCGCTCCTTGGAGACGGTTGCCAGGAGACAAGGCGAAGGAAACACAAGGTGGACAGAGGCGAGGAGTCCGCTCATCTGCAGTGATGGACGTGGCGGGCGTGCGAATTTCTCATTCTGTCATAAGTTTCATCGCGACAGAACCTGGAGTGACCTATCGTACAACGCTCACCGTGCAAAATATCAGCAGCGTCTCCAAAGAGGTGCTCATTCGCCCTTTAAAGAACAAGGTAAGGCCGTGAATGAAAAGATCCGACCCTGCCCCGCTCGGCTGCTGGAGGGACTCAAAGGGTCAGGCACCACCCATGGGTAGAAACGTTGCAGGTGGGGGCACTTGACAGTTGACTGAGCAGAGACGCTGCCTGACCTGCTGATCAGAGATGCTATCTTCCAGCATCTGCATTTTTTTGCTTTGTCCCCTGTTCAAATGTGACTGAGAATAGAAGGATTTGACGTACCCATGAAATAGTTGTGATTTACTCATGCGGTTAAACAAGAAAATCTGCAGAGGCTGGGGTCGAGTGACGTTGGGAGAAACTCAGCAGGTCATGTACCAGGCCCGAAACATGAGTTGCCCTTTACTTCCCATAATGCTGTTTGCCCTGCTGAATTTCTCCAGCCCATTACTGTGTTTAAGTTTCTTGGCAGCTGTGGAACATGCCATCATTTCCTTTGGCAAAATCGATATATCCTGCCAACGCTGGCACTGCCAAAAAAAAAACCATGAACGCACTGTGTATTCAACTCCCTTCAAATTGGAAAGGCAGTGGTCTCCCCACCGCGCCTTCACCCGCACCAACTAGTCCATTCAATTTTTCACCTGAACGTACGATAAGAACGTAAGTCGTTACAGTCCTGTTAGAAACAGAATCACCTTTAAAGAAATTGCTCGAGACAAAAATTGAGAACAAAGAGCATTTATTATAACAACAATGCAAAGTTGGGTGCTTCCCCTTACCCTGGGAATACACACATACACTGGGGCTCACCCAACTTTTATACAGTCAATTTCAGTATCAGAGTGCCCTCCCCCTTACATTCTTCTGCCCCCTGGATGGGTTTGGCAGAGGCAATCCTTCCTGCCTACGTGCAGTTTCAGTAGACTTGGAGGACCAGGGGGTATCCTGTCGGTGTCCCTTCATGTCCTTATTCACACCTTCCTGATTCTCGGAGCTACAGTCTCTTGGTATGTCGAGTTGGCTCATCCTGTCTAGGGTTGACTAATTTAATATGTATAACTTTGTAAATCTGTGTAAGGTTAACTAATTAGATATGTAGAACTTGGCACTTCTGTCTATCCAGACTACCTCAACTTCCTACATTCTATTGTTCCTTACCACTCATCTAAGTCTTATGGTGGCTCATTGATCTTGTCACAAAGACTAGAAGATTCTTATGTTAATCGTGCTGACTCTGCTTTCCTGCATCCTAATTCTCATGCTCATCCTGTTTGTACTGGTTACAGCCATTAACTGATGTATGAATTTTAGTTTCCTTCACGTTCATAATTTTAGATCAGTTTTCCCATCTCTCACAGTCGGGATAGAATCCCACAATAATACATTTTTTTAAAGTGCACAAAAAGTAAAGCAGTATCTTTCATTCATTGATTATTCAGGAATCTGATGGCAGCGGGGAAGGCTGCTTTCTTAAGACACTGCCTCTGGTAGATTTGCTTGATGGAGTGAACCCTGGTGCCCATGATGTCACAGGCGTGTTAATCACCCTGTGGAGTTTTTTTTTCTTGACATGAACATTGGCACGTCCATACCAGACAGTGATACAACCCGTCAGAATGCTCTCCACAGTTTCAAGAGTCTTCGGTGACATACCGGATCTCGTTAAACACCTCACAAAGTTTAGCTGCTGGTGATCCTTCTTCATGATTGCATCGACGTGGAGGCTCCAGGACATATCTTTGGAGATGTTGACATCCTAGAATTTAAAATTCTTGACCCTCTCCACAACAGAGCCCTCAATGAGGACTGGTTCATGTTCTCCCAACTCCCTCCTGAAGTCCACAATCATCTTCTTGGTTTTGCTGAGGTTGAGTGCAAGATTGTTGACATTACACCACTCAACCAGCTGATGTATCTTCCTCCTGAACACTTCCTCATTGCCGTTTGTGATTCTGCCGACAACTGTGGTGTCATCAGCAAATTTGTAGATAGCATTGGAATTGTGCCTGGCTACACAGTCGTGGGTTTACAGTGAGTAGTGCAGTGGGCTAAGCACGCATCTTTGAGGTGTGCCTGTGCTGATAGTCAGTGATCAGGAGATTTTGCTTCCAATTTATATTGATGGTGGTCTTCCAATGAGGAAGTCAAGGATTCACTTGCAGAGTGTGGTGCAGAGGCCCAGGATTTGGAGCTTGTTGACCAGCACTGAGCAAGTGATGATGTTGAAGGCTGAGCTGTTTTTGATGAAAAGCTGCTGTATGTATGAGTCGCTGTTTTTTTTAGGTGATCCAGAGTTGAGTTGAGTCTGCTGTGGAGCGATTGTGACAGTAAGTGAATTGCAGTGGGTCCAGTCCTTTGCTTAGGTACATGTTAATAATTCTGGCCATGACCAACTTCTCATAGCATTTCATCACAGTAGATGTTAGTGTCACTGGGTGGTAGTTATTGAGGCAGCTCACTCCAGTCTTCTTGGGCACCAAGGTGATTGATGCCCTTTTGAAGCAGATGGGAACCTCTGACTGCAGCCAAAACTCTGGCTAGTTGGTTGGCACAGATTTTTCAGTACCTTGCTAGGTACGTCGTCCGGGCCTAATGCCTTGCGAGGGTTCACATTCTTAAATGATGTTCTGATGTCTGCCTCAGAGACAGATTCCTCAGGGTCCTCACCCTTTCCAGAGATTTTCGGAGGTGCTATTGGGTTCTCCTTCTCAAAGCGTGCACAGGTGTTCAGCTCATCGGATAATGAAGCATCATCCTTTTGCTTCTCTCCTCGTATGTAGTTGCTGCATGACTAGCTCTGCTCTCTCTGATGTAGTGGCAGAACAAGGAAACTGCAGCTCCTGCTGCAACTCAACAGAAGGCATTTAAAAAGTTTTATTGCGGGTCTGGACTCCCAGCGATGGCATTCTGACTTCCTCAGGGGGTCGCCGCTGGTCTCCCCCCCCACCCCCATATCTTGTTGTTTTTTCATGAAATCACGAAGATAAGCGATTTCTTCAGATTGAAGTGCTTCCTGATGCATTTCTAACAATGGAGTCGTCTTCCTGCATGCTCCCTCTGTTGAAATTGAAAGGCTTTTCAAATCGGAGTCCACTTCTTGGGAACACGCACCTTCTTCCAGAGAACGGGTAATTCCTGCGCCATCCTTCACGGTGAGTAATAGACATTTTTTTTCCAGCTCCCACAGGCAGTCTTTGAAGTTTGGACACTGAAGAGATTAAGCCTGGGGCTGTATCAAGTCGTCTAGGCCTCAAATCTTCAGCACTTCAAAAATGTAACTTCTCCTCTTGAGGTTTAATCTTTTTACCATTAGTGGCCATAATAATTCCTTGATACTTTAAACTAAAATTTAAAAAGTTTAAACTTGAAAAGAAAGAGTTAAAAAGCAGGTACTTAAAAGTCTGGCCAGAGAGGTCGAGATTACACGTCTAGACTCTACGCCATCTTGCCACACCCCCTGCTGCATGACTAGCTGAATGGGCTAATCTTTCTCTTTTGAGTTTGTCATGATGCATGATCAATAGGCAAAAGAGTCGATAAGTAGAGAATGCATGCCCAATAATTGGGTGTTACTGGAATAACTTTCTGCAAATGGCTGACACACAAAAACACACAGACACACATTCTTAATGTGGTTAGCCCCATGAGGATGTGCTGTACCATGTAATGTTCTTGTGCCAGAAGGATATATCGTGAATATAATAATTTTAATGTGCAATACTGATTTGATACCAGGGCTGCCACATTGTACGTGAAGCGTGCAGCTGATGCCTGACAACTTTTTATTGACTACAACACAATTCATCTACCTTCAACTTAATGGAACCAAACAAACATCATCAAACTTTGTGCCCTTGGCCTCAGCATCCTCTTCAATTGTATCCATGGATTCCTATCCTGCAGAATGCAATCAACGACAGTACGTCCTCCACAATCATCCCCAACACTGGGGCTCTGGAAGGCTATGCACTCAGCCAGCTACTATGCTTCCGACATATCCATGACTGGCGAAGGATTGCAGGAACATATCAAAGCACATCTCCCAGAGACACTGGACTCATTTCAATTTGCCTGTAGAAGAATCCACAGATAATGCTATAGCCTTGTCCCTTCACTCTGTTCTGACCCACCTGGAAAACGACACCTCATACACCAGGCTGCTGTTTATTGACCAGCTTGGAGTTTAATATAATCATTCCCCAGCAGCCTGTGGAGAAATTGTCCTTGCTGGGACTCAACACCCCTCTTTGTAACTGAATTCTGAATAGAAAGACTACAATCTGTCTGGTTCTGTACTAGAATGTTGAGCACCAATATGCTGAGCACTGGTGCACCTCAGGGCTGTGTGCTCAGCCCACTCCTGTTCACGCTACTGACCCACGATTGCATCGCCAGATCCATCTCCAACAGTGTCATCAAGTTTGCAGAAGGCACAACAGTAGTTGGCCTCATCAGCAACAGTGATGGGTCACACTACAGAGAAGAGGTGGAAAATCTCATGATATGTCGCGAGAGTAACAACTGAGTCTCAATATGAACAAGATGAAGGAAATGATCATGGACTTTAGGAGGACCAAGAACAACCATCCTACACTACACATCAACAACTCTGTAATGGAGAGAATGGAGAGAATTAAGTTCCTTGGAATTCACTTAACTTGTGATCTATTGTGGACTCTCATCTCATCAATTGTCATGATGGCGCAACAGCCACTGCACTTCCTGTGAAGACTGAAACGGGTAAAGCTACCTGCCACCAATATGTCAATCTTCTATAGGAGCTCTATTGAGAACATCCTGGCTGGGTGCATCACAGTGTGATATGGTTGAGACAGAGAAATGGATCGAAGGTCAATCCACAAGACTACAAGAGTGGCAGAGAGGAACACTGGAGTCTCCCTCCTTCCCATTGATGCAGTAGCAGATTAGCCCCAAGGCTGAGTCTTGTAAGGCTCCTGCTGACCTTGCCCTGCTCCCCTATCCTTTGTTGAATAGAATAAAATGACATTCTTACATTAAATAATTTCTATTAGGGGTCTCCAAAGTGATCGATAAGCGCCGGGGGGTTGATTGAACTTTTGAGGTTGAAAGAATTGTAGACCCCGAGGTCCCCGCTCCTGCCAAGACTGAGGTCTCTGCCTCTTCCCTTGCAGGCCCCAAGGCTTAAGCCTACTCAGCATAATGCTTAATCCGTCACTGCATCAAATTGGTCTATTGGGATCATTGTCTGAAGAGGGTGCGCAAAATCATTGAGGATCCCTTCCACTGTGCATACAGCAACTTTCAGCTGCTTCCTCAGGAGAGAGATACAGGAGGATCAGAAGCACCATCACAAGGCTGAGGAATGAACAGCTTCTTTCCCCAGGCAGTGAGAATAATGAACAACCACATTTGCTATTCTCTAATCCTCTGACACCTCCCTATGGCCAAACAGGATGCAAAAATCATAGCCAACACTCCAGCTATTTCTTTACTCCTTTCCCCAAAGCAGCTTGAGATGCATCTTGTCTGGCCCCAGGGATTTATCAATCTTAATGTTTTTAAGAAGAACCAGCACTTCCTCTCTCCTAATCTCAACATCGTATGGCACACAAGCTTTTTCTATTCTAACCTCACATTACCATATAACCGTTTACAGGAGGGAAACAGGCCATGTCGGCCCTTCAAGTCCGTACATTGAGCAATGTCTTTTTCTCTGGGGAATACTGAATCAAAGTATTCATTTAGGACCTTCCCAAACTTCTCGCCTCCAGGCACATGTTGTCTCCTTCATTCTTAAGCGGCCCTGCCTTCACTCTTATCATCCTTCACGTACGTTTAGAACGCTTTGAGATTAAGTTATCCAGTGAGCCCTTCCTGTTCTTTGCTTCCTAAATCTAAAGTATGCTTCCTTCTTCCTCTTAACTAGTTGCCTCACCTGCTTTGTGAACCATGGTTCCCTTTACCTACCATCTTTTCCCTGTCTCAATGGGACGAATCTATTCAGAGCCCCATATAAGTGGCTCTTAAACATCCTCCACATCACTTCTGTTTTCTGAACATTTGCTCCCAATTTACTCTCCCCAGATTCTGCCTCATCCCATCGTAATTATTTCTTCCCCAATTAAACACGCTCTCATTTTATCTGCTTTTATCCTTGTCCATAACAATGCTGAAGGTCAGGGACAATTCCCTGTGACCACAATTGGTCACAGTCACTGAAATGCTCGCCTCCCTGGTCTGTCACCTGATCAGGTTCATTACCTTCCCGAGATCCAGTGTGACCTCTCCTCTCATTGGGTGGTCCATATACTGTGAAAGGAATCCTTCTGAGACATGCCTGACACATTCTGCTCTATCTACCCCTCTCGCAGCCAGGAGGGGCCAGTCAATATTCGGGAAGTTGAAGTCTCCTAGAACAACAATGCTGTAATGTCTGCATCATTCCAAAATCTGCCTACTAATCTGTTCCTCAGTATGGAGAGGGCTATTTGGGGGCCTATATTCCCAATACAGTAATTGCTCCCTTATTTATGACTTCCACCCACATAGACCTCCCTCTACAGCATTCTCCCTTTCTACAGAAGTGATACTATTCTTTTTAAAAATCTTTTTATTAATTTTCCACAAAAAAGAAAAAAAACAGAATAATAGAAAACTTGAAAAAGTAATATAAATTATCCTTGAATATAACAATCAAGTACTTTCAAGTTAATGCAATATTTCCATATATTGACAGTTACATTGAGTAAGGAAATAAAAAAGTTTATGCATAAAACAAAAAAAATCTAACTCTGATGAAAAAAAGATTTTAAAAAACCCCAAAAAACAAAAACAACTGGTCAATCCATTCTTCGAGTAATTTCAAAGTAAGTAGAAAAGAGATTCTTCCTGAGTAAACACAATGCACTTTGGGAAAAAAAACAAACTGGAAGTGGTTCAATTTTGTTTATTAATTTGAGTCATTCGAAAATATTGAATAAATGGTTGCCAGGTTTTTTTCGAGGTTCAAGGTAGTATCTGTAGAGTGCGTCGAAAAACCAAGGCTTTTATTAACTAGAAGACTGGAGTGTATCACATTTAGGTCGACCAGTCCAGAATGACCTGGTCTGGCGAGGAGCAACCCTTTAAGACCTGCCAGTAGTAGGCATGGCTACGCTCTCAGCCAATCACAGTCATCCAACACTACAATCTGTACATATACACATTGGTGATAGAATCTGTACTCTTCTTTCTTTGGCTTGGCTTCGCACACGAAGATTTATGGAGGGGTAATGTCCACGTCAGCTGCAGGCTCGTTTGTGGCTGACAAGTCCGATGCGGGACAGGCAGACACGGTTGCAAGGGAAAATTGGTTGGTTGGGGTTGGGTGTTGGGTTTTTCTTCCTTTGTCTTTTGTACTATCACAGTATCAAATATCCGTCTTCTAATGTTTTCCAATTCTAAACATGACATAATGGAGGAAAGCCATTGAAGTAAAGTAGGCGGATTGCAATCTTTCCATTTGAGTAATATAGCTCTGCTTGCCATCAACACTGAAAAGGCTACTGTCCTTTGGGCTGAAGCAGATGCAAAGCCTGATCCCAATACTATGATCCCAAAAATAGCTGTGAGTAAGTTTGGCTGTAAATCTAGGTCCAACACTTAAGCTAAAGTTTCAAAAACACCTTGCTAAAAATTATCTAACTTTGTACAGGACCAAAACAAAATGGCCTCTTTGGATTTACATATATTATAGCGAACATGCTAATCGAGTGAAAAAATGGGGCCAGCAGTCGATGAGCTCATTGGAACTCGTGAACTTTATTTTGACTAGCACACTGCCACTTTTAAAGCATTTGAAGCTCCCACCCCTGCACATTGGAAACCATGTCAGTGAGACATAATGCTACCTGCATGCGGGCCCCGAGCTTCTAATGTAAAAGAAGGCTGTGCGATGACATCTTTGATGTGGCTGCTCCGATGGCGCGAGCGTAACATATGGAACTGGTGTGCCTGGTCATCAAATATGTGTGTTGCCACACAACCCCACCCACTGCCCCCAAAAACCAGCATTCGTGTTTGCCTTGCACAAAGTTTGTACTGTTTTTTGGCTATGCGCCCTCAAGAAATCTGCCTCCAGGAGTGGTTTTTCCATTGAGGCAAGTGTGAAAACCCAGTTGAATGTCTCACTTCCAAACTGAATTGCCACCCTTCGCTTTCTGGAGGTTCTTATAGAGCTGTTGTTGACAGCTCGCAGGGTGGGGACCACTCTGTCTTATATGGGTTTCAAGTGCCCTTGGCAGAATGACGCTGATTTCTGGACACTATGACCCCTGTGTCAACGAGAAACCTTTGGCCCAAGATCTTAACACAAACATGTGGTTAGCCAGCTGCCAAAGCCATCAGTGGAGGTTGGCCGTGGCATTTCCCAGAAATGAGCAGGGTTGTCGGCATTTGCAGGAGCAGGTGTCTGCTCCCTACCTTTGATGGTAGAAACACTATTTGCTGTCTGTTCCTTTGGTCATTTTCTGGGGGCATTGTTGGTCTCGGGACGAGCAGGGCCTGGTCTGTGGTTCAGTCTGAGGTCTGGCCAGCTGAATGATGGTGGACACATTTTCTTGTTTGGTACGCCAGAGGATGTCTGCTTTGGCTGCGACTTTTCTGGGGTTGCTGAAATCTGCATCAGCCAGCAGCAGCTGAATATCATCAGGCAACTGCTCGAGAAAAGCCTGTTCGAACATGAGTTAGGGTTTGTGTCCTACCACCAGCATGAGAATCTCGTCCATGAGGGCAATGGCGTTCTGTCTCCCAGGCTGTCCAGGTGCATGTGCCTGGCTGCCCTCTCGTGACCAGAGAGCCAGACGTGTTGATGAGTAATGCTTTCAGCACATTGTATTCACTTTCCTCCGATTGGGGCCTGGATGAAGTCGTCTATCCTGGCTGTGGTCTCCTGGTCCAAAGAGATGACCATGTGGTAATACTTGGTAGAGTCAGAAGTGATTTGTTTAATCTGGAATTGTGCCTCTGCTTGTCCAAACCATGTGCGGGGTCATAGTGTCCAGGAAGCAGGCTGTTTTAGCGCAACTGTACTTACTGCTGTAGTGTCCATATTGAGTCATCCTAAAAAAGGTTTGGACTCATCAGGGTCACAAATGTAGCGAGAATGCCAACCAAGTGAAAGAACGAGGCCAGAAATCAGTGGGCTCAATGGAACTCATTAACTTTTTTTTTGAATAGCGTGATGTCGCTTTTAAAGCTTTCAAAGCTCTCACCCCTGTGTGCCAGAAACCATGTCATTGCACACATGTGGGCCTCAAGCTTCTACCGGAAAAGAAGACTGCGTGATGCCATCTTTGATGCGGCTGCTCCTGTGGCACACACATAACACACGGAGCCGATTCACCTGGCCTTCAAATATGTGTGTCGCCACACTATCACAATTAGGAAAAATACGTGCCAATCTGTCTAAAGACATATATGCCCTATGCACTACCTTGAATGGATTAAAAAAGTGACAGGTACAAATTGAAGAAGTATTGACAAGTTGAAAATTTCTTTCATCAGAAAATTGGTGCTCAAATTCCAGTTCCCAAGCACCTTTAATTTTATCATTGGATAAAGGACATAAATTAAGTAAGCTGTTATAAATATTAGCTATCAATCCATTTTGAGAAGGATTTACTTGAAGAGTATCAATTAAATTAGTTGAAAAAGCAAATGGAAAATTTGGCAGAAAAGAGTATAGCAAACTCCTAATTTGAAAATATCAAAGAAGACGTGAACTTTTCAGCTAATTGATCAAATGACATTGAACAATTTCCTTCAAACATATCAAGAAAGGTTATTTATTATTCCTCTATCTTTCCATAGGGCAAAAACTTGGTCAGATGATGTCTTAAAAAAATAATTGGAATAAATTTTACTGGACAGTAGAAAATTATTTAAATCAAAAAAACTTAGGAAATTGAAACCAAATCCTCAATGTATGCCTGAGAATTGGATTAAAATCTTGTTTGGATACTTCAAAACAAAAGGGAGAGAAGTACCTCATAGAGAAGTTAAAGAGTATCCTCTAACCGAATTCTTCTTCAATTCTATCCATAAAGGACAATCTTGCATCTCAGAATAGTAAGTCCAAAATGTAATGTATCATTTATTAATTGCCCATTAATAAAACCTGAAATTTGGTCATGCCATACCACCATCTTTTCTCATTTTCTGTAGTAATAATTTAACCAACAGTAATAATTTAACCAACATTCTATTATTCCACATATAAAATGATATTTTAGAATCTAATTTGTCAAAGAATAATTTAGGGATGAAAGTTGGGATAGCTTGAAATGTATATTAGAACTTTGGTAAGGTTAGCATTTTAATTGCATTAATTCAACCTACTAATGACAACATCAATGGTGACCATTTCGATAACATTTGTTTCGCATAATCAATGAAAGGGAGATAATTATATTTGTTTAAAGTGATACTATTCCTGACCAAAAATGCTTCTACCCACCCCCCCCCCCCCCACCCCACCTCTTCCCTCCCATCCTATTTCTTTTAAATCATCTAAACCCTGGTACCTGCATCAGCCAATCCTGTTCTACCATCAGCCAAGTCTGTAATGACCACATAGTAATTCCATGTGCTGATCCATGCTCTAAGTTTATCTCCTTTATTTCTAATACAAGAATACCCTGCTTTACGAATACTCACTTTACGCAAATTCCCTTTTATGAAGAAACCTGTGTTCGCTTTTATGAAAGGATTTTTCACTTTTACAAAAATGTGGCTGGTGGAGTTGTCACAGAACGGCTAGCGGGGCTATTAGTGTACGGCCGGTGGGGCAGTTACAGGGCGACCGGCAAGGCTGTCAGCGCATGGCTGGCAGGGCGGCCATAGGGCAGCCAGTGGGGCTGTTAGCGTGTGGCCAGTGGGGCAGTCTCAGGGCAACTGGCAAGGCTCTCAACACACTGCTGGTGGGGTGGTCACAGGGCTGTCGGTGGGCTGTCAAAATTTGCTGCCTTACTGATTCTGGTAAGTGAAACTGCACTGTACATACATTATTTCTCCTTTATTTATCATATTATTCATGCTTTTACTCAATGTTAGTGTTATTTTAGGTTTTATGTGTTATTTGGTATCATTTGGTGGGATATCTTTTGGATTTGGGAATGCTCAAAATTTTCTTCCCATAGAAATCAATGGTAATGCTTCTTCACTTTATGCCATTTTGGCTTACAAAAGGTTCTGTAGGAATGCTCTAGTTTCGTAAAGTGGGATATACCAGTACTCCATGCATTGAAATAGACACATTTCAAACCCTCCAACTGACTATATTTATGCTTTCTCCCCTGCGTGTCTGTCCTCACAAATCCACAGGACATTGCATCATCCTTTCCACCTTCTGCCCTGTTCTCTGGCCTCACATTCTGATTCCCATCTCCCTGCCAAACTAGTTTAAACCCTCTACAACAGCTCTAGTAAATCTACCTGCCAGGATATTGGTACCTCTCCAGTTCAGGTGCAGCCTGTCATTTTTGTACAGGTCCAATCTTCATCAGATTCCACAAATCTGAACCCCTACCTGGTGCATCAACTCTTCATCCATGCATACATCTTCCATAACTTCCTATTCCTACCCTCACTGGTGCAGCACAGGCAACAATCCTGAGATGACTTTCCTTGAGGTGCTGTTTTTTAACTTCCTAACTCCCTATATTCTCTCTTCAGGACCTCGTCCCTACTCCTATCTGTGTCATTGGTAAACAACAGGGACTTCAGAAAGCTGTGGACTTGATCAAAAATGACCCTGACCCTGGCACCTGGGAGACAACATACCATCTGGGAGTCTCTATCTCATTGACAGAACCTATCTATTTGCGTAACGATCGAATCCCCAATCACTATCACTCTCCTCCCCTCTTCCCTTCTTAGTCAAAGGGCCAGACTCGATTCCAGAGACCTGACCACTATGATTTGTCCTTGGTAGATTGTCTCCCACAACATATCCAAAAAGGTATAATTATTGTTGGGGGGAACCACCTCAGGAATGTTCTGAGCTGACTGCCTATTCTCTTCCCTCTCCTAACAGTCACCCAACAAGCTTCCTCCTGCCTTTTGGGGGTGACTGTCTCTCTGTTGCTCCTTTCTATCATCCCCTCTGCCTCCAAAATGATCCAGAGTTCATTCAAGTCTTGCTCCATTTCCTTAACTCAAGTGTATAAGAAGCTGCAGCCGAATGTTCCTTTTCTCTCAGTGGTGTCATTGTTATGGGCAATTATGTACTCTCAAGATTTCCCACATCCTGCAATTGGAGTATTCCTCTGCTTTTGCTGCCTGCAATTTCCATGACCTATTCTTTGTTAATATGCAGAGATCTTGCCTAACTTTACCTTACCTGAAAGAAGCATGTCCTTTCGACACAAAGCCTCAAACAACCACTTATTACACTGGACTACTCACACACTGATCCTTGATCTGAACTCTTCAGCCAGGGGAAGCCAACTCCTCAGTTCCAAGTCCAACTCTCAATGTAATTTTCATTGAGGTCACCTCTCATTGGAAGAAATAGATGAACTCTCAGAAGACAGGATACCTTGCATAGTTGATTTCATAGGGGTACTAATCCAGAAACTAATCTTCACACTTCTCTTGATTGCAAGTATATTTTTCAGGAAAGGAGTCAAAAATTATTCCTTAACATTTCAGGTGTGGTAAACCCAAGGCCCTTTGTTATTGTAATAAGATATTTTTCATGTTCTCAAATCCTCTTGCAATATAGGCCAACATACCATTTACCTTTCAAAGTCTTTGCTGCATTTATGTTGATTTTCATTGTGCAATTACACCTTGGTCCCTTAAAATGTTAACATTGAAAAAATATCTCACCATTTAAATAATACAGAGGATTTCTATTTTTTCCACCCAAGTGGAGAACCTCGCATTTTAATTTTAGCTGGATCTTGTTTCCACTCACTTAGCTTGCTTCTTTTATTTTCCTCATTCTCATCACTGATATAATTCCCACTTACTTTCACGTCATCAGCAAATTTATAATATTACATATAGTGCCCACTGCTGAATTGTTGATGAAAGCTGTGCCCATGGTATAACAGGAAACATACTAGCATGGGTGGAGCATTGATTGATTGGCAGGAAGCAGAGTCAGTAATCAGGGATCATATTCTGGATGGCTGCCTATTGCTCTTGGTGTTTCACAGGGATCGGTGTTGGAGCTGCTTCTTTTTATATTGTGCATGAATTATTTCAATTATGGAATGAATAGCTTTGTGGCCAATTTTACAGATGATGTGAAGGTTGGTGGAGGAGTAGGTAGTGTTGAGGAAACAGAGAATCTGCAGAAGAATGAGCAGAGAAGTGGTAAATGAAATGCAATGTTGGAAAGTGCATGGTTGTGCACTTTGGCAGAAACAATAAACAGGCCGACTATTTTCTAAATGTCGAGAGAATTGAAAATATCCAGATGCAAAGGGATCTGGGAGTTCTTGTGCAGAATAGCCCAGAGGTAAACTTGCCAGTTGAGTCAGTGATGAAGAAAGCAAATGCAATGCTGGCATTCATTTCAAGAGGAATAGAATATAAGCACAGGGATGTGATGTTGAGGATTTAGAATGTACAGTTGAAACCTCACTTGGAGTTTTGTGAGCAGTTTTTAGCTCATAATTTAAGAAAGGATGTGCTGACATTAGAAAGGGTTCAGAGGAGGTTCACAAGGATGATACTTGGAATTAAAATGTTATCATATGAGGAGCTTTTGACAGCTCTTGGCCAGTAGTCATTGGAATTTAGGAGAGTGAAGGGGGATCGCATCGAAACATTTTGAAACGTGTGGACAGAGTAAATGTAGAAAGGTTGTTTCCCATGGTAAGAGTATCTCAGGCAAGAGGACACAACTTCAGAATTGAAGGGCGTTTGTGGTATTATAAATGCTTTAGTGTGGAATCAGCTGCTGGGTAGCTGGAAGCATATTGGAGCTGTGATCTACGAGTGTAAGGCTTCAGTAATGACAAGTGTGTGGGGAAGTTCAAGAACATTAACTCTGTTAACTTTCTGACCCCAGTGCATTTGAGTCTGGGGTATTCTCCGATGGTGTTTGCACTATATTTTGTACTACTTGCATGGTGAAATGGCCTTCACTTTTAATCCAGTGTGAATCAGACAGCAGAGAGGCAAGGGCTAATAAGAGTAAAGTAACTTTCATTGTGCTTATGTGCCAGGCACTTTCCAGCAAGAGATAATCTAACCACTGATTTATGACATTCAGTCGCGCTGTATACAAGTTTGCACATCTGCAAGAAGCTGGAATAAATATTCTGCATTTTCTTGGATGAGTACAGATCCAATAACATCTAGGAAACTTGACATCATATAAATAGCATACATGTGCCACAATAAACATTCACTGACCCCACTGCACTGCATGTATTTGCAGTATGTACCATGTACAAAATGCACTTAACAATTTGTCAGTGGCTCTTTGGCTTCTAAACCCTGTACTGTACTGTATCAAATGACAACAGATTAAAAGTTAATAGATACAGTGATCCAGACCTGATTTTGCTGAAGGTCTTAATAAAAGTTGTTTTGCCAAAGTATCACTATAACAAACATCACCCAAATGTGATATTCAGTAGTAATGGAGAAACGCAGCATCCACTGCAACCCTTCATCAGGAATCTGGAAAAACAGGTTGATGCCTGAATAAAAAGGTGGGGGGGTTGAGGGTAAGAAAAAGAATATAGGCTAACAGGTAATAATAGGTAGATATTGGTAATAGGTAGATATTGATATAGGGAGGGTAGAAGAGAAAAAGTTGAGGCGAGAGTGAGAGAGGGCAGAAGCCTAAGAAATTAGATTTTCCGATAGGAGAAGGAAGAGAAAAGAGTGGGGTGGGGTTATGAAAATTGGAGAAGTTGATATTGATGCCATCTGGTGGATACTGCTGAGGCGGAATACAAGGTATTGTTCCTACAATTTGCAGGTGGCTTTGATTTGGCAGTCAATGAGACCATGGGTAGACATGTCAGTGTAGCAAAGTTGCGTGGAATTAAAGTGGTTGGCCATTGGGAGGTCCTTGCTGTTGTAGCAGACAGAGCAAAGGTGCTCAACAAAATGATCTTCGAGTCTGTGTCCAGTCTACTTGGTGAAGAGGAAAGCATATTGGGTGCACCTGATGCAGTAAATGACTCCAACGGATACATAACTCCAGTGTTGCTTCACTTGGAAGGTCTGACTGTGGCCCTGAACAGTGGTGAAGGGAGGAGACGTAAGTTCAAGTGTACCATTTCTTGTGGCCTCCTCTACACTGGGGAATTGATGCAGACTGGGAGATCACTTTTTGATCACTTTTACTCTGTCTGCTGCGACACCAAGGACCTAATTATTTTGCTTCCACACATCATTGCCACCTGACATGTCTATCCATGCCTTCATGTACTACAAATTCAGGGCCACCTGCAAATTGGAGGAAGAACATCTTGTCTTTCAACTCAGCAGTCTCCAATCAGACAGCAGGCATTTTTTAAAAATAAATTTAGACAGACAGCACAGTAACAGGCAATTTCAGTCCATGCCTCCCAATTTACACCCAATTAACCAACATCCTCAGTAAGTTTCGAATGGTGGGAGGAAACCAAAGCCCCAGGGAAAACCCACAAAAACATGGGGAGAATGTACAAACTCCTTACAGTATGGGATCCGAACTCCGGTCCTGATTGCTGGTGCTGTAAATGCATTGCACTAGCTGCTGTGCCAACTGTGCTGCCCCTCCAATTTTCATTACCCCCCCACTCCTGTTCTCTCTCTCTCTCTCTCTCTCTCTCTCTCTCTCTCCCTACCCCTCTTTCAGTCTTCTTTCCTCCAGCTCCACATCCTCTTCCCTTTCTTCTCATAGCAGAGTTATGCTTCTTAGCCCCTCTGCCCTCTCCCCCAATCACTTCTCAGTTTCTTTCTCTTCGACCCTCTCACCTGTATCCACCTTATGACCTCTTAACTGTTATTTGTGCTTCTTCCCTTCTCCTTCCTTCCTCCTCTCCTCTCCCCCTCTCCCTTCTTTCCACTTTTTAATTCAGGCATCAATCTATTTGTCCAGATTTCTGACAAAGGAGTCAGGTTGAAATGTTTGATTGCCTTTCACTTTCTATGGATGCTGTGTGACCTGCTGAGTTTCTCCAGCAATTTTGTGTGTTGCACTTGACCCCAGCATATGCAGATTTTCTTGCTTCAACATCACCAAAGGTAGCTTTGAAAGAGCTACTTCAATTAAAACTCCAGGTTTTGATAATTTAACAGTCATGGAGAAAAACTATTGGCAAAGACAAAATTTGGAGGTTGGGCAAAATCTGAGCCTGAAAAATCTCCTTGCATATGGTTGTTACTTTTGAGGCTCTTCACTGCTGATGCATTATCTGAGGGTCTGCTCAGGAAGAAAATTGAACCCCAATTCGACCACAGCCAGTCCAACTCCAGCCTCAATCCGAGTATTAATATTTTTCCATGCATGTCCCATTCAGAGACATTTGGGAACAAAAAGAAAAATTGATGTGCGCCTCACATCAGTTACTATTGATCAAGAACAGAGGGCATGTGCCATAATACTCTGAGTTATCATACCATGGATGAAGTTCTGAACTGAAATGATGCGTTGTAGCCTCACCAGATAATGAAACTGAATTTTTAAATATCAGAATGTGCACACGGATCCTTTCAGAACTCAACACACATATTTGTGACTCATTAGACCAAACAGAATAGCAGTCTCCAGTGTGGATTTGCATCCAAACTGACTATTTGTCCACAATAGTTTTAAGGTCCAAAATATTTAATGCATAGATTCATGGTAATATTTATCTTTCCCTTAACAGTTATTTCGAATAATTGTGAAGAAGAAGAATGGTAAAAAAATTGCTTCTGGGGTACAGGTTGCAGCAGATGTTGAGTATTGCACAGAAAAAGAAGAGAATGCAACAGATGTATGTGCAATAAGCATCGATAATGATATCATAACAATTCCACTTCAGGCGTAAGTATCATTCAATAATTAATTTAATTTGTACACGAAGAAGCCTGACTGAAATTTACATTCCATATTAACAAAAATAAGATGTGAAAAACATCACTAACAAAATTCAATTGATGCATCTCATTGAAAATCAAGAGTAAACTTGATTAGAGGGAGGAGACCGATTAGCTTCGTGCTATAGTTTTTAGTTTTTCCTTTTTTAATCTTTTTATTTTAATACAACAGTCCAATAAATGGGTCTGACATGGTTGCATGCATTTTGTTTATCACTAGATTGAGTTATTACAAGTTGTAATGGCCATGTAGCGGGTCGAGCGAGTGCGTAGCGCGGTGTCACAAACCATGGTCGACATGGTGCTGTGGGCCGCGGAACACCAATCCAAACAGGTGCATACTTAGCTAACTGCATGCTGAAGAATGGCATGTTGTCCTGCTGAGTATCCTGCCGAAAGGCACGGGACACTCACAAGGATCAGTTTAAACCTACCGGTCTTGTGGATCAGAAACACTCCAAGAGCAATGTCCTGCCTTGTCCAGTGGAGCCTGTGACAGGCGGGGTATAAAAGAAGATTGTAAAATCTGAATAAAGTCAGTCTGGAGTTGACTAATCTGGTGTGTGTGTGCATTACTTTAGTAGCTTTACCGTAGTAGCCGCAACATCAGTGACCCCGACTGATTCAGCCAAAATTTGAGTCTATAGTTATCATGGACACAGCTACAGCAGCTGGGACTTCACTTGTCTCCTTTCTGGACCTATCAACTTTGGGTATGGCTTATTCAGGCTGAAACCCAGTTTCGTCTTCATGGCATTACAGTGGAGGACACAAAATTCTGGCCCATTGTAGGTGCGTTGGATGCCGCTACTGCATCTTGAGTCAGTGAATTTATTGCCAATCCCCCAGGAGACAACCAATACACCAGGTTCCGCCAATTTCTCCTGGATACCCTGGAATTGAGAAGGCATGAGCGTGTTATGTGGCTTTTGAATATGGAAGGCCTGGGTGATAGGAATCCATCTGACCTAATGAATGAGATGCTCGCATTAGCAGATGGTTATTCTCATTGCCTGCTCTTTGAAACTCTATTACTGTCCAAACTCCCAGCTCGTGCGTGTTGCCATACCAATCACTAACATGGATTTCCGCCATCCCCATGACATAGTGCAGGAGGCTGACAAGTTCTATTGTACTCCAACACAAGAGTTTGCTCACATGCAGCCCGTTTTAGCTGCAGATGCATCTCCCGTATCCTATGAGCCTCCTATATCTGAAGTTCAATCAAAGAAGGAGGAACATGCCGACAGACATTGAGAATGGTGTTTTTACCATCACCGTTGGGGAAAAAAATGCCCATAAATTTGTCCAGCCATGTACCTGTTACAGAAAAAAAGACGGGAAATGAAAAAACCGGCTGCCAGAAGTAGCCTCGGCAGCAGGTGCAAGTGCTGGCCTATTGTATCTTCAAGACAACGCTGGTAAGTGCAAATTTCTTGTAGACACGAGTGCTGAGGTCAGTTTGCTCCTGCCGACTTATTTTGAAAAAACTCATAACCAACAATACCTGGCTCTTCAAGCGGCAAATGGGACCACCATTCCCAGCTTTGGCACGCGACGGATCACAATTGGAATAGGAGGGACCACATTCCATTGGAATTGCATCTTAGCTTCTGTTGCTCAGCTCATTTTGGGTGCAGAATTTTTAAGATCCCATGACTTGCTGGTAGACGTGAAACGGAGGAAATTTTCAAACATACCTGCTGGTATGCAGCAAAGGGAGAGTTTCCCAGCTCGGGGTGCATACCCTACACAAACACGCCTATGCTGCCTTGCTCAATGAATTTCCCCGTATTCTCTCTCCTAATTTCAATGCCTCCAAAACAGCCCATGGTGTGACCCATTACATATCACTTCAGGCTCACCGATTTATTCCAGGACTCGTCATCTTCCACCCAATAAACTGCTGCAAACAAAGGGAGAGTTTACTGCAATGAAGGAATTGGGTATCATTCGTCGATCCAATAGTCCTTCGGCATCACCATTACACATGGTACCCAAGAAAGCAGGTGGATTATCGCCTGCGGCGATTACCGTAGGCTCAATGTTATAACTACACCTGACAGGTACCCGATCCCTCATGTACAAGATTTCGCTGCCCATCTACACAATTGCTGCATTTTCTCCAAAATTAATCTTGTCAAGGGATCCATAAGGATGACATTCATAAAATGGTGATTATTACCCCTTTAGGGCTTTTTGAATTTCTTAGGATGCCGTTTGGATTGAAAAATGCTGCTCAAACCTTCCAGTGGCTTACGGACGCTTTCGGCAGTGATTTGGAGTTTGCATACTTTGACTTGGATGACATCCTCATAGCCAGTCAGACTGAACGAGATCACCTCCTGCATTTACACCGCCTTTTCCAACGGCTGGAGGAATTCAGTCTTACCGTGATCCCTGGCAAATGCCAACGATATATTTCCCTTATCCAGCAATATAGATGCAGTCCGTGCTTTTTCCAAACCTACCACTGTTAAGGGTAGATATTTGGGCATGATAAACTTCTATCACCGGTTTATTCCAGCAGCTACTGACATTCTTCAACCACCGTTTCAGATCCTCTTCACCAACACAGGGACGTTACCTGGAAATGAGAGGCAGAGGTTGCGTTTACGACTGCCAAAGAAGCTTTGGCCAAAGCAGCAATGCTTACCCATCCTAACTCTGAAGCTACCTTGACACTTAGAACTGATGCCTCGAGTATGGCCGTGGGTGTGGTTCTCGAGCAGTATGTCAATGGCCATTGCCTACCCCTCGCTTTCTTTAGCTGACATTTAATGCCAGCAGAAATGAAATATAGTATGTTTGATCAGAAGCTGTTGGCAATGTATCTAGCCACACGGCACTTCTGATATGTTTTGGAAGGTCGGCATTTCACTGTGTTTACAGATCATAAGCCACTCATTTTTTCCTTCAGCAAAATAACGGATCTATGGCCGGCAAGACAGCAGCGTCACTTATACATTTCAGAATTCATGATGGACGTGCGCCATGTTTCAGGAAAAGACAATCTCATCACAGATATGCTGTCCAGACTGACTGTATATCATGTTCAGGGTGAAATTGATATTTCTGAATTGGCCAGTGCACAGGCCATAGACCCCGATGTTCAGGCATACAGTATGGCCATTACTAACTTGGACATACAACGGATGGCGCCACAGCTGGGCGACCCAACCCTACTTTGTGACGTGTCTTTGGGCTACCCTAGACCATTGATTCTGGCATCATGGCCTTTTTGACCAGATACAGGGCTTGTCTCATCCGGCCATCAGAACATCAGTCAAGCTCATGTCAAATAAATAAATACATATGATATGGACTGAAAAAAGACTGCGCAATGAGCCTTTGCCTGTGCATACAATGGGCAGTTGTAGACCAAAATTCAGCGGCACACCAAGGCAACTCTTCAGCTTTTTCCAGTGCTACGCAGGAGGTTTGAACACATGCATGTGGACCTGGTCGGACCATTGCCAATATCTCAAAACATGAGATACATTCTAACAGTTGTACACCATTTCACGCGCTGGCCAGAGGCCATCCCGTTGCCATCCAGTGACACTGAAACATGTGGTTGGGCATTCATCATCAATTGGAACACCACAGCATACCATCCACAGTCCAACGGCCTTGAGGAACGTTTCCACCGACAACTGAAGTCCGCACTTAAGGCCCGACTCACTGGTCCCATTTGGGTTGATGAGTTGCCATGGGTTCTACTGGCAAGTACGGAAGTGCACTGACAATAACCACAACAGCAGAGCAAGTATAAGACCGCTTTAATAAACTAATAAGTACACTAAGAGGTCTTGTCTCTCTGCAAGACAAACCTGGAAGGCTAGACTGTAGCTCTGGACTGCTTTATATACAAGGTTACTGGTATGATCCCTGGTGACCTAGTGGTGTATTTACATATCACCGCAGGTAGAACTTGGGCCTACCTTGAAATGGAGCCTGCAGAGTCGATTCCTGCTCACCCAAGACTGCAATGGCAGTCCCTGGGTAAGACTCATTTGATTCCGGTGCCAACTCCATGGAACATTGCGGAAGATGACGCCGGAGCCCAAATATGTCCTCCAGATTATGAAGAACAACCACGCATGTGCGAAAATCAGTGCATGCTCGCTATACTGATCTTGGCCCAAACTGCGGGGGACCTGACTTCTCTCGGCCCAGTGATGCTGGACTGACAGGAGGGGAGATCTGAACCCGCAGTTGGGCTGAAGTGCTATCAGCATCAATGGAGGGGGAAGATATTTATCCAGGTATGAAGGAGGAAGAAACTGTCAAATATAAGGGCAGGCCCATATCTAAACAGTTTTCAATGAAGTTTAAATCTGACCCTCACTATTCAAACTCAGCAAGTGAAATTGATATATCCAAACAGATAGAAGATTTGGCAAGTCAGATAGGTCAAGGTTTTTCATCAATGAAAGAACAACTTACTGATATGAAGGGAGAGATATCATCGATTAAGATGGATGTGGCAAAGTATGTGAAATTGGTGGATAAGGTACAAAATAAATTTAAGAAGATTGAAGAAGATTTTCATGACTGTAAGGATGATCTGGAACAATGTAAAGAGAAGATGGGTCTGACGGAGGATTCATTCATTGGTTGGGAAATTCAAGGAAATGATTTATTGAAGAAAACTGACGCATTAGAAAATCAAAATTGAAGGAATAGTGTTAAGATTGTTGGTCTTCTGGAAGATTTTGTGGGTCCGGACCCAGTTCAATTTTTCCAGAAATGGATTCCTAAAGCTTTGGGGAAGAATACTTTCTGAATGATTTGGAATTGGATAGAGCTCATAGCTCATCAATCTCCATGCTCCATCTGAATTAGATGTTTATGCTATCAAGATAGAGAATTGATTTTAAGAGTTGCAGTTCAAAATATGAGAAGTAATCAAGGCCCCCGGTAGTTAAGAATAATAGTTTTTCTCACCTCGACCATTGCTATGCCTGTTCTTCAGTGGGAGGCGGAATTTTCTTTGGCATTCAACTGTTCTTCTCATTGAAACATGCATAGTCAATGTTCAGTTTGTTCAGAAGGGAAGTGTCATTGTTGTTGACTCACAAGGTTGTCTTGTGATCTGTTTTTCTTTTGATACCTTGCTACATGCTCTTCATGTCGCTGCTGTCGCACGGTTGACTATGGATCTACTGTGCTTTACCTTCTGAATTGCACGAAAGAGTTCATCTCCTGTCTTGAAGGCTGCATCTTGAGTTGTGAGAAGTGCATGGACCTCTGCATCCAACCATGATTTCTGATCAGACCTGGTTGTGTAGCATTTGATCTCTGTGACATCCTCAATGCACTTGCTAATGTAGCCAGTCACTGTCCTCTTGTACTTGTCAATTTTATGTAGTTTTTGCAGGTGGCCACCTCCCTGAAAGAGCTGCAATCCAAGGGATCAAAGCAGTCTTGTAGCCACTGACGCCTCCATCTGGCCATGTCCTGATCTCCCTGTGAACTGACCTCATTCGTTTTTCCAGTGGTCTGTATGCTGGGGTTAGCAGGTGGGAAATGTGGTTCAAGCATCTAAGGTGGGGGCAAGGGCCAGAGACATTGGTGTACATGATGTCTAGGTGTTCTGTCGTCTGGTGGCGAAGTGAATATGCTGTTGAAATCAGAGGAGAACGGTTTTCAGGTTGGTATGGTGAAGTTGCCAGCTACCATCATCGAACTGACAGAGTGACAAATCTGGGCTTCACAGATGACATCATAAAGCATAAAGTGGGAAGATGACCAAATTTTTCATTAAAAAAAGTTTCTTGTCCCTCTCTCCTTATACCACCTACTCAAAAATTATACAAACAAGAATTAAATGTGTTATGTAGTAATATGAAATGTAGAAAAGAGAGAAAAATAATTTTCTGGATAGTATGAAGGGTTGGTTCACACAAATCCTATGGTATTTGTACAACTGTTTTAGGAAAAAAGATTAATACAGGTCTTAAGAGGCCAGAAATCCATTTTTTACATATTTAATCTTAAACTTTGCACATATAGGCTCCAAATTTGTAAAAAGATAGCAAATTTATTTCTTAAATTGTATGTAATTTTCTCCAAAGAAATACAACTTTGAATTTCTGCATTCCATCTTTCCATACCTAAATATGTGCCTGATTTCCAAGTCACTGCAATACACTTCCTTGTCACCGCAAATACAATTTTAATAAATTTCATTTGATAAAATAATAATTTTAACTTAGGTCTTGTTCCTTTTATATATCCCAATAAAAATAGGTCTGAAGTTTGTGTAAATACGGTACCAGTAATTTGTTCCAGAAAATGTCCTAAGTTCACCCAAAAAGGCCTTACTTTAGAACATGACCAAGTCGAATGTCAAAATGTTCATATCTCTTCACCACATCTAAAACATTTATCTGATAAATATGATTTCATTTTATTCAATTTTTGCAGTGTTATGCAAACATAAATGCCAGTGTCATTGATGCAGATAATGATATACCTTATATACCTTATATTTATAGTGTTTGTCATGCAGTCTTGACAAAGATCTGACTATATTTTCTCATCAATTATAATATTTAGATCTGGCTCCCATTTCTTTTTTTATATTTTATTTAATATAAAACCATTTACAAACATATCATAATATTTGAAACTTAATCCAAATACATGTGATAGTTTATATATAAAAAAGAAAATTAAAAATACAAAAGAAAGAAAAATCTCCTCAAAATTTGCCTACCCCTCCCCTCAATCCCCTACAAACTAAAGAGAAAACTAAAAAGAAAAAGAAAAAGGACAAGAAAACCACAACAGGAGCTCTTCACTTTCCAATACTTTTAAACTTGTATACATATTCATAGAGACCCTTGAGAGAAAAGGAATGTTCGAGATGCATTTAAATTTTAATACCAACAGTATGTAAATATGGGCTCCATATTTCACAAAAAATACAATATTTATCTCTTAAATTATAAGTAATTTTTTTCGTGGAATACAACTCCAAACTTCTGCATGCCATCTGTCCATTCCCAAATCAATATGTGACTTCCAAGTTATAGCAATATATTTTATAGCTATTGTCAAAGCAATTCAAACAAATTTTATTTGATACATATTCAATTTTAATTTAGATTTAACTCCTCTAACATCTCCCAGTAAAAATAACATTGGATCCTGTGGCAATCTAACTCCAGTTATTTGTTCTAATAAATTACCCAAATCAAGCCAAAAAGGTTTAATTGTGGAACACTGCCAAGTTGAATGCAAAAAAGTACCACTTCTTGTCCACATCTAAAACATAAATCTGAATAAATATAATTCATATTATTTAACTTTTGTGGTGTTAAATATAACTGATGAATAAAATTATATTGAACTAACTGATATCTCACATTTATTGTACTTTTCATACTCTCTCTACATCTATTTGCTTATTTAAATCTACCTCCCATTTTTTAATTGATTTATGAACTTCTTTTCAAGCCTTTTGTCTGCTCCCATTTATATATAGATTTATGAACTCTCTGTTTAATAGTGCCTGCTTGTAATAAAAGGTACATTAAATTTCTTAGTATTACTTCTCCTATAAGAAATTCCAACTCACTGAAAATTGGTAAAACCATTGTTGGACCTAACTTTTCCCACAGATATACTCTCAATTCAAGATAGCAAAAATGTGTATTCCAGGTTATTCCATATTTATTCCTTTATATTTGAAATAATATCAATTGACCTTGTTCATAACAATCTATATTTTTAATGCCTTTATGAAATCAAATATTTAAAAATTGATTATCTTTAGGAAAATGTATAAGATTATTTTGAATCAAAGGTGTCTTAGGAGATATACTTCATTTTGTTCCAATGTTGTTATTTATCTTATTCCAAATAGTAATCATATATTTCAACAATGATGGGGTAAAATCAGCATGTGATCATCGCAATTTTAAATTTAATCAATATTTGTTGATTTAAAAGTTTATTAATTACAGATATGGAAACATTTTAAATAAAATATTCAAAAACAATGTAGGTTTCAAGTTTGAAGAGGAAAGAACGTTGAAAAGGTTTCAGCAGATAAAATTATATTGGTCCAAAAGAAGTGTGTAACAATATTGGCAAGGGTTGTTTTGCACCTTGATGTAATGATGTTCTGGAACAAGCCAAATGCAAGCATTGCTGTTAAGGACTGAGTTTGTTTCAGATTTTCCATAATGAAATCACTTGATTTGGATGATGGAGGACTTCACCACAATAGCATACATTATCTAGATTCCTGGTTAATTATCCAAGACTTTAAGACTGTATTTGAATGATGCCAATTCACAGAGATTTTTGTAACATTTTCTGCCAAATTCAGAATTCACTGAATCAATGATGTTAAAATATTTTGTGTTAAAACTTTTTTTCATCCCCTTGCACAGGTTTACTTGCACCTGTGATCTTACTGTTGATCCAGAGCTTGATTTTGGTACTGTGTTAGCTGATAGTAAAATTATTTCCAAGAAAATACATATTGAAAATCATGGATCTCTCCCAGGTATGATTTTATTTTTGCAACAGCATCTTGAAAACTCTCAAATGTGTTTATTTATGCCACTTTTCTATTATTCAAGATTCAATTTATTGTCATGTAATAAAGACAGTGCAATATTCACAGAATTTGTTTTTGTCTGCCGTAAGGCAGACCGATTTGCCATCGGCAGAAATTGTCTGAAGTGCCTCTTACAGTCAGAGAAAGAGAAACAAAAGAGTCACCGAGTGTCCGTGGATTCAACTTTAGTGTTTCTGCAAAACTCGCAGCCATACAGAGTTCAGTCCAAACCATCAGCAACCCGAGCTCCAAATCTGAACCTCCAACACGATGAGGAACCCTTCAGTGCCCTTGGCACACTTTTGCATCCCAGCTCTTATACCTGGTACGCTTTCAGCCAGTCTTAAGCCAGTTTCCAGCAGCCCACAGACCTGTGTGAATCCCTCAACTGCAGTTGGCCACAGCCCACAGCCTGCATGGATTCTCTGCATCTTCAGCTGTACAGCCCTTCACTGGTCTGTTGCCATGATCACCATCCCATGGGTCATCTCCTTTGCTTCTCTTTCTCAAACCAAGTTGGTCTCCCCATTCTCTGGAATTTGGACCCCATGGGAGCACTGTATTTCCATTTCGTACTGACTCTGTCTTCCGATGAGGAAGTCAAGGATCCAGTTGCAGAGTGGGGTGCGGAAGCCAAGAGTTTGTAGCTTCTTGACAAGCATTGAGGGAATAATGGTATTGAAGGCTGAGGCGTAGTCAATGAAAAGCAGCCGTCTGTATGAGTTGCGGTTTTCGTGGTGATCCAGAACTGAGTGGCAAGCCAGCGATATTATGTCTGCTGTGGAATGATTGTGACGATAGACGAATTGCAGTGGGTCCAGACCTTTTCTTAGGTATGGGTTAATTCTGACCAGTGCCAGCCTCTCAATGCATTTCATTACAGTAGAAGTTAGTGCTACTGGGTGATAGTCGTTGCGGCACCTCACACTACTCTTCTTAGGAACTGGGTTGATTATTGCCCTTTTAGTCCATTTCTCCATGAACTCCGTATTAATTTACACCATATTAATGAACACCTTTAATTTAACCTGGATCTCAACCTTTAATATGATAGATGTTTGAGTATTCTCATCCCCTGGAGAGAAAAAGAGAGTTAGAATTCCAAAAATGTAAGGCAATAAAAACATTTTGTATCTCAGTCCTAAATGGCTGATCCTTAATTGTGTAATTATGCTCATTAGTTATGGATTCTCCCTGGAGAGGAAATACAAAATCTTGAATGTCTTCAGGAAATTACATCTCATTTTTGTGAGCTTCTCTGAGTGTTAGATAAAGTTTTTTCAATTGTTATTATTGAGAAAAAAAAATCAGATGCAAGGTATCACTGTTTTAAATCTATTCTGTTCAGTTTTCAACAATAATATATCCTTCCAAAAGAAGGAAGGGTGTAATTTTGTACAATAACCAAATGTTTCCTAAATGTAGTCTGTGCAATCTTGGTAAGATTTACTGATTTTGTATTCCAACCTATTTTTCAAAAATATCAAGATAACAGCAGTTTTCTAAATTGCTTCCTTTCTTTTCTTTCTTTGGCTTGGCTTCGCGGACGAAGATTTATGGAGGGGGTAAAAGTCCACGTCAGCTGCAGGCTCGTTTGTGGCTGACAAGTCCGATGCGGGACAGGCAGACACGGTTGCAGCGGCTGCAGGGGAAAATTGGTTGGTTGGGGTTGGGTGTTGGGTTTTTCTTCCTTTGCCTTTTGTCAGTGAGGTGGGCTCTGCGGTCTTCTTCAAAGGAGGTTGCTGCCCGCCAAACTGTGAGGCGCCAAGATGCACGGTTTGAGGCGAGATCAGCCCACTGGCGGTGGTCAATGTGGCAGGCACCACCTTTTAGGCAGTCCTTGTACCTTTTCTTTGGTGCACCTCTGTCACGGTGGCCAGTGGAGAGCTCGCCATATAACACGATCTTGGGAAGGCGATGGTCCTCCATTCTGGAGACGTGACCCATCCAGCGCAGCTGGATCTTCAGCAGCGTGGACTCGATGCTGTCGACCTCTGCCATCTCGAGTACTTCGACGTTAGGGATGAAAGCGCTCCAATGGATGTTGAGGATGGAGCGGAGACAACGCTGGTGGAAGCGTTCTAGGAGCCGTAGGTGATGCCGGTAGAGGACCCATGATTCGGAGCCGAACAGGAGTGTGGGTATGACAACGGCTCTGTATACGCTTATCTTTGTGAGGTTTTTCAGTTGGTTGTTTTTCCAGACTCTTTTGTGTAGTCTTCCAAAGGCACTATTTGCCTTGGCGAGTCTGTTGTCTATCTCATTGTCGATCCTTGCATCTAATGAAATGGTGCAGCCGAGATAGGTAAACTGGTTGACCGTTTTGAGTTTTGTGTGCCCGATGGAGATGTGGGTAGTCATGGTGGGGAGCTGGCTGATGGAGGACCTCAGTTTTCTTCAGGCTGACTTCCAGGCCAAACATTTTGGCAGTTTCCGCAAAGCAGGACGTCAAGCGCTGAAGAGCTGGCTCTGAATGGGCAACTAAAGCGGCATCGTCTGCAAAGAGTAGTTCACGGACAAGTTTCTCTTGTGTCTTGGTGTGAGCTTGCAGGCGCCTCAGATTGAAGAGACTGCCATCCGTGCGGTACCGGATGTAAACAGCGTCTTCATTGTTGGGGTCTTTCATGGCTTGGTTCAGCATCATGCTGAAGAAGATTGAAAAGAGGGTTGGTGCGAGAACACAGCCTTGCTTCACGCCATTGTTAATGGAGAAGGGTTCAGAGAGCTCATTGCTGTATCTGACCCGACCTTGTTGGTTTTCGTGCAGTTGGATAATCATGTTGAGGAACTTTGGGGGACATCCGATGCGCTCTAGTATTTTCCAAAGCCCTTTCCTGCTCACGGTGTCGAAGGCTTTGGTGAGGTCAACAAAGGTGATGTAGAGTCCTTTGTTTTGTTCTCTGCACTTTTCTTGGAGCTGTCTGAGGGCAAAGACCATGTCTGAGGGCAAAGAAGCGAGCTGCCCACCAGGCTCACCTTACAAAGCCGTCCTGTCCAGAGAAGAAACAAGCCTTCCGTCGCGCATGCAGCCATCTTCAGCGCAAACTCCGGGAAATCCAAAATGAGTGGTGGACTAGCCTCGTCAAACGAACCCAGCTCAGCGCGGACATTGGCGACTTCAGGGGTTTCTACGAGGCTCTAAAGGCTGTGTACGGCCCCTCACCCCAAGTCCAAAGCCCGCTGCGCAGCTCAGACGGCAAAGTCCTCCTCAGCGACAAGATCTCCATCCTCAACCGATGGTCAGAACACTTCCAATCTCTTTTCAGTGCCAACCGCTCAGTCCAAGATTCCGCCCTGCTCTAGCTCCCTCAACAGCCCCTAAGGCTAGAGCTGAATGAGGTCCTCACCCTGGATGAGACATATAAGGCAATCGAACAACTGAAAAGTGGCAAAGCAGCAGGTATGGATGGAATCCCCCCAGAGGTCTGGAAGGCTGGCGGCAAAACTCTACATGCCAAACTGCATGAGTTTTTCAAGCTTTGTTGGGACCAAGGAAAACTGCCTCAGGATCTTCATGATGCCACCATCATCACCCTGTACAAAAACAAAGGCGAGAAATCAGACTGCTCAAACTACAGGGGAATCACGTTGCTCTCCATTGCAGGCAAAATCTTCGCTAGGATTCTACTAAATAGAATAATACCTAGTGTCGCCGAGAATATTCTCCCAGAATCACAATGCGGCTTTCGCGCAAACAGAGGAACTACTGACATGGTCTTTGCCCTCAGACAGCTCCAAGAAAAGTGCAGAGAATTGCTTCCTTTACCCTCATGTTTACTTACAGCTTCTCCTGAACTATCACACCAAGGTCTCTCTGTTCATAACAATATAAACATTTCTCATTATTCTTGGCTTTTCTATTTTACCTATCAATACACATAACCTCCCATTTTCCAAATTTTCTTCCATCTACCTTTTTGTCCCTGTTGTTTGATCTGTCCATGTCCTTTTTCAGAACTCTTGTGTCCTCAAAATATGCTATTCTTTCTGCTTCATATCTTCAGCTATCTTCAATATATATCATAGTGTTTTCAGTTAAATTCCTAATGGAAATTGCAACTAGCTATGACCCAAAACTAATCCCTCTAGAATTTCTTCAGTCACAAAAAAATTACTGTTTAATTTATGTCCTTTAATTGATCTATGGCAACATGTTACTCCTATCCCCATTATCTGAAGTAGAAACCTTACAAGATGCTTTCTGAAACTCTGAAGACAGTACTACATCCACTCATTTCTCTGTTACCATCTTGTTTCTGAAGATTAATACTTTCCAAATGCTGGAAATTTGAAATATGATTGAATTTTTTTTTCCAATGATCTTCAGAAATTCCATGCCTCACATGAGCCCTTCAGTATTTGGTGTAATGTTTATTCATAAACTTTAAAAGTTCCAAATGCCATGGTTGTGTTACAAAGTGAAGTATTGTTAATAAATAATTGAACTTCCAACTTGAATAATATTTTTAAAGCACTAGAAATACATAACAATCAAAATGTTTTTGCAGATTTGCTTCATATTGTTTTTCAGGTTTTCCCTGAATTTAATGATGCAAAAAATGTCCAGAAACTTGTTAACTTTTCTCTCTCCCACAGGTCGCTTTGCAATTACAAATATAAAAAATCCATGCTTGACAATTATGCCAAGGAATGGAACAGTTCCAGCGAAAGCAGTGTTTTTGGTTAAAGTTGAATTGTGTTCCAAACAGCCATTGATTCTTGATGAAATAGTCATGTAAGTCTATATGTTTGAAGTTGGCTCATAAGTTATTGATGTTATCTTGCTGATCATTTCCACTGGATTATTTTCTCAAATTACTTTTCTCCAGTGAGTATAGCCAAATTTCTAAATTACACCTGTTTATGATACTCTCATTTTCTACATATGCTAATAAATAGCCTAAAAGTCTGATTTGACCTCTGCAACAATATGATTTTGTCCCAATGCAGCTAATACCAATCATGAGGAAAAATCAATCCAAAATATCACCAGTGTTGAAATGAAGCAATCAAGTTTGTTCAAGTTTATTATCATCTGATTGTACAAGTATAACCTGATGAAACTGTGTTTTTTTTAATCCTCGGTGTAAAACATGCAAATATACAGCCATAACACACAAACAGACAAATGATACATCTGCAGGACACAGTACATTTATAAAAATAAATAAATATTGTTAAATAAATAGTAGAGTCTCAGATGGTTTGTTTGAACAGTTCCTCAGTCATTCAGCAATCTCACTGCCAGTGGGAGGAAGCTGTTTATCATTCTGGTGGTTCTGGCTTTGATATTCCTGTATGTCTTTCCCACTATTTTCCCAGAGACCCTCTCTGCTGTTCTTCTGGTCCTGTAGATTGACCTCTAAGCATAATCATTATCAAAATGGTCAGGATTCCCAGTCCAGAAACCTAATACATGATTCTTGATGTCTCTTCCACTTTCTAATTGCTGATTGATTCACCCCACCTCTTGATTCCATGACCTGACTCTTTGGTTCTAACTGCTTTCCTTCTGTTTTCTTTCTTAGTCTCACTCCTTGCCTCCCTCCCCAGAATCCAATACTATTTACCCCTTCCATGCCTCCATATTTTGAACTTTTGAAGACAAAACTACCGTATATAATCATGTAATCAAGTTTTTGGATCAGTTTTTCGGGACAAATAAAAGTGGGGGGTCAACTTTTAACAGGCTGAACTTTTGACCTCGAGGTACTTGCATGGTTCAAGGTAATGGGAGCTTGGATGGCTGGGATTGGTGGTAAGTCCAAGGTCATGGCATTGGGAGCTTGAATGGGTGGGCGGTCAGGGTGAGGATGCGCGGACGGGAGTTTAGATGGGCGTGCGGCAGGGGTTAGGGTTCACTGTCAGGGTGTTGGAAGCAAGGATGGGTGGCCAGGGCCAAAAATAAGGGGTTGACTTTTACACAGATCATACAAAAACACCTGATTTTTGGGACAAAAAAAGGGAGGGGGGCGGTTTTGAATATTACACAGTTATACATGATTACATGAGTGTATATATGGTACCAAATATTGCCCTCTGTATGAACAATATAAGTCATTTGTGCAGCTTGGTGCTTCTTATTTACCCATTTTTGATATAAAACATTCAGGATTTTGAATATATGTCCTGAAATATAGACATTTAAATTTTACCCCAAGTTGATTTTATATCTCTTTGTATTTTTAATTTGAATTTTTGTATTATAAATCACTACTGATGCCCCCTGATTTTAACCAGTGGCATTTGTCAAGCATGCTCATGAGCTTTTTATCTCTGAGGTTTTATGTTATTTCAGTCAGCAGTCTGAATTGTGTATTAGCCATAAGGGAGTTGAACCAAACTGAAAAATAAGCCTTTGACATTCACATATATCGCGGAAAAGGTTTCAGGTGGTATAAATTTGCCACGTAGCTTATAAATGAGCACTCTGCTTCTTCCAGCATCACAAGTAACTCAAATGTTTGGAAAAAGATGGATATTTTGGTTCTTCTGGCCTTGTAATATCCACAGAGGAAATTTATTTTAATTGTTAAGGTCATAAATGCAATTGCACTTCAGGGAAATGTTTGAGGCCCAGCCATCTATACTGATACAACTTAACCAATATAAAACTGATTTTGGATTGTGCTGCACTGAAAATCAATAGGATGTGATTGAATTTCTGGGCAAGACAGGTGACCATGAACATATCCTTGAATATGTCCTGCATGACCTTCCTGGTAACTTCATCCAGCTAGAATGTTACTTCTAGTCAGGACAGACTTCTTCCCAGAGGCCTTTCTGGCCCACAAGCAATTCCTTTTTCTGTTCTCCATCTCAACCATGAATTCTATCAATTTTGAGTCAGACAATATATTCAAAATATACCGGGAATTGTCGATTAATTAGGTGTAATTTGGTGGTATGGGCTCATGGCTGAAATGGACTGGAACCGTGCTGTATATATAAATTTAAATTGAAAAAAAAAGGGGTGACTGTTCTGACATTTCTCCAGTAAAACAATACTTTGAAGTGACTTCTGAAATAGGTTGTATCAGTGACGTGTTGAGATATGCAGTTCAATCAGTTCCAATTTAATTAATATGGTCTTGAGGACCATAACTCTTACTTTTCTGTATGTTAATGTGTGAAATTGTGATGCAGGGTCTTGACCTGAAATTTTAATTATCCCTTTGCTTCCTTAAATGCTCCTTGATCCACCAACTTTCTGTAGCAGTTTGTTTCTTTTGAATGTAAAACAGTGTATTTGGCACTGATTAAAATTACCCATGTAGGAGTTGCAGCAAGACAAAGTAACATTGTTTTATTTTGCCCCTTTGAAGTTGTGGTAAACCATTGTTATACTGTGATTGGCTACTGCCGGATGGACACGTTTCCATAACCCTTTTGCCTGCTCCCCATTCACCCTGCCATGATCAGTTAATGAGGTTGGTCTATAAAACTGCCCCCAGTAAAAGCCTTATAGCAGCGCTATGGTGGCACTACAACTTCCAGAAGGCATTGAACCAGCTATGCGTGATTATGTCAGCGTGTGTTGAGCACATGATTCTGGCATTTAAAAGGTTGCACGGGTTATTAAGAGTAAATCCATTTGATTCACTCTAGAAATTCCTTGTGTGGTTATTTCGTCGTGTCCACTGTGATTCCAGTGGCCACAATTGGTGACTCCTGCATGTCTAAAAACATATTTTTGGTCAAACAAGCAGCCAATGCTGTGAAGCTACTACCTTTCTGAATAGCTGAGCCTGAACTGTGGTTCCAACAGGCTGAAATTACAATTTCACCTTCACAAAGTCGAATTGGACACCATTTGTTATTACCATCTTGTCAGTGCCCTGGACCAGGCTGTCGTTAAGAGTGTTGGCAACTTCCTACAGGATCCACTATGTACCAGCAAGTATGATGCTTTAAAACCACTTTTTTTTACAGATATATGGTATGGTAGGGAAAGGGCAGTCAAACTACTACATCTTGATGGGTTGGGAGACCGCGCCCCTACAAGAAAATGAAGTAATATCTGAAACCGGAGAGACTCATCATCGACCCTTGATTGTCTGATGCCATGAACACATTTGAACTCTGGCTTCGCTGCTTTGAGGACTTCCTGACGGTGACAGTGAAAGTTGTTAACATGGACGAGGACAGATTGAAGCTCCTCTTCTCATGAGTTGGGCCCCTGGTCTTCCCATTGATTAATGACACCAAATCGTATGTGGAGGCCATGGGTATACTGAAGGTCTAGTATCACAGAAGGGTGAATGAGGTCTATGCAAGACACCTCCTGGCCACCAGGATGCAGCGACCCGGTAAGTTGAGCACTGAGTATCTCTGGGCCCTCTTTAGGGTGTGCAACTGCAAAGCCATGTCGGCTACCCAGATTGTGGAGGACGTCAACCTATGTGGTTGGCATCCGCTCTGGATATAAAAGACAGCGACTCCTGGAACAGAAGGAACTCAACTTGCAAGGGGCCATTGAGTTGCTGGACATGGCCCTCCAAAATTCAGACACGACCCAACTGCCTCTTGACTGCTGCAGGCACTGCTATCTTGGGACGCGGGAATCATCCCATGTCGTGAGCGACTGGTTGCAGGTATCATCACATTCCTCTAGTGATCTGACCTCGGCCGCTTTGGTGGGTGATCATCCCAAATGCTACTTCTGTGGGGAAGGTAAGCACCTGAGGTAATGCTACCCTGTCAAGGAGGTGAAATGCGCTAGATGTGGGAAAAGAGGACATTACATAAAAGTCTGCCAGTCTAAACTGCCCTCAAAACTTAGCAGTGCCACGTGCAGACAGCAGTCACCCCAGACAGTGCAATTGACACAATCTCCTCTGTGGACCAGCAACGTCAAATGTGAGTCCCGATGGCCAGCACCATTTTCTCAAGCCTTTAGCACTGAAGCCATCTTGGGAACTGTTAGGTCTGCTTTGTTCATGAATGAGTGAGACAAACACCAGGCTGAGTCGAAATCAGGGTTCTTTGTTCTTTATTACCGGATTGTAACACTTGCGACCAACCAGGTTAGTCGGAGAATGCATTCTGCCGTTATCAGCAAAATGGTGATTTTTTATACCCTTGGATACATGCTTAGAACATCATCATATCATTACTTGTCCAATGACTAAAACTGTTGCTATCCTTTCCCTGCTAGCTTCCTGCCTCTCAATCCATCAATGTCTCTCTTAAACTGTTGCTATCCTTTCCCTGCTAGCTTCCTGCCTCTCAATCCATCAATGTCTCTCTTATCTTGTAAGTACAAGGATGCATTCTGTTACTCCTTAGTACTGGGTGACTCCTTCTCCGGTCCCATCTCATGATGTTTTACCTAACAGGAGTACAAGGACACCTCCCCTTCTTGTTACTGCCCTGTACAGGGTAACTCCCTACACATTCCCATCTCATGATGTTTTACCTTACAGAACTTGGGCCTTCTTTGGATTCAGACAGCGAGTCTATACTGGCCTCCTTCACCCTGAACCAAGAGGAACCACACAAACTCACCAGGTTCATGGTGGATGTCCAGATAAATGGGTGTGTAATGAACTCACTGTTTGATAGTGGGAGTACGTAAAGCTTTATCCACCCTGATACTGCTAAGTGCCTATCTCTCGAAGTACGGCCAGTCAATCATAAGATATCATTCGCGTCCAAATCCCACACGTCAGATGTCCACGGGTCCTGTGTAGAGAGTTTGAATGTTGGAGGCACAGTTTACAAACACTTCAGGCTCCTCGTCATAACACAGCTCTGTTCCCCCTGCTGCTGGGGCTGGACTTCCTGAGCCAACCCCATCCCCCCATCACCTTTGCAATGAACAGTTCTTAGACGGTTGTCTGTGTAGCTACTGGAGGCACTATCTTGCTGGCAAATGATTCATCCTCCTCACGGACCAGCGGCCTTCATATTCAATAATAAGCAGAGGAGCAAAATCAAGAATGATAAAATTCTCAGATGGAGAATTGAACTGTTCACCTATTATTGGAATATTCTATACCGGCTGGCAAACTTAATGAGCACTCAGGTGCCCTATCCCGTGGGACTTATGCCAGTATCAAATGGATAAATTGCAGACCCTCCACAACAACCTCTGCCATCCCAGAGTGACTAGGTTCTTCCATGTCATCAAAGCCTACCATACTACATTGAGGAAGTCAGAACAATGACTAAAAACTGCCAGTTTTTAGGTCTGCGCCAAGTGCAAACTGCACTTCTACCACCTTGATAAGACACACCTGATCAAAGCTACCCACCCCTTTGAGTGCTTGAGCATCGACTTCAAGGAGCCTTTCCCTTCCTCGATTCGGAACATCTATTTCCTTACCATTGTCAATGAATACTCTTGCTTCTCTTTTGCCATCCCCTGCCCAGACCTGACTATAGCTACAGTCATCAAGGCCCTCTGCAATGATTTCAGGCTCTTAGGGTACGCCTGCTTCATCTATAGTGAATGGGGAACCTCATTCTTGAGCGATGAGCTGTGGCAGTTCCTGTTGGTCAGGGGCATCACCACGAGCAGGACACCAGCAACAGTCCCAGAGAGAATGGGTAGGTGTAAAGGGAGAATGCCATGGTCTGGAAAACCATCCTCCTGGCACTAAGGTCACAGGGCCTCCTCATTTCCTACTGGCAATAGGTCCTCCCAGATGCTCCACTCTGTACAGTCGCTCTTATGTATGGCCACTAACAACATGCCTCATGAAGTCTTTGTCAGGGACTATGCTGTCTGTTTGACTGACCTCCCTGGGACTGCTTCTAAGATTGAACCACTGGTTGAGAGGGTCCACCTCCTCCACGCAAACCCCCAGTATGCCTACGTAGCCTTCCCCGATGGGTGTGAGGACACTATCTCGATCCAGGATTTGGCACCATCGGGCACCCCTCCGACAGCTATCAACCACCAACAGGCATTCTCCCCCACTGCTATTTTGGGGGTCCCTGAACTCCACCCCCAGCAACTGTTGTTACCCATGATGCACCAGCACCACACTCCCTCCTCCCTTCACCTGTCCCTTCCCACCGGAGAACTGTAACTGGTGACGACAGACCAACCCAACAGGCTGTTCAAGGCACCACAGCTGTGCCAACAGTTACCACGTTGTTCGCTGCAGCAGAGGAGACCCCCTGGTAGACGACCTGCACAATATGTGATTCATTTTTTTCTACCCCGCAGGACTCCTTAAAAAAAGAGAGGTAAATGCGGTAAATGTGATTGGCTACTGCTGGCTAGACACGCCTCCCGAGACCAACCCTACCCATAACCCCTTTGCATCCTCCCCATTTACCCTGCCATGATCAGTCGATGAGGTTGGTTGCTGCTCCAGTCTATAGTCAATAAAAGCCTATCAGTTTCACAACCTCTGTCTTTTGTGGTAATTGATGGAGCATCAGAGTATTAGGCTCATTTTTAAATTGCTGACCAAATTCAGCTCATTCATTTGTTTGATTTGAGAATTCCAATTTTGTGTGCAAAAGTAAGGGGTGGGGGGGGGGGGGATGTAATTGATGATTTAAAATACTTTTTCATGAGAAGTTCCATTGCTTTCTTTTGATTTTTTTTTCATTCTCTTGCCAGGGTGAAGTTGGAAGATGCTGAAGACACGATTGTGAAAATTAAGGGAATTATTGTTGAGCCTATTTTGGAACTTCTTGATTTTTATGGCCAGAAGCTTCAATGTATTAGTTTTGGGAGTGCCTACTATGGAACCTCGAAGCAAGAACAAATTATTTTGTACAACAACAGCCCTAAAACTATTGACTGGGTGTCGGTGATGGAAAATGACGCTGCTGGATCTGAAGTGGTAATAAAGTATATCATTGCAGTAATATTTAGTTCAATAAGAAGTATTTGACTTTTAGGAAAATGATAATAGTCTGGAATATTTTCCTGAAATATTGATATATTTTTATTTTATAATTAGTTTGAACATTTGATACATAGTGGTATCAGCCATTCTCAACTGGGGTTCTATGGCTACCCTTGGGGCTACAGCATATTTAAGGGGGTCCACGGACCAAAATCCTTAATAAGGGGGACCCAATGTGTTTTTGGGGGGCCATGGAAACTGTATGGATTAAACATTTTTTGGTTGAAGCGAAAGATTTGTTGCTAGGCTTTCTATATAGTTGCCAAGCAATGTGAGATTTTTTTCAAGGTTGGAATGGGAACCCTTAATTTCAACCCTTTGCTTCCTGCCTATCAACCACTTTTCTGTCCCAGTTTAATAACTTCCCTGTAATTCAATGGATCCTCATATTATTTAGCAGCCTAATATGTGGCATCTTATCGAAAGTCTTTTGAAAATCTAAATAGATAACATCCACCCCTTTGTCTATCCTACTTGAGATTTCTTCAAAAAATTCTAATAGGTTGGTCAGGCAGGATCTACTCTTTAAAAATCCATGCTGACTTGGACCTATCCTGTCATGCATCTCTAGGTATTTCATCACCTCATCCTTGAGGATCAACTCTAATATCTTCCCAACCACCAACGTCAGACAAATCGGCCTATAGTTTCCTTTTTTCTGTCTCCCACCTTTCTTAAACAGCGGAACTACATTGGCAACCTTCCAATCCTCTGGAATCTCTCCAGAGTCTATCAATTTCTGAAAGATCATCGCCAATGGATCTAGAATCTCCAATGGATCTACAATCTCCAATGGATCTACAATCTCCAATGGATCTACAATCTCCAATGGGTGGAGTTGTTCAAGTGAACCGGTACGGACTTGAAGGGTCGACATGGCCTGTTACCGTGCTGTAAACGGTTATATGGTTATATGGAGGCTTTTGGAGACTGCCTTGAATGACCTAGCTTAATGCAGAAAATTAACAATGTTTTCAAAGCATTCCTTGCTTCAACATCGGAGAGACTGGGTACAGACTGAGAGATCATTTCGCTGAGTAGCTCCACTCTGTCCGCACCAGTGACAGGGACCCCCCAGTGGCCAACCATTTCAGTTCTGCGTCCCACTCCCATACTCAGATATCTCCATGGCCCCATGTACTATCCCACAAAGACCACCTGTAAGAGGGACAACACCTGATTTTCCGTCTGGGCACTCTCCATCAGGATGGTATTAAGTGACCACCATTTTCTGTTAACCTGCTTTCTTTCCCCTTCTCTTCCCCCTGACTTCTTCCCCTCAGCTCTCCACCCCCTTCCCTCTCTATTCCCTCCTCCCCTTGCTTGCTGGTGTTCCCCCCCCTCCCTTCTCCACCTATTGCCTCCTGCTTTTGCAACCATGCTCCTCCCCTAATACCTCCCCCCTATCTTTTTATTTGGATGCTGCTGATATTTTTCCATACCTTGATGAAGGGCTGAAGCATGAAAGGACAGTTATGTATCTTTATCTTTGTCACACAAAGGACACTGTTTGACCTACTGAGTTTCTCCAGCATTGCGGTTTTTTTAATTTTAACATAATTGTGTTTAACTGACATGGAACCAGCTTTGGCTATGAATGGCCTTCCATGTAGTTTTTTTTTCTTCTGTACTATTGCCTTCAATTTCAGGAAATAAAAGTGCAGGCTGAAAAGTTTTGCTTCATATTTCTCATGTCTGCAAAATGCCCTTGTTTGCTTTGAATTTTCATAATGGGTAGTGAATGTTTGTCTCCTCCTGCTACCTTTTATTGAAGAAGGTGTATATTGTTTAATATTTTCTATAAAATTTAATTTCACTTTTGAGCTAACCCTTGTAAAAAATGATTTCATTTAGTAATAGTTAATTTTTGTTACTTTCAGAAATAATTTTAGCCATGAGTTCCTCGGCAAAAAAAGAAGTGTTGGCAGTGTTTGGTGGAATAATTATTGTATGCTTTCACTTCACTCCACAAAACCCTCTCTGCCCGTATGTATGATTTGTTTGAATACATCTTCAAATGAATGCATGAGGCCACGCAAGCTGAAACGACGTTTAGAGATCATGCATAAAGAGAAGAAAAATAAAACCTTGCATTATTTTAAAAACCCTTCAAGGTAAATTTGAGAGAAGGTCAACACTCAAACAGATGATTACTAAAATGTCACAGCAATCAGACAAGTTTTTTTATTTGCAAATACAAGTGAATAGATTGCTAAAAGTGGAAATGCTCAGTTCAACGCTGAGTCACTTATTTTGTATTCTGTCCATCATAATATCCAATATCATGAAGTTAAATGGCAAATAAGCTATTCAGTCAATCCTTTTGAGAAAAACCCACAGTTTCTAAAAGAATTGATAAGATGGCAAAAGATATTGAAATACAATAAGTCATTTCATTATAGTCCAATAAATTCACTTTCCAATGAGAAAAATCCACTCTGCGAGAGAAAATTATCTCTTTTGACTTATGCCAGATTCTGGAATGGAAATGAGCTGATGGGAGAGATGCTCTTTGCCAGAAATATTAAACAGATACTAAGGCACTGACTATTTTTGAAGAAGTTAAGAAATGTATAAATGAGAACAGTATTCCATTTGAGAACATCGTTGCCATTGCAACTTGTGCTGCTGGTTCAATGTTTGGATGAATCAGAGGTTGCATCATGCCTGAAAAATACCATACCTTCAGTCTTTATTGTTCATTGTGTCATTTATTGGGAGCCTTTAGAAACTAAAAACGAGGAAGTTTAAATGCTTTGCTTTCAATTGTCATGAAGACTGAACTTTATAAAATTACATCCCCTTCAAGACTGTCTATTCCAGCAGCTGTGTGATGAAAATGATGAACATTTCCAGATGCTGCTGCTGTATACTTAGGTGAGGTGACTGCCCAAAATAAATTGTCTTCATCATTTTGTTGCACTCTGGGACATGATTGTTTCCTCTCTTTCTCATGAGTAACATGGAGAAAAACCCATTGATTCAAAGGCGGAAGTATTTTATCTGGAAGATATCATTGACAAATTCAATTTATTGACAAGACCTTACAGGGTAAACACAATTGCCACATTGTTAGTAAAGAAGCCATTGTTTCTTTCTTTAAAAAGCTTGAAATCTATTGGAGCAATATCAAATGTCAGGAACTTTTACAATTTCCAAATCTGAACATGAACGCAGAAGCACTGAAGGATGATGAAATGACTGCTTATGTGAAACACTTAAAGCAAATACATACAGATCTATAGGGAAGATTGAATAACCTATTAAACCTCAATATTCTGCATTAGATATTAGATCTGTTTGAGGAACAACCCACCGACGTTGACGTAGATATTCAAGGGACGTTGATTGATCTGCAGTAATATAATTGCACGCCACAAGTTCAATCAATTCAAAAAAAGATTTTTGGGGTTGAGAATGATCTGCCAAATGGATTTATAAAACTATGTGAAAAGGTCAAAATATTTTTTATTACATTTCCCTCAGCATATTTCATTGAATGTGGATTCAGCAATCTAGTTTCCTTGAAAAAAATCCAGGCACAGACTAGATATCACAACGCGGGGTGACTTTCGACTATCACAGTACAATTTGAAGCCTGACATTAAAAATAAATTTGCATAGGAACAGCAAGCTCATGATCTCATTAGAATTTTCATTTTATAAGAATTATTTTTTAAAAGTTATTTTTATTAAGTTTGCATATCATATCCTTGAGGTTTCCTATGACTCATTGCATACAAACCATTTTTTAAATCTTTTAAAACATTTTTTGTAATGTGTATATTCATGTTTTCTTCCTTCCTCCATGTTCAATAAAATGATTTCCTATTTGTTTATTCTGGAACCACAAGCCACAGTTGTTATGGTTGGAGAAAATGCCTTGTGTTCTTTTCACCTCACTTAACATTTTTAAAATGCTTTTTATGTAGTCATTAGGAGAGAATTACAGAATAAACCAACTAAACAACTTTTTCACAGGGAAGGGGGCCCACAAATTTTGAGCAGCAACTTTAAGGGGGCCCTAGCCAAAAACAAAGGTTGAGAATGGCTGTGTTATATAATTGTAATTATATATGTATTCCATTTCAAGTAATATAACACTCCAAATTAGTTTATTTAAAAAAAAACAATTGAAGGTATTGTAAAAAGTTATGGGTTTGATTTTGAGTTACTTCTGACTGAGAAAGTATTATTCAGTGTTGGTTTATTAATGCTTGGTGCACTTGATAGTTTCTAGCACAGTATAGAAAAGTGCTGGACCACACAGGGTTTGTACTTCTGTGAGGTCTGCTTCTGCTTGGATTTCTCATACCATCTCTGGGCTAGCACATGTGACAGAAAAAAAAACAGATGCATTATCTCTTCTGTTGTTTTACAGTGTTGTTGCTCTCCACTACTTATGTCTCTGCGACAGCATGCCAGACAAGAGGACCCCAAAGGAAACTTGAACTGTGTTATATTACGAGCTCCCATGTTAGTAAAATGGGATTATCACAGTAAGGGACAGTATAGACAGGAGGAACTGAATGGTTACAGATAACATTTAACATTTCACTCAAGCACCACACAACTTAGCCCAGCGATAATTCAATATATTGGGAGAACTGAGAGAAGTCTTGTCATAACCTGTTCCAGAATTTGATACATTTGCAAAGACACTGTAATTTTGCAAGGGAGAACCATTCTGATTGTTGAAGAGAAAGCAACTTTTTGGTCGATCTCGTTGTCACATTTGTGGCCCGAAATGTGAAATTGATAACACCATCAACACATGATTTACTTGTTGAACATCAGCGTGTCTTTATTTCTCTGCTTCCATTATTCCTCCATTTCGCACCTGCCTACAACACTCGCATGCCCTCTCACTTCCGGTCAGGTTAATAGCTCAATCTCTATCTGCATACATCTCATGCATATTCATTATCATGACATCCCTCCTTTCACCAGAAATAAACTTTATATCTTTATGTGTCTTAACCTTTCAATCTAAGTGTATATCTCGTTTGAATATCACCGAACATAATACATTGCTGTATTTCTTTCTGTTTAAATGCAAAAACTTTAACACTATCAATAGCATTTTTCTGCCTTCAAACCAACAAAAGCAACATCAAATTCCCTCTTCACAAAATGTAACGTAACCATGTTATAACCAAATGTAATATAATGGCTCAACATTTCTTCTCTAGTTATACTAATACAATGGTCACCTCATATGCAAAATGTACACATTTAAAATTATACATTTTTTTTTCATTTAATACCAAATAGTCGACCAAAACAAAAATGCAATTCTTACAGCACTCATACATGTACTTTATGATGTATTTATCAAAATCACTGTCCAAATGTTCCCATTATCATTCCTCTTCCTGCATCAAAATACTTCTGATTGTTGGTTACTGCTACTGATGGTCCAAAGTCAAACCACGTCAAGTATAAAATAAATGTTGGGCGCACAGTTTTCTTTTTCTAATAACGCTAAACACAACAAAACAGTGATGATCCAGGTAATCATAGCACAACTTCGCAAAGGTCTCTTTCTCGGAGTTCGCAATGGTTTCCTTCCTGACTCATCCTTCCTGCAATGCTACTGTCGCGACTTGGTTGCTCACCCTCAGCACCGGAACCACTGCTTGCTATGGCCTCTGGTGTTTCTGGTACTCTGGCCACTTCATCGGGAAAACTGGTAACTACCTCTGGAACGTCGTCTGGTCCCTCAGGTTGAGCAACTCGTACTGGATTTCCAACCACTTCACTCGGTGCTGCTCTGGATTGGTACTTTTTGACACCAGACATGTTTCTTTTGTAGAGGACTCCAGCTGGAGACCTGACTGTCACCATACTGCTGCTTCTGGATACAACAGTGTCAGGTTGACGGTAATAAGGTGTGTCTAGCTTACCACCACTCTCTTGCCTCACAAGAACATTATCTCCGGGCATGATGTCTGAGTACCTGGCCTCACGTCTCGAGTCTGCATCTAGCTTTGCTGTCCCCTTCTTTTCAGCATTGTGGTCCCTCATCTCCTGGTCATCCCTGATTTCCTTCAGTTCGGGCATTTTTGTGCGGATTTTACTCCCGAAGAGTACTTCTGCTGGACTTTTTCCTGTGGTTGCATGAGGGATTGCCCGATAGACAGCTACATAGGATAGCAATGCTTCTCTCCAGTTCTGTCCTTCTGCATGAGCGATCCGTAGTCGTTTTTCAATGGACTGATTTTGTCTCTCTACTTCTCCGTTGGCTTGCGGCCATTTAGGAGTTACTTTGTGATGGTGGATGCCTGTGGTCCTCATATATTCAGCAAATGTCTCTGAGATGAACTGTGGACCATTGTCAGAGTATAGCGTAACAGGCAATCCATGTCTCGCGAAGATCTCTGCCAATGCTTGTATCGTTTTTTCAGTGGTCATTGACCTCATCACAGAGTACTCATAGTATCTGCTGTAGTAGTCCACCACTACCATGATTGACTCGCCAGTTGGTAAAGGTCCGAGAAAATCAACAGCTACATCGATCCACGGTCCTGTCGGGAGTTGCGTGCTCCGGATCGGCTCTGGGGGATTACTCCTACTTGTGAGTTGACACCCATGGCAGATTTTGACGAATTTCTCCGTGTCTTTATCACAACCTGGCCACCATACTTTACTCCTGAGGTTTTGTTTGGTACCAACACTACCTAAGAGTCCTTCATGAGCTAATGATACGATCTTTGGTCTCAACCTCTGTGGTATCACCAATCTACAACCCCTTGTCTTGGGTAAACTTATACCTCTCATTTTGTTTGTTTTAGATTGGTCACAGTGTTTGAACTACCGAAAGAAAATAGACACACACACCGAGAGCAGTTCAGTTTATACAAATGTTTATTACAAATTCAAAAGCTAATTTCACACTACAGTATGCAAGCCCTTCCTAACTATACTTATCAACACTTGGACTGGTCCCAACTGCCGAAGCGAGGCAACAACTGCACACTTGTAGTTGGTTGTCAGGGTGCCAGTAGCAACTTCTCCACCTCCCCTGACCGGGACGTTGGCTGGACTCCAAAAGTTCTTCTTCTTGCTGAGAGATGTTGCCACCTCTCGGAAAGTCTCTAACTTCAGCAGCGGGACCATGCCTTATATTACCCAAAAACTGCTTACCCAAGCACCTATTCCCAGCACAGCAAGAAAGATAAGCAAGCAAGCTAGCATGCTAGGTTAATTAACGAATAACATAATTTTCAGCTTATCATTTTGAATACAATGGTTTATTCTACATCAAGGCTAGGCCTCTGACAGTCTGTGACCTAAACAAGCAGGAAGATTAAATGTTCTCGGTACACAGATGTCCTTTCTTCAGATAACAGCATCTCTGGCCCCTCGGTGGAATTTTGCTTATGTCTGCTGATTCTAAAAACAATTAGGTTCTCAGCCTTGCAGAACCCAAAGCTGCAAGTTTTAAAAAAAAGGTTCTCAGCTCTGCAGAACCAAGAGCTGGAAATTAAGAAAAAAACAGGTTAAAAAAATAGGTTAGAATCTTCCATTACACCCCTCAACACACACTGCCCAATGCAACAAAGTTCGTCTCTAATGGGAACACATGCCTTGTGAGTGCACTTGTCCCATTGTCCACTTTGGATACATTCTCTAACTTCCATGAGTTCTGGGTCATGTTCGGACTTTCTCTCGACTTCCCTCGTTGTAACAGCTCCCGGTCTCGACTGGATAGCTATGAAGCGTACAAAGCTCTCTGTTTCTGTCCCCAGTTCTGACTTGGATTGTGGGCATCCACCTTTCAACAATCTGGACAGCGGATCAGCAATGTCGCTTTCCCAGCAATGTGGACTACTCTGTACTTGTACGGTTGGAGTCTGAGCACCCATCATTCTATCCTGGCACACGGTTTGGACCTGGCGGCATAGATCACCTCCAATGGTTTATGGTCCGTGATGAGTTCAAATTCAATGCCATACAAATATGCATGGAATCTCTCACGGGCCCATACAAGTCCGAGTGCTTCTTTCTCTGTCTGAGAATATCTCCTTTCAACATCTGTCAAAGATCTGCTGGCATAGGCAATGATTTTTGGTCCCTCATCATCCGTCTGGACCAACACGGCTCCTACACCAACAGGGCTAGCATCCGCTATGACTTTGGTTGGTACATCTGGATCATAATACCCAAGAGTATCGGCATTTGTCAGACTGTGAATGCTTCCTTCTGCTCAGGGCCAAAATGGAATGGTACACCTTTCCTGGTTAGTTTCCTCAGTGGTTCTGCCAATGTAGCAAAATTAGGGATGAACTTTGTGCAATAATTGACCAATCCCAAGAAACTCCTCATCTTTGTTGCATTCTGGGGTTCATGTGCATCGGCAACAGCTTTCACCTTGGCATCAGCTGGGTTCAGTCCTTCCCGTGTAAGCCTGTGTCCCATGAAGTCCATCTCTGAGACACCGAACTGGCACTTGTCTCCATTCACAGTAAGGCCTGCCCCCTGTAGTCTGGATAGCACAATCCTCAACCGTCTGTCATGCTCTTCCTGTGTAGCCGCATGGACTATGATGTCATCAGAAATGTTGGCGACTCCAGGAATGCCTTGAATCACTCGATGGATTTTGTACTGGTAGATCTCAGGAGCTGCATTGATGACGAACGATAGCCTCTTGTACCGGTACAGTCCACAGTGAGTCACAAATGTTGTCACGTCCCTGGATTCTGGGTCCAGCTCAAGTTGATGATAGCCCCATTTTAAATCGATTTTTGAGAACACCTGACTGGTTGTTAACTCCTGGAGTACTTCTTCTACTGTTGGTATGGGGTGTCGTTCTCGAATTATAGCTTCATTGGCCATCCTCGTATCAACACACAGTCTCATGTCACCATTTGGTTTGGGCACAATCACTACTGGGCTGACCCATTGCGTTGAATGTTCTACAGGTTCAATAATGTCTTGCTCAATCAACTCTTTGATTTTGGCCTCGACTTTCCCACGAAGTCCAAATGGGGTTCTGCGCACTGGTTGCACCTTGGGTTTGACCGTTTTGTCCACTGCTAGCTTTAGTTGTCGACCTTTCAGCTTTCCTACTCCCTGGAAAACTGCGGGGAATGCTTGCTTCATATTCTCGTATGACTGAACTGAATTGACACGAGCTCCAATATGAAGTATTGCCAGATCTTGCGCCGTGCGTCTACTCAGCAATGGTTCTCCCCTCTCGTCTATGACAACAAACTCTGCTTCGGCGTGCTTGTCACCAGCTTCTGTCGCAGTGAAACATCCAATGGTCTGCAATGGCTTGGTTGCTGTGTATGGATACAGTTTCTTTGAATACTTCTTTGACGTACAAGTTATTTTTTTTTTCAATTTCTCCCCTAGGTGTCGGTCAATTACATTACTGTCACTGCCTGAGTCCGGAACTGTCACACCACCAATTATCACTGGGACTTTCTCATGATGGTCATCATTCAATGTAAACTGATAGTATTTCTGCCCATCCTGGTTGTCGTCATCATCATCAATTTCTGGGTCACCTTCTATATGGCGAATAGTGCCTTGCTTTCTCTGTCCATAATTGCTTTTCTTTCCAGGAGACTTTCCTTTCCCCCAAGCTTTGCCCTTAGAAGCTGTACTCTTCCCATTCTGGTTTGCATTTGACTTGCTTTTGCACTTCTTTGCAAAGTGGTCTTTACCTCCACACTTTCTACAAACTTTGCCTTTTGCTGGGCAGCATGGGTCTTTTCCAAAATGACCTCTGTATCCACATTTGTAACACTCCAAGTCATGTGTCGGCATATTTCCTGGCTGGCTATGGCTAAGCGAGAGCCTAATTACTTGTTGACCAACTTTGTCTTTACTGGGCTGGCTTGAGTTGTCTTTCAGTTTCATGGTATGAAATTGCCCCTCAACAGCCTCTAATGCAGCAGCAATTGTTAAAGCATTGGTAAGTTTCAACTCACCCCCTTTTTCCAGCAATCACCTTCTGAGTTTGTCTGATCTGCAGTGCTGCACGACTTGATCCAATAACTGGTTGTCCAAATCAGCTGCCACATCATTGCATCCAACAGCTTGTTGTCGCAATCTCGTCACGTACTGGGCGACCGTTTCCCCATCTTCCTGTTTTGTTTTGCGAAACAAATGGCGTTGAAATGTGGCATTCGGTGTCACTACATAGTGTGCATTCAATGCATCTACAGCTTTCTGGTATTCCTCCTTCCTTCCAGTATTTTGAAGTGTCTTAAAAGTTTCCCGAACTGCAGGTCCTACGGTGAAGAGAAGTAACACCCTCCGCTGCGCTTTCTGCTCCGCCGTACTCCCATCGAGAAATAGGCCATGACTGTTGGCGTAAGCTTCGAACTCTTCAAGTCATGCCTTCCACTTCATGCTTACAGTGCTTGCATCGCCCGTTGGGTCAAAATGAGGAACACCGCGAAATGCTAGAAATTCAGCTCCAGTGACTGCCATGATGAAACGTTCCAGCTCAAAGCCACAGATTCAAACTCCAAAATGTTTCTCCTCGTCGCCAATATCACATTTGTGGCCCGAAATGTGAAATTGATAACACCATCAACACATGATTTACCTGTTGAACATCAGCGTGTCTTTATTTCTCTGCTTCCATTATTCCTCCATTTCACGCCTGCCTACAACACTTGCATGCCCTCTCACTTCCAGTCAGGTTAATAGCTCAACCTCTATCTGCATACATCTCATGCATATTCATTATCATGACACTCATGGCCAGACATTTCTGTGGAATTCAGAGCAAAGCATGCTCTGTGAATGACTGGGCCTTTTCAGTGGATTGACCTGTGCCAGGAGGGTCTTTTGGGAAGCAACGTGCTTAATTTAATTGTGACTAACAGTGAAGGTACTTGGAGAGACCGATGCCATGGTCTTGGAAGTTTCGTGGAGGCCACCTTTGAGTCTTGCCTACAAAAGGACTAGGAGTGTTATGACTACAACTTGAATGGATGGACATTTCTTCAAAGGCAATGCAAGGAGAATTTGTGAATCTGTGGCAGCTACAACTCCATTCTTCTTATCTGTTCAACATTAATTCTGGGCATCAAATTTTAAAGGCCTATGCTTCAACATCGAATTTAAAAGACTGAACTTTGAAGAAACTTTCAAAATTTTGGCCTGGACTGTAATGGTTTGGGTATATCTCTCTCTCTCTCTCTCTCTCACACACACACACACACACACACACACACACACACACACACACACACACACACACACACACACACACACACACACACACACACACACACACACACACACACACAAAATACCTGTGCGTAGCTGGGGATAGATTTAGTGTTAAGGATTGTTTAAGAGTTAAGACTATAGCTTAAGAGTAAGAAATAAAATTAGTGTCTTAAAATTAAACATTTTGGTTCATTGCCTATTGCTGCTTGTTACGTGTGGTTCGTAACAGTTACCAAATTTAATGGTTATTTGTGACGGAAAGTGCCTTGCAAAGCACACATAAAACTGACACAATATTATAGCTTTCTTATACACTAAATCATTAAAATATAAGCTTAACAATTATTTGTCTTCCTTACTCTAGGTTGTGTCTCCGACTTTTGAAAGAGATCCTTTCTCTGCCAGCCTCTCTCCAAGTCAACATCTTTTATTTTTGCTTTTTCATCATTTTTGATTTACTTTGTTATTTTTACACTTATATTGTTCCATCTGTCACCTTCTTGCTCAATCACATACTGATTTAAAAACTGGTGTATCAGTCTAATCTCTGAGTATTTTTGAAGAGGTTAAAAAAGGGAACAGTTCACTAGGGTGGCCATTCCAAAGGAGGACATGGTCATAAATGACCATATATATATATTTTATATATATGGTAACCTAAAGTAACCAGTGTCATTTATGCAGGCTTGGTAGAATTCAACATTTATTTTTCTAAGCATCACTTGTTGAGGCATATTTTTTTCGTTTGTTTATATTTTATTAAATTTGACTAAACTTTGAAGCAATTAAATAATAAAGTTTAACAGAACATTATTCATTAAATGAACATGATTTGAAATCGCAGATTGATTTCATCACTGATCTGAAACATATTGGTGAAAATGGATTTTAAACTATGAGTTAAACAGGAAGGGGAATAACACCAATGTGGCGCAGAAAGTCAGCAGTGAATGCAGAATCCATGGGAAGTAAACGATAACCAAAGTTTTAGGCCGAAGCCCTTCGTCAGGTCCAAGGCCTGAAATATTGGTTACACTTTACTTCCTATGGATACTGTGTGACCTGCTGAATTTCTGCAGCACATTGGTGTTTTACACTTATTAAACATTTGCAATTTTAAAAACCTCCAGCTCCCTAAGGTTTGGGTAGGTGTGAGGGGGGAGGGGGTGGTGATTGGGGAGGAAGCAACAAATAGATCAGTGTAATTTATACATTAGTTTTATGATGATCATTTTTATTCCAAGCAGCCTCTTTGAGATTTCCTCCCACTTTAATTTTCCATCTCGCTCTGGATCAACAGCTAAAGATATGGCACACTTAGGTTCCTTGACTAAATCACTGGAAGTACAGTCTGAGGACTGAACATAAATCTTTGCTGTAACTCATTAGTTAACGTGCTAAACAAAAATATTTCATGTTTCCTGCTCTTCATTCAATTCTAAATCCATGCAATTATATTAGCACAGACCAATGTAATGGTCTTGGCAGTGTTAAAAAATAGATGGGAGGGTTCATATGTTTGTAGCTTACACAAAGATTGGTGGAGTTATGGACAGTTAAGAGTGGTATCAAAGCATATATCAGGTCATACATAGATCTGTAGCAGTCATGGGAAGAGAAATTGAGTTTAATCTGGACAAGTGTGAGGCATTGTACTTTGGAGGTTAAATATAAGGGGAAACTGTGTGGTTAATGACAAAACTTTTAAAACCATTTATGTGCAGTTCGTTGAAAGTAGCCACACAAGTAGATAAGGTGGTAAAGAAAGCACATGGCACACTCGCTGCTTTCATTGGTTGAGACATCGAGTACAAAATTTAAAAAGTCATGCTGCAGCTATATAAAACTTCAGTCAGGCCCATCTTGGAATATTGTCTGCAATTCTAGTTTCCCTGTTACAGAAAAAATGTGGAGTCATGGAAAGGATGCAGAAAAGATTTCAGCACAGGCCCTTTGGCTCAAATTCTTCATGCCAACCAAGCTTGTCTCATTTGTCTACATTCAGTCCATTTCCCTCTAAACCTTTCCTATCCTTGTACCTTTTATTCTCCTATCCTTAAATATCTTTTGAACATTACAATTCTTCCTGCTTCTACCACTTCCTCTGGCAACCAGCTCCAGACACCCATCGCTCATCTGTGAAGAACTTGCCCCTCAGGTCTCTTTTAAATATTTCTCTTCACCTTAAATCTATGGTCTCCAGTTTTAGAATTTCCTACCCTGGGGGAAAGGCTGTGACTTTTCTATTCATTTGAAAAGTCAGGAGTGTGGACAAAATGATAAATGTGAACTAGCCTTGCAGCTTGGTGGACAAGTGGTAAAAATGACTTTCAAAATGGAATTTGGCAGATATTTGTGGGGTAAAAATTGCAGTTTATGGGGAAAGATCAATGGACTCAGTGATTTGCTGTCAGAGACCAGCATAGATTCAGTGAACCATGGCCTCTTCCTGTGCCATAATAAATTGATCATTCATTTCTCCTACTGCACTGAATTCTTGTTTAAAAAGGCTTGCCAATGTTCTACAGGGAATTCATAGATTTTTGAATTGATTTTTAAATGCCTAGCAAATAAACTTAGCTGCTCTTAACTGCTGCAATGAAGCAAATACTGTAATAATAATGGGCTGAAGGTTTGGGTAGGTGTGAGGGGGGAGGATGCATATTGAGATTTGATTTGGACTTTGAAAGCTATTAAATTTCCCTCTTAATTTATTGGGATTTATGCCAACAATAAGTAAGATGCTCTGCTGTCATGTCAAGCAAAAACTTGAGGCCAGAAATTCCAAGTCTCATGTTCTTGCATGCTGGTAACGTGAAACCATCTTCCCCCAAGAATTGGCATTGATCCATGTTAAATATGACTTGCAAGAAAGATTGGTTGTAACAAGAGTACAAATTGAATTCTGAGAAAGTGACTTCAATGTCCATAAACAGATGTGACTTGGTAGCACTATGACTGATGAAGTTGGACGAATTTTGTCAGCTTCAGCTATGGCATAAATGTTACTTGATAGCAACCAGCCTATGCTTGCATATTTTCAATTTTCCCATGGTTTGACTCATTCTCTGACAATGGAAAATCTTATCATGCTTAAGGAAAATACAGTGCAACCAATAGTACCCTAATTTGATGGTTTGGAAATGTTTTCAAGCATCACCTCCCCCTCTCCAACTCTCTTTCCTTTAGTTACTCCAATAGCACTCTAGTTGTTTGTAAGGACGTTCTTGATGATAAGTTTGTGGAGGATGTACGAGGAATTAAGAAGCACTTCATTGGTAAGCATAATTCAAGAGCAATCCAGACAATGCAGATGTTATTTTGAGTTCACTAATGATCAGTACAGTTGATCAATAGTGTGCAGTAGTGCTGAGTCCACTGTTATTTGTCGTCTGTATTAACGACTTGGATAACAATGCACAAAGCATAATTTGTAAATTTACAAATGATAACCAAATTAGACAGTGAAGAAGGTAATTTAAGATTTCAACAGGATCTAGATGAACCGGAAAGGTGAACCAAGGAGTGGCGGATGGAATTTAGCTTGGACAAATGCAAGGTCATCTAAGCCAGGGCAGGACTTGCATGATGAATGGTGGACCCTGGGGAGTGTTATAACATAAAAAAACTTTGAACAACAGGCTAATCATTCCATGAAGGGCAAATGGACAGGACTGTGAAGAAGGCATTTGACACATTCATCTTTCTCAGTAAGGGCACCGAGTGTTACAATTGCACAGGATGGTAAGACCTCACTTAGAATATGTTCACAGACTTGGTCACTCAGCCATAGGAAAGCTGTCATTCAGCTTTCAGATTTATGAGAATATTGCCAGGTCTGGTAGGCTTGTATTATATGGATAAGCTGAGACATTTCTCCCTGGAGCATTGGAGGATAAAGGGAGAACCTCATTGAAGTACAGAAAATCATGAGAGACATAGATAAGATAGTCATGGCCTTTTTCCCAGAGTGGGTGAATCTAAAATGAGAAGGTATAGATCTAAGGTGAGAAAGGAAAGATTTAAAAGGATCCTGAGGGGCACTTTCTTCACACAGAAAATGGTAGGTATAAGGAACCATCCATCATTTGAAGTGGTAGAAGTAGAGTCAATTATAACATTCAAAAGACATTTATTTGGGTATATAGACAGGAAAGGGTTGGAAGGAAATGGACCAAATACGGGCAAAAGTAGACCAATTTGGTCAGAATAGACTTATTGAGATCGACATACATAATGGGCTGAACAGCCTGTTTCATTGCTGGATAACTCTATGATCTAATTAAATTGTGAGTGACAAATCTCTTCATTTGTACGTTGAGTCTGTTGTAGAATGATAGATCAAGTGAACTGTGAGTAGTTCAAGTTATTTTCACAGAGTAAGGAAATGGTGCATGAGAATATGACACATTTTTGCCATAAATAAAGGTACACAGCCATGTGATAACAATTTCTGCAATGGCTATGAAGATAGTAGCATTATTCAATTTCTTTATCTTATATTCCCACCAACCTAATACATCCTAGCGTTTTTTTGCTATCTTTGGAGTGAGTGGACCAATGGATTTAACATTGACCTTCACAATCCCATGAAGTGGCATTTGCTTCCCTCATTGCTAGAAGGGCCATTTTGCTGAGATGGAAAGATGCTGTCCCTCTCACTTATACTCAGTCAATGGTTGTCGGATATGATGGTATGTCTGTCTCTAGAAAAAAATTGGTGTTCTATGACTACAATGGATTTAAACTTTCTTTCTCTTTGGGGTCCTTTTCTCAATTACTATCAAAACTTGTAGATTTTTTTTACCCCATTAGTTATTATTAGTAATAGTGGCCTCCTTAACCTGGCATGGGGTTTGATTTTTACTTTAGATATGGTTTTTTCTCTTTTTTTCTTTTCAATTAATAACATATAATTTGTTCACTGTTATTTGATATCTGTAATTAATTAATTACTTTATTAATTTACTTTATCATTATTATTAGAGGTATGTATTTTGCATTTGTTAAAACCAATGGAAAGATTGAAAAAGAAAATATTGATATAACTTAACACAACACAAGCTGATAGTAATCAAATAACATTCATGCTTGCAGCCAAGATGAGTGGGATTCAGCTAATTTCATAAGCCTTCCATTTAAATTCATCTCTTTTCTGCAAGAAGAGCATAAAGCAACATTTGGAAGAGCATTGTGGACTTCCAAAAGCTGCAGGTTACCTTTAACCCCACCAATTTTGCCAGTCTGAAAAAGAGTAAAGCAGCAGCAATATATAACAGGTCAATAATTCAACGTAAACTCAATGTGCTTGGTGCTTACAATCAAGGCACACATCCAGGGGCTCCCATGATACCTTCATCCTACAAGTATGCACCCAACCTCTCAGTTTCTGTGCCAGGATACAGGATGTTTGCTTGGAACTTGCTCATCATTGAGATAATTGTGCTCATTGAACATATGGATAAACCCTCCTTTTGAGAATTTATCTTCCTCATTCCCCTTCTTCTGGCAGATCAACCTCTCATCAATGTGACATTTGAAAACAGTCTGTCACAGCATTAAAACACTGAAGGCAAGAGAATTTTGCCTGTTTTAACAGGAGAAATTGCAACACATATTTCCAATTCACTTGATTGCCAATTTATAAGTAATAATCTTGCAAGTTATAATTAATTCCTTTTATTCATAAAGATGGATGGAGAGCTGAAGGGTGATTTTTGTTTTGATTTAAGCACAAGTTCTGTTAGTATGTGACGTTAGCTTGGTCATTGTGGCCCAATTTTGTAGTCCAGTCAGTCATTGGGTCTATGTTGTCTCATGACTGACATCACAACCTATCTACATATTTACAGACACATGCCACTGGACTTCTGAGTTTTCTTGAGACCATGATTTACAATGTGCAAAAAATTGGAATTACATAGCAGCATCAATTGCACCAAATAAAATAGCATTATAAAGCCAAATTCTGTCACCCATTTCTTTAAAATTTGCCTATTTATTTGTCTCATTTGTTAGAGTTATTTCCTTTATTTTTAGTTTGTCAAATGTTATTGTAAAATGCATTTATTTGTTTTTCAAACTGCTTATATTTGACAGGGCACAGATCTGTCTCTGAGTTCAGAAGCAGTTTTGGCAGATAAAGCAACAGAAGATCCCAGACCTACAGCCTATACCACTGCTCTGATTTCATGTCGACCTTGCCAAGGCATTCTAAACCCTTATAATAAAATCATTGTTACACTGTGCTTCAGCCCCAAGGAATTTGTGTAAGTTGAAAGGCTCTAAGAGCACTGAAACCAATATTGTTTATAAATTTATTGAAATTATTGTAATGGATGCATTATTTTGAATAGACAACACAAATTGTAATGTTAAAAATTGCACTCTTGGAGCAATGTCATCAGTTAGATCTAATTGTTAAAAGTACAAAGAACAAATTAAAATCTTGGGTTGATGGGAGAAAATGGATAACATTGAATAACATAAACTTGCAGAACACTTTTAAGACACCTTGCTGCATTTCATTATCAAGATTATGGTATCCAGTCAATACTAACCACTTCATTTATTGCATCAATGAATGCCCACCGGTGTATCTTTCTGAGAAACTAATGATAATTGAACCCATGGTGATGCTTCTTTTAGAAGAGGTGATAGAAATCCTTCTAAATAGTTGGAAAGGTAGCTGGAAGCCTTGATTTGTCATGAAAGAAAGGAAGCATCCTATAGTTAAAGGTTGGATGCATATATTGAGGTATTGGGACCTATGTAAAGTTTGTTGCAAATCAGTATGGAATGCCAACGAGGAAGATAAGACTGAAAAAGGTGTTGTAAGGTAAAAGCAGACACAAGAGAATTTAAGAGGCTTCCAGGTTGACAAATGAACATGATGAGGACTCAAAGACATCAAGTGTAAGCAGCAGAATTTTATTTCAATTGAGCATGACGTCCAGCATAGTCATGTGGACCTGAAAGGCCTGTTCTGTGCTGCACTGTTCCAATGGTGAATTCTTGCCTTACGCAGTGTTTTTTGTGGAACCTGGAGAAGCAGTATCAGGGTAAATATGCTGATAAAAGTTAGGTAAACAAGATGATATCAGAAGGCTCCAAAGGGAAGTATTAGAACCTATTCTAGATTATGAGAATAGGCAAAGATCAATTGGATGGTGTCTTCTGTGGGAAAACATAAAATTGTCCATTTTGGCAGGAAAAATTAAAAAGCATATTAGCTAGATGGTATGAATGCAACACTAAAAGGGAGCTAGGTGCTCTTGTTCTTGATTACCCAAGTAGAGTAAGAAACTAAAAAAGGTAACAGAAAGTTAATTGCAAAACTAATTGAAGATAAAAGTAGGTAGTTTAAGGCTTTTTTTTTTGCAGGGCATTGGTGTGACCACATCTGGAGTTCTGTCTACAGTTTCAGTTCCTTTATTTAAGAAAAGATGTTTAGAGAAAATTCACTTGACTCCTGTGCAATATAGTTGGGTTGTCTGATGAAGAAAGGTTGGGCAGGCCAGATTTGTTTTCTCAGAAGTTTAGAAGAGTGAAAGGGGACTTAATTGAGACACAGAAGATTCTTCCAGGCCTTGATAAAGTGGATGTGGAGAGGATGTTTCCTGTTCTGGGATATTGCAGAACGAGCAACCACAAGGGTTGTACAGTTGGTGTAGCAGTTAGCTTAATGCCTTTACAATGCCATTGATTGGGACTTAATAGGTTTGAGTCCTGTGCTGTCTATAAGGAGTTTGTACATTTTCCCTTTGTCTAAGGGCTCCGAGGGTGCAAATTGGGCAACGTAGACTTGTGGGCTGAAATGGCCTGCTACCGTGCTTTATGTCTAAATTAAAAATTTAAATAAAAAACAGAGTTTCCATTTAAGACAGATTTGGTGGGGTTTTTTTAAATCTCTTAGAGGATTGTGAATTTTTGGAACCATTTTTCTCAAAAGGTGGTGGAGCTTTTGAACGTTGTTGAGGTGGAAGTAGAGAGATTCTTGATCAGCAAGAGGCTGATGGGTTGCTGTGGGTATAGTGGAATGTGCAGTTGAGGTATAATTAGAAATCATGATCTAACTGGAGTAGGATCAAAAGTCTGAGTAGCTACACCTGCACCTATTTGCACGTTCATCTGCTTTGCAGCTGCTGCTCATTGAAAGCAATTAAGCAGCTGTAATGGTAGGTTGAGAAACAAACTTTAATTGACGAAGCTCAATCACAGTGTAAAAATGGCAATACTGATCAGGAGGTGTATATTTGCTTTTGTATGCAAGTTTAAACAGGTTGGTGGGCAGTTTTTATTTTGTAGTGTGTGATTTTATATACACACACACACACATCTATCTATATACATAAAGATAGAGATAGATAGATATAGAGATAAAACTCAAATCATTGTAAATATTTATACTACAGTGGAACCCCAAAATAACATGATGGTTCAGATTGCCAAAAAAGTGGGATTGTACTAAATTGGGGTCACAAAAATCAGAGTTTTCAAAGAAATAAAGAATATATGTTCAATACTTGTATTTGCAATCATATTTTTTATTTCTTAAAAAAGCGATTGAGTGTTCATTGCCTGAACGCAGCAGGTCGCTGGCGTCGAGCGAAATCCAAAATGTTTCTGAGCTGGAGGCCAACGTAGACGAGCCTCGAGGTTCTCAATGGCTTCAGACACCACCTTCTAGGGTGGGGTGGAGGCTCCTCAATTGTAATTCTCCTGTGGTTTGGGAACCACAGTAACATTATGGACAATCTTGAAATCCGTCGGAATGTGGAGCATTCGTCTCAGCAGAGCACCGCTGGTGAAAATCCTCTTTGCTAATTTCAAACAGCCTCTGTGCCTCATCCACCTCTTCATCTGTGAAGCTGTAGAATTCTTGCTCATCATCATAATCTTCCTTGGTGGATTTCCATGATGAAAAGGCTGGATCCAGACCCTTCTCCTAGTATTTTTCCACACATGAGGAGCTGCTGTCCATTCCTTCCTACCTAAGTGGCAAACTTCTTCAACATTCATGCTTTTCTGATAGCCTTCCAGTGTTGTTGATTTGTCTGCAATCCTACAAATTAATTCATGCCTGTAATTCTGCTTGAACACAGAGATGATCCTCTGATCTGGGGTTGGATCTTCAATGTAGTGTTCTTTGGAAGGTAAGAAGCTCGGATCTTTCCGTCACGGCCTAATAGGTTGATAGCTGGCAGGTAAGCGGGACAGTTGTCAAGAAAAATAAGAGCTTTGGGTTCTAGGTTTTGCTTACACAAATCAGCATGGACAGCAGAGACAAAAGTTATGTAAAACCAATCCTCAAAGATGACACTGTTATCCAATCATTGCTGCTTTGCGTGTATGCAAATAATTACAACCTAATGTTGACATGATGGAAACAGTGGGGCGAATGAAATTTGCCAATCAGGAGCAATTTTAACTTGTGTGTTCCAGTCTTTTAAACACAACACAATAATTTAACACAATCTTTGTGTTGTTTGAACCCCTCCCATCGATGGGCGTCATCTTTGCTAGACAGCGTGCGGTCTGGGATCATCTTGCAGCAGATTTTCACAGTTGTACACTTGTTCTTCAACATAGCCACCATCTTCTAAGAGAGTTTTTAGTTCTGCCAGGTATTCGCGGGCAGCGGCACTGTTGGCTGAGAGAATTTCTTCAGACACTGACACTTGAGAAATCCCAAGATGGTGTTTAAACCAGTCCAGCTATCCATTTCTGACTTTGAACTGTGTAGTTTCTCCATTGATCAGCTGTTCAAATTTCTTGGATTGAGCTTTGAGAATAGGGCTGGAAATTGGAAGGCCTTCTGAGTGTGCTTGAACAAAATGCTTGTTCTGGAATCATTGAGGCTGATATCTTTGGCTATCTTCATGCATTTGGCCTTTAGTCCCACCTCTTCCTCAACTTTCCAAAGCGCCGCTCATAACTTACCTTCTTGAGATTTCCAGTCACAAAGTGTTGACTCAGGTATACTGAGGTCCATATCGCCCTGTGGTGTTCTGCTAGTTTCTGAAGTTGGAAATGACATGGTACACAATCTTTTTAAGCATTCAAATAAGAGACAATTTCATATAGATTTTCCTCCTGACAAAATGGAGTTAAGGATTATTAAAATGTTGTAGATTCAACTGATTAAAAAAAAAATGACCGAATGAGAAGAAGACGAAATGAACTGACCCAGTGTGTAAAAGTAGATGACACAATTTTCTTGTTTATTTTCATTGTGTAATGACATTGTTTAATGGGTTTATTATATTGTATATGTTGAAAGTTTATTGTGTAGGGAGGGGGATGGGAGGGAGGGGGGATAAAGGGGAGAAAATGACACTGTATATTCAAGAGGGAAATGTTTGTGTGTATTTTGGTTAATATGGTTCATAGTGTGAAAAATAAAAAAAAATTTAAAAAAAAAAGAAAGACTATTGGGTGCTATCACAGACAAATAACTGAGCCCATCCAATTTTTGCAGCACTTTTGATGAAAATTTATATCCCAGGAAGTGATGACTTTCAATTGGATGAAAAACTGACAATTTTTGGCATTCCTACAGGCCTGCAAAATTTCACAAGAAAGAGGACGAATTGCCAAAATTTAGAGAGTATGTTCTTTATGTGAGATTTGAGACACTTCGCAGCTGTGATGGTTTTCTGCAGAAATCGTCCAACAGAAGCAATGAGAGAAAAGGTACGCAACAACTTGAAATTTAATTTAAAAAAAACGTATGAAACAAACACGAAGCCAGCAGGATATGATGTTACATGAATGCATGAACACATTGTTTTGTCAACATCACACAACAAACATGATATTTAATTTTATGTACCTTGGGTTTGCAACTTAAGTATCAAAAGCATCTAATTGGATGAAATTATGACACAAGTATAATTGAAAGGCTATTAACTTTTGGCTGAACTATATAACAGTTTGTAAATTAAGAATGAATTCTTTTGTTTTCAACTTCATATGGGAGACACGCAGTACCAAATTTGTTGTTGCTGGATAAAAAGAATATAATAAAATATCCAGATGTGTAAATCATGTAATTGGAAGAGGATTATGTGATTTTTAAATTGTGAATGCAGAAGTGGAGGATTAAAGTTTCAAGTTAACTCATTTTCTCATTTTTGATTCATGAAAACTTGATGGGGATTGCTGTGGGGAATCTTTGGAAAAAAATTGCTGTTGATGAAATGAAAAATATTTTTTAAATTTGATAATAATTCAATAAATTAATTGAATAAGGATGGCATGGGTTAGAATCCGGCATTGTCTGTAAGGAGTTGGTATGTTTTCCCTGTGTCTGTGTGGGTTTCCTTTGGGTGCTCCAGTTTCCTCCCACCCTTCAAAACGTTTGGGGGTTGTTGGTTAATTGGGGGTATTTGGGTGGCATGAGCCATGGGCTGGAAGGTCCTATTACTCTGTATATCTAAATTAAAAAATATATATAATTGGTGATACTTTTTCTCTATCTTATTTAACATCCTGATTTTAATCATGGCTGAAATAATGTTGTTTTAAGAATCATTACCTAATTTTGTTCAAAACAGAAGTTGAATGTTAAACTTTAATGGATGTACTAATAATTCTATGAGTCATGAACAATAAATTACATCCTTAACAGGTGATAGTATTTCCCATGTTTCAAGAATGGGATGTTTAAAACACCAATAATATGATATTTATTTTTAACAGAAACAAATGACATTTGGAAGATCAAATGATGGAGATTTTTCTGAGGACTTGCCTCAATTTTAATGAGGACTTGATACAAAAGAAAGACTTTTGTAGATTTTGTACTTGCTATAGATTTTTCTCAGCTTGTTATTAGTTACACTCATAATAGTGAAGAATTATTGATCCCAGCTCCACTGGTTCAATTTAATGATGATCATTATTTTCCTGTTGACAGAAAATCTCACACATGCTCAGAGGAAAGACTCTGCCTCAGGGAAAGCTTAGGAAAAAACAAGCTTCAAGGGCAAGGACTGTCAAGATCTGGCAGTTTGTCAGTCAGCAGGCAACTCCACCATTGTAGCTGGCAGCTCAGAAGCAGTGTGATTTATTGCTGCAAAGTTTATTTCAAATATTTTTCTCATAGCAGGTGAAATTTCATTATAGTTTCAGTAACAGCTAATTTCTGCATGACAAAAACTCACAATAAGCAATGTGATTGAAGACCTTCTGATCTATTTTAGTGATGATGGTTGAGAGATAAATATTTCCTGTTGCACAGGGGATATGTTCTCTGCCCTTTTTATTACAAAACAGAAAACTTTTCATCCACTGAGAGAATGTATATTACCTGAGTTTAGTGTTAGTGGCTCATGCAAAAGGTAGCACCTTCCTCTTGGATTTATACACTGGGCTTAGCAGTGCTTGATTCTCTGGAATGGGACTTCATTCTCAACTTTTTGTCACAGAGGAAAGTTTATAACCAACTGAAACAGAGAATTATGCTGAACTGAAACATTGACTTTACATTTCAATTTTGGTTCTGGTTTCATCTTGTGAATTAAATTATGATGCCATTGACTTTCTGCATCTGCTGTTACAAATAATCTACAATCTACTTTATTCAACTTACATTGTGGAACTAGACAGGGATTCCCTCTCAGCCCACTCTTGATTTTAAAAAAAAACTTTATTTATAAACTTTTAAAAACAATGTTAAATCAATAACAGCAGAAAAAAAGATTTTTATACAATATAATAAACCCCCCTCTTCCCTCTTCAACCAGCCCCCTCAAGGGGAGCCAAAAAAACCCATAAAACATGTACAGTATTTTAAGATATTTCCAAACCCATATATTCTAAATAAGATGTCCACATTTTAACAGAAAAGAGTAATTATCATGTAAATTATGTTATTTGATCATTTTATCAAATATAAATTTGATAATAAACAAAGAGTTCTTATCAATGCCATAACTGTCCCTTATCTGATTAAAAGATAAAAATTTACCTTCTTTAAAACAATCTCCCAAATTTTCCACACCTTTAAATCTCCAATGTAATTAACTTGTGTATTGAAAAAGAAATAAGTTGATTATTATACAACGGAGTCAAAGCCGATAATTCACCCCTAGAACCTATCATTTTCATTTTCTTTATCCATAACTTCATTAAATGTTTTAATATAGGCACATTATGTTGCTGTAACAAATATATATTCCATCTAAACAAAAATTGATGTATTTCAAATTCAGAAATATTTGCCATCTCAAATTTGGCCCAACTAGGGGGCCGTTCCAAATCTATCAATGAACTAATAAATTTAAGTTGGGCTGCTTCATAATAATTTTGAAAATGTGGTAAACGTAATCCCCCTAACTCATATTTCCAAGTTAATTTATTCAAGGCTACTCTTGAAAATTTACCTCTCCATAAAAACTCCCTAACCATTTTATTCAAATCTCGAGAAAAAATATTATCAAGTAAATATGGAATAGATTGAAACAAATATTGCATATGCGGAAAAATATTCATCTTAATTGTATTTATCCTACCCAATAAATTAATAGGTAAATCTTTCCATTTAATCAAATCAGTTGTATTTTTTTTAATTAATGGAACATAATTTAATTTATATAAAAATTGATAATTAACATTCAAAATTATACCCAAATATTTAATTAGGTCAGTCCATTTCAAATTAATAATATTCTTATAAACAATAATCTCCTTCAATTACCAGTAATATTTCACTTTTTTCCCAATTAACTTTATATCCAGAAAGACATCCATATTGTATCAGACACTCCTTCAAGAAAAATAGTCATAATATAGAAGTGGGAGAGAGTGAGACACAAGCCGGTGTGGTGGGGGGGGGGGGGGAGGGTTTGTAGGGATGGGCTGGTAAAGGATAATGGATAGAGGAAGCTAGGAGGGGAAGGGTTGGAGATAGGAGATAGAGGCAGATGGGTGATTGGTGGAAGCAGACAGTTTTTTTTAAAAAAAGGTTTACGGGGTCAAGTGTGGGGAGGTTGGGATGAAGGTGGAGGAAACTGCTGACTGGTGAAAAGCAGGAAGACAAAGGGCACTGGAGCTGTAATCTGGAAGGTGATTGTAGGAACCACTCAGAGAGAGATCAAAGGCAGATGGAACTAAGTGGAGGAGAGGATGCAAAAGGTGTAATACGTTGGTTGTGGATGGATGCAATCAGAAGGGAGGAGGATGAAAACGGGTAATGTGAGTGGAGGAGGGCTATGGAAAGGTTGCAAAAATGTGAGGTCAAGAGATGGATCAGATGGTGATAGTGAGAAAGAAAACACAGGAGATAAGGGACACCTGAAGGTTGAAAATGAAATAGACCACGAGGAGGGCTGCAAAGTATTGTTCCTCTAGTTTGCATTGGGCCTGGCAGTGGAGGAAGCCAAGGACAGTCACAACAGTATGGGAATTGTGAGTTGAAATGGGGTATTGGGGCACCAATGCACCCAAGGGTAAAAACATTCCAAAAGATAATAGACACAACCCAGGACATCACAGGCAAAACCCTTCCCACTTTCAAGAACATTGACAGGAAATGTTGAAGTTGAAGAGCAGTAGCATCCATCAAGGATCCACACCACCTGGCACACACTTTGTTCTCGCTGCTGCCATCAGGAAAGAAATGTAGGTGCCACAAGGCTCACTCCATCAGATTCAGGAATAGCTGCTTCCCCTCCACCATCAGACTCCTTAATGACAAACCCAATCAGGGACTCATTTAAAGACTCTTTCTTTTGCACTTTATTGATTTTTTAAAATATTCTCTCTATATTGCACAGTCAGTTTCTTTATATTTATTATCAGTTATTTGTTTATATGTATATGTTGTGTCCATTTTCTTTGCACTACCAAAAAATGGTAGTTCTGCCTCACCTGCACTGACAATAAATCTGAAATGATATGCAACCAGGAGCTTGGGCTGGTTATTGTGGACAGAATACCGATGTTCCACAAATCAATTGCTTCAACTATACTTTGTCTTGTGTTATGGGCCCAGAGGACCCCAAAACCCAGCAGCAATAGAAATTCACCAAGACAAATGGTTACTTAAACAAAAGTTGCTTTTAATTATCTTTAAACTTAAACTTGATAGACAACAGACAACAGACTCGCCAAGGCAAATAGCACCTTTGGAAGACTACACCAAAGAGTCTGGAAAAACAACCAACTGAAAAACCTCACAAAGATAAGCGTATACAGAGCCGTTGTCATACCCACACTCCTGTTCGGCTCCGAATCATGGGTCCTCTACCGGCACCACCTACGGCTCCTAGAACGCTTCCACCAGCGTTGTCTCCGCTCCATCCTCAACATCCATTGGAGCGCTTTCATCCCTAACGTCAAAGTACTCGAGATGGCAGAGGTCGACAGCATCGAGTCCACGCTGCTGAAGATCCAGCTGCGCTGGATGGGTCACGTCTCCAGAATGGAGGACCATCGCCTTCCCAAGATCGTGTTATATGGCGAGCTCTCCACTGGCCACCGTGACAGAGGTGCACCAAAGAAAAGGTACAAGGACTGCCTAAAGAAATCTCTTGGTGCCTGCCACATTGACCACCGCCAGTGGGCTGATAACGCCTCAAACCGTGCATCTTGGCGCCTCACAGTTTGGCGGGCAGCAACCTCCTTTGAAGAAGACCGCAGAGCCCACCTCACTGACAAAAGGCAAAGGAAGAAAAACCCAACACCCAACCCCAACCAACCAATTTTCCCCTGCAACCGCTGCAACCGTGTCTGCCTGTCCCGCATCGGACTTGTCAGCCACAAACGAGCCTGCAGCTGACGTGGACTTTTTACCCCCTCCATAAATCTTTGTCCGCGAAGCCAAGCCAAAGAAGAAACTTGAAAACTGGATCAAACTCTAACTTATTACTATTAACTTACTTAACCTAACTTTTCTTCCTTTTAATTCTAAGTGCATGTGTATGTAATGTGTGTATAAGTTCAGAAAAGTTATTTCATTCACAGTCCAATCTCGCTTCTCACTCCCCCAATTTCACTGGTATCAGGCAATTCTTATACTCTGTACAGAATTTAACATTTATGAATCTTCACCAGGCTTTGGTGCTTGAAATGTAAATGGTTACCACTCAGAAAGGTTCTTGTTGGTTTTCAGAGAGAGATTTGTGGCTCGTTGGACACACACTGATTCCTTCCGATCAGCCACTTGGGTATGTTGCCGAAGAAACTTGCCCCATCAGTGTTTTCCAGATGATAACCTCTTTCAGGTCACCAGAGTGTTCCTTTTTGCTTCCATTATTTCAAGTGAAACATTATACAGCCAGCCAACTTCTCTTGTATGGACCACAAGGGCTTTGACTAGGCTGAACTAAGAACACAACCTGTCTTCAAAATGAAGTTTTCCCACAACCTTTCCAGCTTGTCCTGTTCCAGTCCCAGCAGTTGCTGCTGCTGCTAAACTATAGTGTGGCAGATTATAGATATGTTTTTGGGAGATAAATTTGGGCAGGTTTTTTTGTACTGTAGGTCACATACAGACATTTCAAAACTGATCTCATTTCAAATACTGGAGCTTTGCTCAAGCTAGACACTTCAGGCTCCAAATGCCTTTGCAAAAACTTTGAAGCGTCTCCAAGGGACTTCACTAATGGATTGTTGTTTTGAAAAGCACAGATGAAAGAACTTGTCAGAGCCGCAGTCTGTCTGAGTGGAGGTTGCTGTTCTAAGAGGATCATGTTTTGCAAGCAGAGAGAGTAAAACAGGCTTTTCTCTGTATAAATATATATATATATATATATATATATATACACATATGTATGTATATGTATGTATGTGTATGTATATATGTATGTATGTATGAGAGAGAGAGAGAGATCAGTTCTGCAGTTTTACAGTCAGCACCAACAGCTGGGACTGGAACATGACATGGATATCCATCAAGGGGAAAGAAATATCAAAAATGGTCCAAGTTAATTTGAGAGTGGGGTACACAATAGTAGCAAAGGTATTAAAAAAGACAAGTTTTGAACAGTGCAGGTAGCAGTACCAATGCAGTCATCAATGTAATAGAAAGCATTGGGAAGTGGTACCAAAGAAGCTTTAGAACATGGGCTGCTCCACAGAACCAAAGGCAGATGTGGCTCCGATCCATCTGAATGCCCATGATTTATATTTGACTTGAAGGAAGTAAGAGGTCAAAAGGGATAGAGTTCAGGGTAAGAACAAGTTCTGTCTTTATTGCAGAAAGAGGTGGAGGGCTTTATATAGACAGGGTATCCATAGTGAAAATGAGGTGGTGGAGGTCGTGGAATTGGAAGTTGTCAGAATGATGGTGGGCATGTGAGGAGTCTGAGATAAATTCAGTTGGGCAAGAGCAGACAGAAACAATGGACAGTCCTCTTTGTGGATCTTGTGTAAGAGAAAGAAGAGGAAGTGTGGCATTTGGGGGACTCTTAGGACCGAGGCTGTGGAGGAGAAATTTTGAGACAAAATTAGATCTGTGAGAATACGAAAGACTGTGGCCTGTTGTTTGTTGGTGGTGCCTCCTAACGTGATATGCTGGACAGGTTGGGCAGTTATCAGCCCAAAATTAGAATATAAATTATGAAGTTTACTGTGTATTTTGCCAATCTCATCATTGCAGGAAATATTACAACTTCTCAAGGTCTTAATTGGGTCTTTGAATATACACAAATGGCGCTGCTTGTTTTATTTTTTCTTTGTAGATCAACAGCAAGTTGAGTTAGCAATGACTGGAATCGGGTTTCCTGTTAACTTAAACATCAGTCCAGTGACAGAGTTTGATTTCAAGGAATGCCTGCTTGGCGAAAAAGTGAGCGTTAAGACTACTCTTCGAAATGACTCGCTTTTACTTCCACTCATCTTTCAGTTTCGTAAGATAGCCCATTTCCGGGTCACTCCTATGAAAGGGGACCTTCATCCTGGACAGTCAATGGTAAATATTTTCAAAATGGATTGGATGAGAGAGAATAAATTCAAGTTTTTTTTTGATTGTAAGAATTAGCAAATGATTGTCATTATAACAGCATAGATTGAATTCTTATTTGATTTTGATTCCTAGGAATATGCAAAAAAAAATTTTGTACGGCAAACACACTCACTTAGATTTATTATTTATGCCAAAATACACAGGAAGCGGGATCGTGGAAAATTAGGTCTTAGATATGTGGCTAATTTTAGTCTTGTGCTTTTTCAGTAAGTTGAATTTTTGGACATATCATTTATGGAAAATATTATTAATGGCCACCAGATGAAAGATCCTGCTGCTCTGGCTTGAAATCTGCCAAGATCATTATAAGCCCACATGGAGTAAGTCACTGGGAGGCTATATTTAGATTTATGATTTTTTTCCCCCTTCAAAGTAAATCGTAGTTTTTTTTGCGTTGTGCATATGAACAAAATTTTTCTATTGCATTTTGTTTCAATTTTCTTTCTTTAGAATTTTCTTTAAATTGTTCACTGTTTTGTATATTCTAGAAATGCTGGAAACTACAGATTTAGTTGAGCATGCACAAAAATAAAAGATGAGCATTCTTCTGGTAATTACATTTGAAGGATGTAATCAGAAGCAGATGGACATAAAATAATTGTTTACTTGCAACCTTGTCCCAGAACCAACATGTGGGTCAAGACAGACTTGCAGTTGCAATGTTGGAGGATTTTTTTCATGTCTTATTCTTTGTGATGAAGTTGAATGAACTCGAGACATGAGTTGATGTCCTCCACAGAAATGGTTTAAGTCAACCATTCTCAACAGGGCCATTGGGACCCTCTGGGGTTCACAACACATTTGCAGGGTGAAGGGGGAGGGGCACCATGGACTGAAATCCTTAATAATGGGGACAAAAGGTGTATAGATGGCATGGAAATGGAATGGAAGGGCTTTGCTGTATAGTTGCCAAGCACATTCAAGGTGGGAGGCATTTGGACACAGCCTTGAATGACCTAGATAAATATGGAAAATTAACAATGTTTTCAGAGCATTCCTTGCTTCAACATGATTGTGTTTGACTGACATGGAACCACCTTTAGCTAAGAATTGTTTTCCACGTGGTTTTCCTCTTTTGTTCTATTGCCTTAAATTCCAGGAAATAAGCGCACAGACTGAAAAGTTTGGCTCTATATTTCTCGTTTCTGCAAGTGCCTGCATTTTGCTTTGACTTTTTGTGATTGATAGTGAATGCATGTTTCCTCCTGCTAGCTTTTATTGAAGAAGGTGTCTATTGTTCATTATTTTCCATAAATTTAATTTGACTTTTAAGCTAAGCCGAGTAAGAAATACTTTCATTTTGTAATCGGTAATTTTACTTGTGAGTTCCTCAGCAAAAAAAGTGTTTGGTGGAATACTTAATGTGTGGCTTCATTACATCTCCACAAAAATCTTCTCTGCCCATGTGTATGATTTGTTTGAATACATCTTCAAATGAAAGCACGAGGCCAAGCAAGCTGAAACAACATTTAGAGATCATACATAAAAAGAAAAATAAAACCTTGCAATACTTCAAAACCCTTAGAGGTAATTTTGAGAGAGAGGGTTAATACTCAAACAATTACTAAAATGTCACAGAAATTAGAAAGGGTTCTTTTTGCATCATCGAAGATTAGTGAATTGATTGCTAAAAGTACAAATGATCTTAAAGGCACTGAGTCACTTATTTTGTTATCAGTGCCCATAATATTATCTGACGTCATAAAGTTGAATGCCAAAGAAACTATTCGGATAATCTCTTTGAGTAATTCTAATGTTTCTAGAAGAATTGATGAGATATCAAGGAACATTGAAAAACAATTAGATATTTTATTAGAATCCAAGAAATTATCTTTACAATTAGAAGAATCCACTCTCCAAGAGCTCTTCTCAAGACTGATGCCTGAGTCTGGAATGGAAATAAGCTGATGGAAAGGATGTTGTTTGACAGAAGTATTCAAACATAAATTAAGGGACTGACTATTTTCGAAGAAGTTAAGAAATAGATAAATGGGAACAGTTTTCCATTCGAGAACATAGTTGGCTGTGAAACTGCTGCTTCAATTGTTGGACAATACAGAGGGTTCATCTCGTGCCTGAAAAATGTTATACCTTTAGTCTTTTGACTAACTCCTTCAGCTGTCCTCCAATATACTGTTCCAAGTAATAAAGACTTGGTGACTAAAAGTTTAGCAGGATATTTAAATGTTTTACTTTTAATTGTCATAAAGTGTTTACGCTTTATATAATTACATTCGCTTCAAGACCGTCTATTCCAGGAGCTGTTGTGAAGAAAATGACAAACATTTCCCAATGCTGCTGCTACGTATTAAAGTGAGGTGACTATACAAAGGAAATTGTCTTCATCATTTGTTGCAGTCTGGGACACGATTGTTTCCTTTCTCTCTCATAACAAGCATGGAAAAAAATCTCTTGATGCAAAGGCAGATATCACTGACAAACTCAATTTACTGAACAAAGCCTTAAAGAGTAAACACAATAACCACATTGATGAAAAGAAGCAAATGTTTCTTTCCTCTATTGGAGCAGCATCAGATGTTGGGAATTTTTACAATTTCCAAATTTAAATGTGAATGCAGAGGTACTGAAGGATGATGATGTAACTGTTTATATGAAACACCTTAAGCAAAATGCACACAGACAATCTGCCAATGTTGATGCAAAAACTCAAGAGGTAGATCTGCAGAGTGATATAATTGCACGCCATAAGTTGAATCCATTAAAAAAAAAGAATTTTGGGTTAATTGTGATCTGCCAAATAGATTTACAAAAGTACGTGAAAAGGTCAAAATATTTTTCATTCCCTTTCTCTCAACATACTTGAATGTGCAAACAGCAGGGACTTTAATTGACAAAATCCAGGAACTGTAGCGGCAGCTAACCTGCTCCTGAAAGAACACACATAACCAGATGGGTTGAGCTCAGTGAGCAGAACTGACTTATTGTAGGCTGCTGGGCTGTACTTATATTCCCAGCCCGGACTTGGCTGAGAACTGCGCTGGAGGGCGCTGACGTCATCCATGCATCACATGGTCCCCCAGCGGGGGCTTCTGAGCCCTGTGCTGGGACAAAGGGAACACCCCTCAACGGCGCCATTTTGGCTGGCTGCCCCACTGCGTGGGGCCGGTTCGCCTGCCTTGTGGTGAGCCGCCACAGAACAAAAAAATCACAACAAGGGATGACCTTTGACTGTCACTATTCAATTTAGAGCCTGACATTAAAAAGAAACTTGGACAAAAAGCATCAAGCTAGTGGATCTCATTAAAATGTTCATTTTGTAAGAATTATTTTTTAAAGTTTTTATCAAGTTTGCACATCCTCAAGATGTCTAATGCTCCCTAATGATTCATTGCATATAAACCATTGCACTCTGAGAATCTTTCAATTTTTTGTAATATGAATGTTGATGTTTTCTTCCTTCTTACATGTTAAATAAAAATGATTTCCTATTTGTCTGTTTGCTCTGGAACCACAAACCACAGTTGTTAGACTCCGAATAAAAGTTTTTTTTCCACCTCACCTTACATAAAATTTTTATGTTTTTTATGTAATTGTTATGGAAGAACTCAACTAAACTTGACTGTTTCACAGGAAAGGGGGACTCATAGACTTTGAGCAGAGTCCAAAGGAAGATCAAAAAAAGGTTGAAAATGGCTGGCTTAGGTAGACATTGTGAAGAGATCATTGAGAACCATTCTCAGTTGCCACAGATAAAACATGAAAACAAATCAGGTGTACAATAATTCCTCAAGTAGGAGCATAATCTTACATTATTTTCTCCCTGGGACTTGTTAGGTAAAACATCATGAGATGGGAATGTGTAGGGAGTTACCCTGTACAGGGCAGTAACAAGAAGGGGAGGTGTCCTTGTACTCCTGTTAGGTAAAACATCATGAGATGGGAATGTACAGGGCTGTAACAAGATGTAAATGCATCATTGTACTTACAAGATAAGAGAGACATTGATGGATTGAGAGGCAGGAAGCTAGCAGGGAAAGGATAGCAACAGTTTTAGTCATTGGACAAGTAATGATATGATGATGTTCTAAGCACATATCCAAGGGTATAAAAAATCACCATTTTGCTGATAACGGCAGAATGCATTCTCCGACTAACTTTGTTAGTCGCAAGTGTTACAATCCGGTAATAAAGAACAAAGAACCCTGATTTCGACTCAGTCTGGTGTTTGTCTCACTCATTCATGAACAAAGCAGACCTAACAGACTGCATCAGCAGCACGTAAGAGAATATAAATCTTAAAATTTAAAGTTGTTAAAATGACACCAACATAAGTCAAAAAACAAAATTAATTACTTCTGACCCTAAATTTATGGTTTGTGTGCAGCAGAGATAGAAAGATCAGAAACAGAACAATTTAGCGAGGCATGTCTGCGAGTGTTATGGAGAAACAGAAAAGTGTGCAGGATAGTTTTCCAATAGAATGTATAGATTTAATTTAACTTTGATTTCATGATGAGAAAAGGCTATTTCATGCAAATTAAGTTATTTTTACTTTTTTTTGAACAGGAAATTGAAATCTGTTTTGCTGCCCATCAACTTGGCAGGTTTAAAGTAAATCAAGTGATAGACTGTTTTGGATTAATGGTACTTCCAGACAATCCAGCAGAATTGAAGATGGAATCATTTCATCAGATAAAAATAATTTTTACAGGTGTTTGCAAATCTCCCGTGAAGAAACAGCAAGCAAAATGTATCCCTGGTAAGTTTGAAACATGGTTAAACAAATTTTGTGCTGATATTTAAGCATGCTTTTATTTATTGTAGTGACCAGCCACTCTTGTAAACTACAATTTCTTAAACATATTCTTCCATTTGGTGAGATCATGACTCACTTGTAATCAATTTTATTTACCCAACTTATCTTAAAATGCAAGATCAACTTTAATTCACACATCAATGATTTAAAGTTATTCATTAAATTAGGCTATCATAGAAGAAACATTTCTTTATTTTTTTTTCCTTGTGGAAAAATTGTTATCACAGATGTGTTGCTGTTTAGAATTTATGAAATTAATAACAATTAAATGGGAGAGTAATCCTATGAGATTGAAATCTCTCCTTTATTAATGATTGATTTTGACTTGTACTGTTAATTGTTCATCAATGCCAGACAAGTTGAATGTTGATCAAATTGTCTAATAATTTTTAAATATTTTGCACCTAATAATGCTTCTAATATTGATTTTTCAGTGACTATCAAATAAATACTTAAATAATTAAATCTATTAAATTGAGACAATTGTGTGCATATTTGATCTATTTTGGAAAGTACAATTGGAAAAGTGCAAAATGTGCTCATTGTTTAAGCTTTAGACCTTATTTATTTCAACTCCCACTCCACTTTCTGCATGGAATTGGCACAATGAACACCAGGTTGCAGGTGATGCTAGTGATCCAAAGCTGACTTGAGGCATGTGACACGTTGAGAACTTTTGGATCATTCTGAAGGCAAACAGGTCCAGAGGGAAAGCTGCGACTTTATTCCTGCTCCTTCAAATCTGTGGTTGGAATAAATGCCTTTTATTTGCATTAATTGGAAATTTAAAAATGATTGGGAAAGAGAACTCAACCTTCATATTTCCAATGAAAATTGGAATAAAATTCTGCGACTGGTAAACTCTTCTTCTCTATGTGCAAAACATTCACTAATACAGTTTAAAGTTGTTCATAGAGCTCATATGTCTAAAGATAAACTCCATCGCTTTTATTCTCATATCGATCCTATATGTGATAAATGTCAATTGGAAATAGCTTCCCTTACACATATGTTTTGGTCCTGTCCCTCTTTACAGAATTATTGGAAGGAAATTTTTTCCATTATATCTACTGTTTTGAATATTGATTTACAACCACATCCCATTACTGCAATTTTTGGATTACCTATGATAGATTTGACTTATTTATCTCTTCCTGCGGATCGTATGATTGCTTTTCTTACACTAATGGCTAGAAGATCTATACTATTGAATTGGAACGAGGTTAATCCTCCCACTGTTTTCCAATGGTTTACCCAAACTATACTATGTTTAAATTTAGAGAAAATTAGAAACTCTGTCTATGAATCCCCTTCTAAGTTTGAGTTAACCTGGCGACCATTTATTCAATATTTTCATTTGCGGTGAGTTGATCTGGCTCTGTTTTCTTTCTATGATTATGTATGATAATTGGGCTGTAAGATGAAATCGGAGTGATCGGCGTGGTTTAGCTATATCTGTAGGTTTTTTTTTAAGTTTTTTTAATTCAGATTTGTTTTTTCTTCTTTTTTGGGGTTTTTTTTTCTCTTTTTTCATATATTGTTATTAATTATATCTTTTTTTTTAGAGATAGTTCATACCCTAAACTGATCTAAATTTTTTTTTATGATATATTTTTATTCTGTAATATTATTGTTTAATATCTCTGTATTAATTCATTACTTACTATGTATTTTTTATATCTCTTTGAACTGTATGTGTTTATAAATTATAATAATAATAAAAAGATTGGAAAAGAAAGAAAAGGAAATAATCCTAATTTTTACATAAATCACAAAGCTATTTAGGTTAGTGCATATTTGCTCACATAAAATCAAAAGTTTATCTTGACAATGCCAGGATGTCGCGGTGTTAAAGTGAATATCCATGTGAGAAATTACGAACAATGATGACCAAATCTAACATTAATTGTACAGGGACTTTTTTTCTCTCCAAGTGGTGAGTTCCTGGATTTTACCACATGAGATATTAATAACATATTTCCAAGTTAGTATAATATTTATCTTTAGAAGGGTGTTTGTAGATGATGTTGCTCCCATTTACTTTGTACCTTTGTCCTTGCAGATGACAAAGATTGAGAGTTTGGAAGTTACTGCAGAAGAAATCTTGCAGGGTTGTTTCATTGCAACTTTTTAATGATTTGGCTCCTAAGTTGTGTGAGTGGTTGAGGCTATCAAGTTTTCATGTGGTAGGTGTGGTGTTAATCTTTTTGTGTGTTATTGCAGCTGCATTTATACAGACTAATGAAGTTCCTTCGCAATTATCATGTGCTTTGCAGTTGGAAAGATTCTGAGCACTCTGCAGAATACCCATTCTCTGGATTTGTATGGTTTGTCAAGTTAACCTGGTCAATTGTGATATCTGTTCAATGTTGATGGTGGCAAAGTCAACAATGGAAAATGCTATCCTACCCAGAGGTTCAGACTGATCAATAGTTGCAGGTGATCAATACAAGCAGTTCTGTGTTACAAATATTCTTTGTCACTAAGCAGCCTAAATTGAAATGTAACCAAGGGCTAGTTGAATCCAGGTAAAAGCTGAATTTTCCAAGGAGTTGTGACTTAAGATCAAGACTGTGCAATCACAGAGTGAAATATGAAAATCTGCAGATGCTGTGATTGTAGTTAAAAACAGGTCTGAAACATTGGTTATACAGATATATCTTTACCTTCTGTGGACACTGTAAGACCTGCTGATCTTGCATTTTTGTGTTTTTACATGAGTGAACATCTGATCTTATGATGAAAGGAAGGTAATTGCTTCAGCATCAAAAAATGAATGGCCATGGTTTTCTGTTCTGAGAAACTCCTGCTGTAATGTACTGGAGATAACATTAATAGGCTGTGCTACCCACAACCATCTTCCTTTGAGTTTGATTTCAGCCAGTGCACGGCTTACTCCTTGATTCCCAGTGATTCAGTTTTTGTCTGCTTGAACTTAGTTATATTGTATTTGCTTTGATGTCAAGATGCTTTTGTTTTAATATTTCTGGATGGATTAATTTGGAGGTATATATTGTTTTTGAACATCAGTCTACAGCATTACTTCTGGGAAGGTGTCGTGATCCGCATCTTTTGGTTATCCAATGCATCATGCTGTTTCTTGATATCACTTGGCATGAGTCAAATTGAGTGAGGATTGTGCTTTTGTGAAATTTCAGAGCTCTGGAGGTTTCATATAGTTCTGTTTGAAAGGCCAAAAGTTGGATAATACCCAAATTTAAGGTCCAGCTCTATTATTGTACCTGAACAGGCTTGGTGGCAGGACCATGGGAAATTATCTGCTTCTCATTGATCAATACTCAGGCAATATTTATTGGCTAAGATGTGGTCAACCTGTCCTGTAGTCTGTTGAATAATAGGTTATATTACAGGGTTGATTCTGAAACTTCCCTGGCATACCCACTTTATGCAGCGAGTAGTCTTGTCAGGTAGTCCCTGTTTTTCCCTGACAGACATTTGTTAGACTTTGTCAATGAGACAAAATAAAGTTTCACACTTTCTATTCCATCATTGGTAATCTGCTTTGTATCTGGACTGGACCTGATGGAAAGTTTAGGCTTTAGCTGTACTTTCTTTCATCATAATTACAAATGAGACTTGTAGGAAGAATTCATGAAATCCAAATAATTTTTAGTTCACTCTTGTGATTCACCTTCAGGAATAGGTTCTATTGATATGAAAGAAGCTGGTCGATTAACCCAGGAGAAAACCAATGAAATCAGCAAGAACAGAGATTTATCCCCTGTAATGCAACCCCATGCCTGCGAAAACATTTGTAAGAATAAAAACAAAAAATTAGAAGCCAAAAAAATTGTGCCTATTTCTGATGGAAGACATACAAGGGTCGCAGCTTGTAGCAGACCTGAAAAATGGATGTGAGTATTTATATTAAAAAGTTGACCTCGCTTGCTTAACAAACTCAGGATTTTTGAATACATTATACAACCAATTAGTTACCTTTGGGATATAGTCTGTGACTACATAATAGGGAATACGGCAGCCAATGTGTATGCAACAAATTCCCTCAAAATAACACATGACAAAATAATCCATTGAACATGTTGGATAAAAGATGATTAATTTTGGGTTGGCTGAGGGCAAATTATGGACTAAAAAGCATTGTTCTTTTTCATATAATGGTACATGGATTTTTCCATCTCCCTGAAAGAATAGACAGGCCTTGATTATATTTCATCAAAAGGTGGTGAAGCAGCCCTTGCAAATACAGTCTTGTGACTAAAGGGTGAGAGTGCCTCCATTCCATGACCGGAGTTTGATGTTGAAAATGGTGTTGGTTAATCGTGCACTGTGGTCCAATTCATTGTTACATTGTTAGATATCTGGTTGTCCAGTGCAACCATTTCTGTGTTCTTTCCTGTAAATGTTCCAATTTGTGTTTGTTAGTGTCTTGTTGCCTTTCCTTTCTCTGTCCCCATCTCATCCATTCAGCTTTCTATTTTTTCTTCTTCTCTCTCCTATCTCGTCCACATAGATCATTCTCATCTTTAAGAATATCAGATCATCTCAAGATTTTGGCTAAGATTTTTGACTTCAGTCTTTGGAATGAGATTTTAACCCAGAACCAAATACAGTCAACTGAATGGAATCTGATGAAAAGGAAAGGATTAATAAGAATGGTGAGAAAGAGGGAGAGAGAGAAAAGAGAGAAGAGGTGCCAGTGATGAAGAAAGGAATGAGATAAGGGCATAGTGAAAAGCTGGAGGGAAATGAAAGGAGAGAAATGAAAAGAGAGAACACAATATATTTTCAAAAATTGAGATCTGATTACTTCTCTTGAAATATTTGTTCCTGCCTGAATTTTAAATACCTTAATCACAATGCAGTAATGTAATATTCAACATTTTGTAATATTTCAGACTGATACACAACACATGTTTATGAAATGTTATTTTGTGGCAGCTCCATAGAAAGGAAACACAACACTACCATGGATCCGGAATATACTTATAGTGAAGAGGAGGCAGCAACAATGAAAGCACGGAAAAAATACTACGAACAGTACATTCAAGGTCGAAGGTTACGTCGCATGCAAAAGCAGGATCGCAGGTAAACATTCAGCAAAAATATTTTGCTTTGAAGATATACACCCACAAAATCATTACCTCTCTGATCTTTTGTTTAATCCTCATAATATATTCTCAGGTTACCTCTTGTACCAGAGTTTGATTAAATTGGAATTTTCGAGATCAACATTTTGAGTAATTTGAACAGCTTTTTTTTTATTGAACCAAAGGCATTATAAAAGTCTGAGAAGTGTATTTAAAAATAAATGATGTATACGCTCAATTATCCTTCTTACTGCAATAAAAATAAGATTTTGCTGCACTGATATTCAAAACTGAAATTGTGACTTGATACAGCATTATGCAGGTGATATTTCTTGTGTGACAATATTCATATTACCTCTTGAGAATTCACATTGATTTTACATAATTATGCAGTCCGAATTTCCTCTTGTGAGTCATGGCAAAGAATTGAATTGTAAAGGAAATTGCATTTATATTTATTTCTTTGTTTTCATTCTGATTAAAATATCTTCTATTATACAACAAAATCTGACATTTATAATGCTGTAAACTGCAAAACAAACCAGTAAATTATTTGAAATAATGCTGATAACTGAAAAGTGAAGCTGGGAATGCTATATGCATTTCAGGTGTGTGTAGGCTTTTGAATTGACATCTCATTCCTAAACCCTGGATAATTTGCTCCAAGTACTCTTTTGAGTTAAAGGGTTTTGGTTCCTTCAAATAGCTCCAATTTTAGATGGCACTGTGCATCCTATTATTGTCATTGGCTATGCAACTAATACCAGGTAAATGTGAGTCCTGCTTTGGTGAATTGTGCTTAGAAGAGAAGAGCTAATTTCTTAACAGCCATTGATTGGTTCAGAAATGAATGCTTATCCAAATTAACAATTTTGCAGCTTTTACATGGTTTTGTACATAGAAAACAAAACAAAGAAATTCTTGCATGTAGAAAGAAATCAAGACAGAAAACATGACATCCTACCCTGGAAGTGACAACAGAACTATCGGTACCTTATTCCTGTGTTTTCCCTTCAAAAACTCAGTTGCAAAATCCTCTTCTTTTTCCTGAAGTTCATGATGCTTGTACTGTAATTAACTCTGGTTTAACTTTCCATTCCATTTGGAATTATGGAACTGCTTAATGTTCTGGGTAATGCTTTATTTCTTGATTACTGGAAACATGTGTACTCTTAATTTTATGTGAAAGATGTTGAACTTATTACTTATGAATATTAATTCACTCATCAGTGATAACAGTTTTTCTCAATCTATATAATTGATCAAGTGCATTCTGTGTCAGGAGAATAATAATTAGTTCCTCTTACATGATGGTAAACCATATTTGTACAGTTTGTGAGGCCTTTGCATTTTCTCTGAAATGTGATGCCTCCAGTTGTTCACATTGGAATAGCTGAAGCATAATTTGAAGTTCTTCCATAATTTCTTTGCTTTGATATTAAATGTTTCTTATTATTAACCCAAGTCACGACTTTGGCTTTGGTCAACTTGCCCAACATTTTTCAGGATTTGGATACTCAGTTTTAAAAATGGCTCCCCATTTGTAATATTTGTGCTTAACAAATATTTTTTGGAATAAAACAAGATGATGGTTCTTCCTTGTTTTATGTAACTCCAGTGTTCTATTTGAACACTAGTGCTTTTGACATAATATCCATCTGGATTTGTGTGGCAGACTTCCAACTGCCTAAGATTCTCTTGCATTTGCACTGGAGAATTGCTTCTCACATCCTGTGCCAGGTCTGATCAAGTGCAGGCCCCAGAACTGAATTGATTTCAATGAGAATAAGAGGTCTTTAAATCTAATTGGAAACATTTTTTTTGGCTTTGTTTACCTTTTTAATTTATTTGTGTGTGTTTAGCTATTTTCTAATGAATTATTTTTAACTTTCTGAATTATTTACTTCATTTAAAAAATTTCAATTTCCATGTTCAGTGGCATTCAAGAATCCTGTAGCTTTCACAGCTGGCAAAACTGGAGACAGGACCTTGCCAGCCTCTAGTGCTTTCAGGGTGTTTTCAATTTGAGATATCTTTGCTCTGCCATTGTTGCTGATGGCTAAATCATATCAATGGAATCATAATAGTTCAGGACAGTGTGATAAAGCTTCTGTACCAGGATCAGATACAACTGATTTCTTCCATGAAAACCCCCTTAATGGAATGTTTAAAAGGATTTGTAATTTTTAAGAAAGTTTAAGATGAAAATATGGCAGTGCTGCCGGAGCTGCTCAAATGGAATGGGGAGTGGAGATACAGTGCTACTCTGCAGGATCCTACTGCCTGGTCTTAACGCTGATGGCTCTGTGCAACCTTTTAAATGGCATGCTAAAGGAGCCAACAGCAATTTATTTTGAAATCCTGCAACCAATGAGGTGTGCGCCCAAGATAATGGCACTTGTGCTGGACAGCAGACCATGAGAGATTGCAGACTCTGGAGGAGAAGTGGTCCAGTTCAAGGCACCAGGAACAGGGGAGAACATTCCCCATTCAGAAGGAGAAGCATGGGAGATGACTACAACAGCAGACCAGTGAAGGGCTTAGCAGCTGAAGTACCCATACATGCTGGAGACTGACTCATGGGAACCAGAATTTGAGAAGGGATTGGGTGTAAAAGGCTTCCTCATTGAATCAGTGGTTTGAACCTGGAGTTCGGGTTGCTAATTGTTTGAACAGGAGTCTGTGCAGCTGCGGGAATGCTGGAAGCGAGTTCACAAACACTCAGTGTCTCTGAAGGGACTCTCTTTTGTTTCTCTTTATCTTCTTGTCAGGGGTGCCAGGCAATGCTCATGGTGACTCTGCCTTTTACAGTTTATCATGTATTTTGTTTTGTATTATTAAGTGATTGATAATTGATAATTGTTCCCTGAATTTTGTTATGTGACAGGATGAAGTGATTCCTTTTGAAAAGTAAGGTTGAAGAATTGGATTTAAAAACATTCTTGAACTTTTAAAATTTCATCTTGAAAGATATGATCAGTATTTGATCCCAATTGCAATGTGTTAGTATAACCTCCACCCCCCTCCCCCACCATGCCTTATTAAAAAGTATATTCATTCTATATCTTTAGAGAATTTGAAGAGTTCAATAATGCAGTGGATATTGGTATGAGACCAGCGGAAGGACTGAGTTCTCCCAAACTTTCAGTCAAAGATATAACTCAAGAGATACAGGTGTCGGGTGCATGTTCTGCAGTAGTACCCATCCGAAAATACAAACCAAGAGTCAAAGGGGTTGATACACCATCAAAGCCTGTAAGTTAGTTTATTTTTTAATGAAATGGAGCTAAAATAAGAGGCAGTGCTGTTTTCATTAGAAATAAATGTAGCATACCCATGAAGTGCTCTCATTGTTAGAAAGAAAACTGAGTAATTTTGAGTCACTGATCTCCTATCAGGCATTCATTGGAGGAAATCTTTTTCTCCTCCATCTTTGTCATGGTTGATGCTGTGAGGCAGGCTGAGTTCTTCCAGATTTTCAGCATCTATCATGTTTTGCTTATTTTATAACATGAAATTAAAAAAAATATCCTTGTTCTTTAACAATATAACACAATCTTCTGTTTTTTGCGCTCTATTCAATTATTTATTCTCTTTTTTTTCCAAGGCATTGACATGTAGTGATGAAGTTACTCATTGTTCAAAGGTGAGTTGTAACAGAGCAAGGTTAGAAAAAGGGATGGTATCCTATGGTGAAGAAGAAATGATTCTTGTCCTGCTAGAATCCTTTATCTACATATTTTACCAACATCAGTAGTGGCAGCACAGAATTTAGGACTGGATTGTAAAACTCGAGAGAATCACTCTCAAGGAACACAAAAAACAAGAAGAAAGGAGAGAAGGAAGGTAAGGGAAATACTCACAGAGGACTGTAATTTCCATAAAATTACAGGAAATAGACGCCAATAAAAAGATAACATTTAGCAATTAGAGAAAGAAGTCCAAAAATATTTACATTTGTAAAGTGTTTTTTATGGTTTAAAATTCCCAAACTTTTAAATCAGTTAAGTACTTTTTGAGGTGTCAGTATTACCATTTCAAGAAATGAAATAGCCAATTATTTAGTGTTGTTGTTCCACAAATACAAATGTCTAAATAATTGGGTTTTTTTTGGTGTTATGCAAGAAAGAATTGTTGGACAAGATCACATGGAGAACTGGGAATTGTATAGGAGATTGATAGTTTTGCCTTTGTATACTTGTTCCAAAATATTTTTTTCAATGTACTCAGACATTAATGGCTACTTTTCTTTTGGAAGGAGGTTCAGTGTTTTTTTAATCCCCTTTACATTTGAGCAAAGTTATTCTCTGATTACTGCAGGCAAAGGATGGTCTGAATGCTGTCCCATCCTCACTTCAAGAAGAGCATGATTGCAGTTTGACATTAACTCCTCAACAGATTCACCAAATATTGATTGGTATGATAAATATAAATTTATAATTTTCATCTGCATAATTATGTGTAATTGCTGTTGGGTATGATTGTCAAATCCTCTGGAATTGCTTAATGTAGAATTTGGGTGTTCAATAACAAAGTGCCTGTGCTAATATTGTATCCTCCAGTGAGTGGAGGCAAGGCAGAACATTTGTCTTGGTACACAACCTTATGTTTAAAAAAAACACAAAATATTAGATGAGTGGATGAAATTCAACTGATTATAGGAACTCCAAAATCTGCAAATAATAGCAAAATAATTAAGAACAAAATGTGGTGATTGAGGATGGTTACATGCAAATTACTTGCATTAAATCAATCTCAGCCCTTTCAATGTGGTATTCAGGCATAATCAACACTTATTTGAACCATTCATCCCATCTCTATGAAGTAGTGTTATCACCAAATGCAGCCTAGAATTAAAGATGGGGAATTTGTGTGAAGTAACAGTTCACTCTCTTCAATGAGCTCTGAATGTTCTGTATTCCCTATTGAAATTATGAGACAATCAATGATTATCTACTTTCAAAATGCTATGCGATTCCTCAATTTATCCAGCGTTTTTTGTTTTTGTATAATCTGCACAAAAGATAGCATTGGAGCAAAGGTCAATATTGTATGAAATTTTTTCTTCATTGATGGTAGTACTTGTATCCACAAATTAGTGGTGTATTTTATTTTTATCTTACGATGTTCACAAAGACCACTTATACTTTACATTTTATCCAGTGGTAATTGCCAATCTTCATACTATTTTTCAGCAGTTTTTAACCAAAATTGTACTTACTTTTTCAAACTAGGCCCATCTGCAATTGACTTTGGAGAAGTCTGTGCATATTCAACATCAACCCAAAATTTGAATATTGTAAACAATTTACCTAGACATATTTTAATTGAAGTGGATACTGATTGTGCAGAACTACGAGATTCTTGTCCATTATCTCAGGTGATCCCACCAATGTCTACAGCTTATCTACCATTGATATTTGAAAGTACAAAAACTGGAGCTTTTCAAAAGTAAGTGTTAAATGATTTTTCTTTCCAACAGAAAGATAATACAAGTGAAAAATAAGTAACAAAGCCTATGATATTGCTCATTATATGACATGTTCAATTATCAGTTTGAAGAGTTGAATATCAAATTGGTTTGCCCAGAGAAGGCAGAGAATGGTGTAAATGGTTCACATTCTTTATCAAGGTTGATGACCAGTGGTGTTCTGCAAGGATCTTTTCTGGACACATTCTCTTAGTGATTTTTATAAATGACCTGGAGGATGGAGTGGAAGGGTAGGTTAGTAAGTTTGCAGATGATGCAAAAGTTGATGGAGTTGTGGATAGTCTGGACGGTTGCCAGAGGTTATACAGGGACATGAATAGGATTCAGAGCTGGGCTGAGAAGTGGCAGTTGGAGTGTAACCTGTAAAAATGTGTTGGTTTATTTTGGAAGGTCAAGTTTAAAGACAGAATACAATGTTAATGGGAGGTCTCTGAGCCCTGTGGAAGAACCGAGAGATTTTGGAGTCTGTGTCCATGGGATGCTCAAAGCTGCTGTTTAGGAAGCCATATGGTCAGTTGGTCTCCATTAACCATGGGATCGAGTTCGAAAGCTGTATTGCGGATGCATAAGACCTTTGTTGGACCCCACTTGGAATATTGTGTTCATTTCTAGTCACCTCACTATGGGAAGGATGTGGATGGTTCAGAGAGAGTGCAGAGGAGATTTATAAGGTTGTTGCCTGGATTGGAGAGCATGCATTGTGAAGATAGGCTCAAGTCTTTTCTCCTTGAAGTGATGGTCAATGAGTGTCTGTTGTTAATATTAGATTGTTAATGTATCATCCAATGAGTGGAGGCAAGTCAGAACATTTGTCTTGGTACACAACCTTATGTTTTAAAAAAAACCCACAAAATATTAGATGAGTGGATGAAATTCAACTGATTATAGGAACTCCAAAATCTGCAAATAATAGCAAAATAATTAAGAACAAAATGTGGTGATTGAGGATGGTTACATACAAATTACTTGCATTAAATCAATCTCAGCCCTTTCAATGTGGTATTCAGGCATAATCAACACTTATTTGAACCATTCATCCCATCTCTATGAAGTAGTGTTATCACCAAATGCAGCCTACAATTAAAGATGGGGAATTTGTGTGAAGTAACAGTTCACTCTCTTCAATGAGCTCTGAATGTTCTGCATTCCCTATTGAAATTATGAGACAATCAATGATTATCTACTTTCAAAATGACCTGATCAAGGTACATAAGGTGCACCTGTGTGAATGGCCAAATACTTTTTCACAGGGCTGTAATAGCTAAAATAAGGGGTCATAGTTTGAAGGTGCTGGGAGTAAATGCAGGGGTGATGTAAGTGTTAAGTTTTTCAGACAGATAGGTAGGGTGCATGGAATGCACTGCCTTCAGTGGTTGAGGAGAAGGATACAATTGGATCTTTTAAGATACTATTTGAGAGGCACAGTGAAATGAGAAAAATGAAGGATCATACAGTAGGGAAATTCTAGGCAGTTGTTGTAGTATTTTTATTAGGTTGGCACAGCTGAAGAGCCTACACTGTACTATAGATTTCTATGTTTAATATATACAGAAATTGATGCATATCATTGCATCTAATTTGATCTTCTGATTGGTTGTAAAGTTCAAACTTTCTTTTGAGATTTCCATGTTAAAAGAAGCCATTAATCTATCATATCTGAAATTTTTTTCACAAATGGAGGAGGATGAAGAGAGCATGGCCAGGATGGGATGACTTTTTCAAGGTGATGGCTGCTTCTCCATAGAAGTGGGAAGTTTTGTTGGAATTGATGGATAGGAGGGTGATTTTTGAGATGGTCTCAGCTGTGATCACAATTCTATATAGTTTCTTGTGGTCCAGGCAGAGCAGTTCCCGTACCACACAGTTTTGCATCCTGGCTGGATATTTGTGATGCTGCATCTGTAGAAGTCACTGAGGGATGCAGATGACATGTCGAATATCCTCTGGCCTTTTTTTTTAATACTTTATTTTAATTTTGTGGTATAACATGTATTGAGAAATAACTATTACTTAAATACATAAATTGAAATTTTAAAAAATCAATGGTACAAGTTGTCCATATTTCCAAACAGCCCCAACCCCCCTCCCCCAAACAAAACCTGAAATAGAAAAGAAAGAAGGAGAAAATGGATAAGAGAGAAAAATAGAAAAGCAGGAAAAATAAGAAAGAAAGAAGAACTGTCAGGATCTGGGATCCACTTCAGAGGATCTAATTCCTTTTCTTGCCTAGATCTCAAATAGGGCAAATGACAAGCATATAGAACCAGGTACAGAATAAGTATCCCTAAATATCCCCATCTTCTGCAAGTGTGGCTGCCATAACTGCAACAACATGTTATACTACTTCCTTAGATTAGAAGTAATTTTTTCAAGAAGCAAGTATGGACTTCCGCATTCCATCGGGCTATATCCAGAAGAGAATCAGGCTTCCAAATAACAGCAATACATTTTCTGGCCACTGCCAATGCAATTTTAAGAAATTCTAATTGGTCATTAGACAGCCTCATTTTAGGTCTTATGTCCACAATATTTCCGAAGAGAAACAATTCAATACTTTGTGGCAATTGTTTCCCAATAATCTAGTTAATAAAATTCTTAAATTTTCCCAAACATTTTTCACTTTAGACCATGGCCAGGTGGAATCTAAAATGTTCCTGTTTCTTCCCCACATCTAAAATATATATCCGATATATTAGAATTTAATTTATGTAATTTCTGCGGAGCAAGAAGTTGTATTGGTCATGCTATCCTGACATAAATTGGACCATTGTTTATCACCAATGCTAATACTCAGGTCTGATTCCTGCCTTTGTTTTGATTTGTATAACTCTTGCTTGGGAGTTCCCGTCTGAAGTAAAGAATATATTGCAGATGTAAACTTCCTCGTGATCCCCTTTCGAATCAGGATCTCAATTTCACTGCACTCTGGTTACATCATCTGGTCCAAATTTGTAGCAGAAGATTGATATTAGGAATATTATATCTATTTGTTTCAAACTGCTCAAAAGACACAAGTTGCCCTTGCAGGTAACAAAATCTTCTACATACCTGATGTGATAGTACAGGATACTATCACCAATGTATATTTGTTTATATTTTCTTATAGTTGTGATTGGCTGAGAGCCGTAGCCACGCCTACTGGCAGGTCATAAAGGGCTGCTCCTAACCAGACCCAGATCAGTCTGGACTGGTCGATCGTGTTGTAATACACTCCAGTCTTTTGTTGATTAAAGCCTTGGTTTGAGTTAACAAATCTTTGAGTCATTCGACGCGCTGCAATTTAATCAACAAAAGTTTCAAAGGATGGAGCGAATGCTCCGACCAGAACGCCTCAGCATTGATGTGCAGTCGGCTACTGCCCAGAGTGACTTTAGGCACTGGATGTGATGCTTTGAGGCATACCTGCAGCGATCAGACCCCATCATGGAGGAAGACGCAGACAAACTAATAGTGCTAAAGTCCTCAGTATCCTCGAGGGTCTACGAGATCATCCAGGACGCACCCTCCTACAAGGAAGCCATGGATGTGCTGAAGGGACTCTACGAACAACCTGTGAACAAGGTCTGCCAGGCACATGCTGGCAACCAGGAGGCAGCAGCCCGGTGAGTCCTGCAGAGCCTATCTCCAGGCACATCCTTTCCAGTTACTGGGGAAAGCATGTGCATGCACCGAAAAAACTGCGGCTGGGATCATTGATAACCTCATCAGAGATGCTTATGTGACTGGGGTCCGATCTAACGAGGTGAGGCAACAATTGATGGAGAATTGGGGAGACAGCCTGGTTAAGACAGTGAAAATCGCTGAAACAATGGAGGCTGCAGCCCTAACCATGGATGCTTATACTCAGGGCTGGGACCCTCGTTATGATGAAAGTAGAAATCCTGTACTTAAACCAGCCTCCCCATGCCACATCAATGGCCTCAATGCCCCCGCACTGCCCAACGCGGCCCTGAAGTGCTACTTCTGTGGGAAGGAGAAGTACAGCAGATCCCTGTGCCTGGTGAGGAAGGCCCGATGCCAGAAGTGTGGGAAGAATGCCATTTCGCCGCTGTCTGCCGGTCTAAAATGTCCATCGCCAAACACAGTGCCTCATGTGAGGCCCAACTGTGTTCCCCAAATTCAAATCTCCCGTCCTCAGACCTCTCATCCAATGAGAGCAAGGGATCGACCGTGCGGCAATGCTTGACGTCACGATGCAAGCACCACTTGCGGAAGACTCTGCCCACATAACTCCCCACCCTCGCCGCAGTGATGCTGATATCCAACGCAGCCCACCCACCCAACGGAACCTGCGAGCCCGCAGGCCCCGAGAAATTACCTGCCGCTGTGCTTACCGCCAACTGCGGCCGACCCCTACCTGCTACTGCCGCCGACTGTAGCCTTGGTTTGAGTTAACAAGTCTTTGAATCATTCGACGTGCTGCACCTGATCCCTTTCTGAGACCAGGCATGTCAAATCTTATTATCCATTGTTAAAGAAATTAATCTATTTTGAGTCGAGGGTATTTTGAAAATCTTTTTGTTCCAATTAAATTATTTAATTTATTCCAAATATTCAAAATGTTTTATTAGAGGTGTTTCTTTTCCACCAGAAGTAGATTTTAGTGTCTCATTTATATACAAGATCTTCTGCTACTCTCTCTTCGATTTTGTGCAGTTCAATTTGCACCCATGAAGGTTTGTCTTTTCTGTCAAAGAGGGAAGTAAACAATTCCATCTGGGCCACTCAATAGTAATATTTAAAATTTGGAAGTTGCAAAGCCCCAGTATGGTATTTCCAAGTTAATTTTTCCATGGAGACTCTGGCTAATTTACTTTTCCAAAGAAACTTCCTAACCAATTTATTCAAATTTTGAAAAAAAACTTCTGTTGTAATGGCACAAGAACAGTCTGTATCCTTAGTCTTCTATTGACAGTGGCTTTCTTGGCCATTGCATCAAAGTAGCGGGACCAGGTATAGTTGTTGGAGATATTTTTTCCAAAGAACTTAAAACTAAAAACTATTTCCATCATTGATGTGGATGAGGAGGAAGGGGCATGAACTCCATCCCTCTTCCAGAAGTCTATGAATAGCTGCTTGGCTTTGCTGACAGCTGAGGAGAGTTGCTATTCTGGCACCAAACCACGAGATGCTCTATTTCTCTTGTATATTTTGATCCTTTTTTTTTTTGGAGATCCAACCTATGACACAGTGCTTTCATTTTTTAAATTTATAGATGGAGCTGGGATGATGTGCTGCTGGGATCGGTGCTGGGTCAACTGCTGTTTTTTGTCTATATTAATTACTTTTCTGACAATGTAGTAACGTGTTCAGTAACTTTGAGGCTGACATTAAAATTGATGGTATAGTGAGGAAGGTGATATGAGATTACAGATGAACTGAGAAAGTGAGCCAAGAAATTTAACTCTGACAAGAGGAAGGTTTTGTACTTTGGTTGCTAGACCAGGGCAAGAGGTTCACAATAATGATAATGCCCTTGAGAGTATTGAGGAACAAAGGGACTTTGGGATTCAGATACATAATTCCTTGAAATCAGCAACATGAGTAGGCAAGATGGTTAAGAAGGCATTTGCAATGCTTGTCTTCATCTGTCAGGAGAATGAGTACAGAAGCAGGGGTGTGATATCTCTGCATGATGTTGGTGAGAATGACACTTAAAGCATTGTGTGCAGTCTTGTTGAGCTGGAAAGGATGTGGTAAAAATTCACAAGAATGTTACCAGGACAGGTAGGTTTAAATTAGGAGGGACAGCATAGACTTGGATCATTTTCACAAGAGTATAGGAAGCTAAGGATTAATAAATCATGAGGGTAAATAGTCATATCTTTTCCTTAGAATAAATACAAAACTAGAGGTTATAAAAGGGATATAAAATAGATTTAAAAGGGAGCTGTGTACATGGAACAAGCTACCAGAGAAAGTGGTAGAACTAGAATAATTAAAATGCTTGAAAGGCATTTAAACAGGCATGTGATTGGAAAAGTACAGAGAGATATAAACCGATCTAGTTTGGTCGCCATGGACACGTTGTGTCAAAGGGCTGGTTTACTTGGTGTAGAATTTTATTAATCCAGGCACTGTATGTTCTGGTAATGGATAACTTTCAATCAATCAATTTTTTTATCAATGTAAATAAACATTAATACTTTTAACTATTTCCACCCAAAAATGTCACGTACAAAATTTAATAACCTTGTAATTTTAAAGTAGCAACAAGGATATTTTATCTGAATATTTTGTGAACATAATTGATGTTTGGAAATTGAAAATCTTGTTGTATAATTTAAAAGGCTCCAGTAGTTCACCAAAATAATGATTCCTCTGAAAGATTTGAACTGATTTCAGCAGACTGTTCTGATGATGTTTTTTTCTGAACTGCACAATTGAAAATTTATGTTCTGCAGGTTACTGAATAAGAATTAGGGGTTGGAACTGAGTGCAACAAGCTTAATTATTTTTGAATCACCATTCCATGTTGATTAAAAACCATATTTTGCAATTAATGTCCCAATGAAACAGTTTGGTTTATCACACTTTCACTCTAGAAGTGAACTGATAATTTGAAATATTGACAGAGCTTCTAAAAGGACATTTCTGATTTGCCTGTTTTAAGTATTGAAAGCTTTGATTTCAAGGAAACATTGAATAACTTGAGTGTACACAAAATTAATATGAACTGAATGACCAATTTCTGAAGTTTGATCAACAATGATTTGAATACCATTACAGAAATGAACTATACTTATTTCACTCATTTTTAATTTTAACATGAAGTCATAAAAAGCAGAATAATACAGTGCAGTGAAGATAATTCAGCTTTCCATGTACGTAATGATCAAAAATTAAATCTTCATTAATTCTTCCCAATCTAAACATTCACCTTGCATAAATTTAATAATTACAACCCTGTCAACCTACTTGCAAATCTACTCTCTACTTTTTCCATTTCCTGCCTGAGGTGGATTGACTACAATTATGTGCAATACTTGCACTGTTGTGCAACTCTGTTCTCAGTGATCTTTTGCTCCTAAGCTCTGTCCCCGGACAGAGTATCTGAATTGCCTTCTTAGCCATCTGTATGTTGTCCTGTCATTTTGGGATTTGTGATCATTCCTCTTCTCATCTGCAAACTTTATCATTTTTCTGTATCAACATCCTCATCATCAACTACACCCTCAAATTTAATTATAATCCACAAATTTTTAACTGTGGCTTCTGTGAAAACACAAACAAATTAATGATATACATATCAAAAAGCAGGGAATGCTGCTGAACCAAATGGAACCTCCGAGATTGCAACCTCCAGTATTTTGTGGAATCTTGGAAGTTTGTTTTGATACTTTAAATGGATTTGGAATGATTCATTATCCAGGTGTGGAACAGAAATCAACATTTGTTGCAATTCATGAGCAATTGAATAGTTAATTACAAATCTTCTTGTGAATGGTTCCCCCCCAACCCCTTCCCATGTCACAATAATATATTTGCTGAACTTTAATTTCCATTGTAGTTTGTGGTTAAACCAGGCAATGGACTAATAAGAAGTCAAAGATTATATTGCAAAATAATTAGATTATAAATAGTATAGTTCATAGTAACTAAAAATGCAATGTCAATAACATTACTTTTAAATTGGTAGCACAGAAACTTAAGCCAATTTTCTTTTATTTTGCAGATCAATTACCTACACAATAAATAAGACCCACACTGGTCTTGTGGTAGTAAGTGCAAAAGTGGTTTGTGTTGCTCTTGAGCTGTCAACCAAGGAGTTGGTTTTGACCCCAAGCTATGGACTCCTGCATGAATCAGGCTTAAAGGCAACAGTGCGGCTCTATAACAGAAGAAACTACCCTGCCCAGTTCAGCTGGAATCCAATCCTCACAGAAGCAGGAATGGCATTCTTCATCCGACCTGATGGAGGTAGCTTATTTAAAAATGAACTGAACTTGGTGGGAAAGAGGAGCTTCAAAGGGAAATCAATCAGAACCCTGTGTGAATGTGTTTGAGACTTCTTCTTTGGCTTGGCTTCGCGGACAAAAATTTATGGAGGGGGTAAATGTCCACGTCAGCTGCAGGCTCGTTTGTGGCTGACAAGTCCGATGCGGGACAGGCAGACACGGTTGCAGTGGTTGCAGGGGAAAATTGGTTGGTTGGGGTTGGGTGTTGGGTTTTTCCTCCTTTGCCTTTTGTCAGTGAGGTGGGCTCTGCAGTCTTCTTCAAAGGAGGTTGCTGCCCGCCAAACTGTGAGGCGCCAAGATGCACGGTTTGAGGCGATATCAGCCAACTGGCGGTGGTCAATGTGGCAGGCACCAAGAGATTTCTTTAGGCAATCCTTGTACCTTTTCTTTGGTGCACCTCTGTCATGGTGGCCAGTGGAGAGCTCGCCATATAACACGATCTTGGGAAGGCGATGTTCCTCCATTCTGGAGACGTGACCCACCCAGCGCAGCTGGATCTTCAGCAGCGTGGACTCGATGCTGTCGACCTCTGCCATCTCGAGTAACATTGACAAAAAGTCCCTGGAATGTGGTTTGGAGAAATGCAAAGAATAGATAATAAAAAATAATGAGATTGTTTTCTAAAATGCAAGTTAAGCAAATATTATTTTGTCCTATTAACCAGATACTTTTCCAAATAATATGTTTCGAGCCCAAAGGACCTTAAAACCCAGCAGCAACAGTCATTCATCAAGACAAGTGGTTTTTAAAACAAAAGTTGTCTTTAATCAACTTTAAACATGAAAACAGAATCAAACTTTAACTTATTTCTATACTTAATTAACCTCCTTCTAAATCTAAGCGCATGTTTATGTAATGTTTGTGTGTAAATTTAAGAAATGTTCTTTGGTTCACAGTTCAATCTCACTTCTCCTTCTTCCAAGTTCTCTGGATGTATGCAATTCTTATACTGTGCACAGAATTCAACATGTATAAAGTTCACCAGGCTTTGGTGAGTGAAAGGAAGGTTCTTGTAGGGTTTGCAGTGAGAAATTTGTTGTTCCAGGATTTCCACAAATGAGATACCACCATTAGTCACCTCAATATCTTGCTGATGAAACTTGACCTATTAGGGTAACCTCTTGCTTCAGGCTATCACAGAGTTCCTTTCTGCTCTGCTTATTCCAAGAGAAACATCAGACAGATAGCACTTCCAGCCATCCACTGCTCTGGAACTTTCTGTTTCCAACCAGCTCTTCCTGGCTTGTTTCAGCCGTGACTGTTCAGTCTCTTTTCAGTGTCACTTTTCTTAAATTTACACACACATTACATACACATGAGTTTGTCTAGGAGGGCTTGTCTTCTCTTCCTCTCTCTCTCTCTCTTTCTCTCTCTCTCTCTCTCTCGCTCTCTCTCGCTCTCTCTCTCTCCAACGGAGACTGCCAGAAAGCCCATGTGACTCTCTCACTTGTAAAACCCCACCTTCTTCAGCAAACCACAGGAGTTCTTCTCCTTGTCTTAGATAAAAAATCCCAGGAGTGACCTTTCTGTGAGCATACTGTAAGTACTTTTTAACAGCCAGTTTGTCTCCTCTAAACAATGGTCTTTCATGCCATCATTTCAATTAGCACTTACTTGTGAAATGTGCAGAAAAGTCTCCAAAGATCCTGCAATGTTACTGAATATGAATTCTTCAGTATTTCAAATAAGATCTGTTTTAAAATGTGTGTATGTATGTAACCTACTCTAAATCTTACCAAATTCTCCCAAATATTTATCCTCCATTACAAATACTATAATCTCTTTTCTTCAATCTATGGAGTCCCATCTTCTTTTTAAATTTTCTACTAATTCATCTCCTAAGAAAATAGAGTCAGATTACTGGCAGTTTATTTCAGGTGAAGAAGTTTCATGGAAGGAATGAGCTTGATTTGCTGAAGGGCATTTTTCTATGTTGAGCACAAGTTATTTCATGTAGTGCAATTTAGTTGTGCATATCATGGCATTCTTAAATTGGGTTGAATCAGCCATCTTGATTGAAAAGGATTTTTTAAGTGTTAAACAGCTGGATCCTTGAAACAGCACACGAAACCATTCAATTTAACTCTGGCAAGATGCCAACTTTGTGCTGGCTGCTATTTATTGTGAACGGATTATCCAATTAATGTTGACTGCACTGTTGGCTATGGATTTTTCAGAATGATTCAGTATCGTGCATTGCTATTGGAAGTTATCTTGAGTCTAGAGGATGAAGGGAAACTAATCTAGGAAATTATGAAGAATGGTACAACATGAGAAACAAACCATCTGGCTTTTGGACTCTGCATTGGAAGCCATCCAGCCACATACTCTGAAAGCATTTGGCTAAAAGTTCTGAAATCCAATGAAAGGAATCATAGGAAATGGCTTCATTTCTGCATGATATTCGATGGCTTCATGTAACCAATTAAAATGTGAATGCACCATCAAACCTCTTATCCAATGAGATGCAGCAGAAAGATCTCATATGGCTCATTTCATCAGATGTACACTATTTACTAAATGACCACCTCTGTCAGTTTGGGCTTCAATTATTTTTCCATTGTCTTATACATCCAGTACTGCTGTGCACATCTCACAGAGTCATTGAGTTCCAAAGATGAAGATTTTTTTTTCGAGACAATTCTAGTGTTATCTCTCCATTGCTTTGAGATTCCTGCTGTCAGCTGATCTCATCTAAGTGCCAAGGACAGCAGGGAAGACATTTTTTTTTCTCAGCCATAAGTTTTGTGTCTTGGAAGTAAATGATATCCTTGACAGGGAGGAGCTTTAGTCACAAATCCACAATCTCATCTTTCACATCCAGGAAAAGGAAGATATGCCAGGAGTTCTAATTGTAAACATGTTCACGAAAAGAGACTGAGCATTTTAGTGTGGCCAACTGTTCTTGTTTTTATCATTGATGTCCAAATCCTGAAAATCAAGCAAACAAATAACTGAAATTAGCAGAGAAATGTGATCAATGTGATCAATTCTGAGAGGCCAGACATTTGCAATTTATATCAATGATCGTGTATCATCAGGCAAACTTGAATATATTATACGATGTCAGATGGCAATTCAGACAGTTCATGTTTATTATCATCTGATTATACTTCTACAGCCCAATGAAAGCATCATGGTGCACACAAAAAACACATAATATACAGTACATAATGATCACATAAATAATCAAAATAAATAACTATAAACATTTGGGATGGTTTACATGGTTACAGGATTCAGTTATTTAAATCTCACAGCCTGTGAGAAGAAACTATTCCCCAGCATGGCAGTCCTGATTTGAATGCCCCTGTAGTTCCTTCTTGATGATAGTAGATTAAAGATACTGTGTGCTAGATGTAAAGGATGGACTATAATTTCTCGAGCCTTATTTAAGTAATATTCCCAATAAATGTTGCCTTCATGGGAAAGGAAGACCCCAGTAATCCTCTTGCAGTTTTAGTTATCCTCTGAATGGACTTCTAGACTGATACTTTGGAGCTATCATATTTCATAATGGCAGGCAAACAGGAATGGGTCCAATATCACTGGAAGGTGTGCTTTCATGCATTCCATCACCTGCCCGCTCATAGCACTTAATGTTTGTAGATGTCACTGCCACTGGGTGGTAGTCGTTTAGTCCAGTTACTGTCACTTTCTTGGGCATATGTGCAAAAGTGATAACGCACCCTTTTGTAGACAGTGGAACAGGTTAATTTCAGGCAAAATCTAGAGGGTTATCGATTTTTATAGATCTCACAATTCCATTTGTTTAACATCATATTGCCTCAGATACAAATGGTCATTTATATAGGTTTGTTAAACACTGATTAAATGTATCATTGATTTCTGTTGGGTTATGTGAAACTGAGCTCATTTCATTCTGGATTGAATTTATTGTTCTTGAACTCTCCTCTGCTCTCAATTGCCAGAACAAGACTTCATGTGCTTTTTCTTCTGGTTCATAATGTCATTGTTTAGTTCTTAGAATGTTTTTTTTCCCAATTTTGTAAGTGTGCAGTGGACTGTACTTGAGTTTTTTGTTTACACGCACTTTATATGATTCTTTGGAGCTGGACTGTTGAAACTTCCTTTCCAATTGCAGAATTTCTGTTTCCAGTTCTTATATGTCTGCAGTATATTTCTTATTAATATCTTATTTGTGTGAGATTATCTATCTCCTAGAGTAGGCTTTTAATGTGTCCCATTGAATAAAACTATACAGAGCAGAGGGACAGTTTATCACACAGAACAACTTCGTCTGATTGGTAATGAATTGGCAAAATTCTGCTTTTTGGAGAGAATTCAGATGCTCTCTGTATGAATTAGTTGATTTTTCCATCATCAGAATAGAGAGAGTCAGAGGCAAATGATCCGACAAGGTTCTATATGGGTATTCAGATTCTAATGTTCTGTAAATTAATTGTGTTGATAACAAAAAGAGATCAATCCTAGTATGGAAGTAGTGAGGTGTGGAATAAAAGGAAAAGTCCCAAGTTCGAGGGTGTGTTTGCTTCCATATATGTCAAATTAAGATCTTTCATAAAACCAAAGTGGTTTAGCCTATTATGAGCTCCTGTTTTAGTAAAATAGGACCATCACTGTAAGGGATAGTGTAGACAGGAGGAACTGAATGATCATAGTTAACGTTTAACATTTCACACAAGCACCATCACAATGCAATTCACAGCCCAGTGACAATTTGATACATTGGAAGAACTGAAGGAAGGCTTGTCACAGATTCAATGCATTTGCAAAGACATTGTAATTTTGCTTGGGGAGAACCATTCTGACTGCTGAAAGGAAAACAGCTTTTTAAAGAAGGCTCTTGTTGCCAGCTGTTTTGTGGAATTCAGAGCAAAGCATATTCTATGAACGACTGAGCCTTTTTGGTGGATTTACCTGTCCCAGAATAGTCTTTTGGGAAGCAAAGTGCTTAATTTTGAGTGTGACTAACAGTGAGGGTCACTTGGAGAGACTGGTGCCATGATCTTGGAAGCTTCATTGAGGCTGCCCAGTTTGAGCCTCACCTACAAAAGGACCAGGAGTGTTGTAACCACAGCTTATGCGGATGGATGTTTCTTCAAAGGCAACGCAAGGAGAATTGTGAGCCTGTAGCAGCCAGAACTCCAGTCTTTTCATCAGTTCAACATTAATTCTGGGCATCAAATTTCAAAGGCCCATGCTTTAAAAGTCTGAACTTTAAAGTAGCTTTCTAAATTTTGGCCTGAACTGTGTAATGGTTTGGGTATAACTAAGATGCATAGTTGGGGATAGATTTAGTGTTAAGGATAGTTTAAAAGTTAAGACTGTAGTTCAAGAGTTAGAAATAAAATTATTGTTTTAAAATTAAACACTGTCTGGTTCATTGACTATTGCTGCTTGTTACGTGTGGTTCATTACAGGTCATTTTTATTTTGGATACTGTTTGCATTGATTTGTCCAGAATAGGGTCCAAACAAAAATTGAAGTCACTCTCTGCAAGTATATTTTGTCGTCCCCTGAAACCTTGAGGAACATATCTTTAATAAAGGATTCATCATCATAATTAGGTGTGTATAGGTTCAAAAAATACCCCATGACATCTGTAAAGCTGACAATTAACTAATTCATATCAGCCTGAAAGATCAATTATAGCTTCTCCAATTGTTGCTGTTATGTTTTGTTTATCAGGATGGCTACCCCTCTGGCTTTGGAATTGTAAGATGATATTACATGTCCACTCTCTCCTGAGTTTCTTACATTCCTGTGTAGTAAGGTGGGTTTCTTGTTCAAAGGGAATATCGGTTTTCTTTTTTTTTCAGGTGAGCTAAGACTTGTTTCCTCTTAACTTTTCCATTCCCCCTCACACCCACCCACCCACCACATACACATGACCTCCTGTAGAATCTCCATGCTGGTTAACAACAGCACTGACATGGTTAACAAATTTAAAAATAAGACTAAAAATAAAAATAAAAAGCCCTCCCTAACCCCCCCCCCCCCCACTTCCAATGTCGACCTGTGAACATTCAACATTACCTCCCCCATTAGACTGGGATGTGCATATTTGCACTCACTAAGTATAGCATATCTGAGTAACATTTTACCCTGCCCAGGGCTCCTATCTCAAAAATATAAACTATTACATAAAATTTTTCAATGTTGAATGTAACATTGCTTTTTTTTTAAAAACAAAATGCTCAACTAAGAAACAATTACTGTGAAAATCAGTCGCCATAAAAAAAACTAGTCACTTTAAATTGGTTTATATTGGAACTCTCCTATCTATTGTAGGTGGGAAAACTGACTACAGTTTAAGGCACAAATTCTCGGCAATTCGTGAGGACCACGATTGCCTATCCAATTTTCCTCCACCTGCTTTTGCTCGCCATTTTATTTTCCTCCTGGCCAATTATGCAAGAGTGTCATTGCTTCCCTGGGCACCTTGAAGAATTTTTTCCTTCCATCAGGGTTTACAACCCTCAGTGTTGCTGGATGAAACAAGGCAAATGGGTATTCTTAGACCAAGTTTCTTCTTTACCTGGTCGAACTCCCTTCTCTGCTTCATTAGACCTGCACTTAGATCAGGAAAACATAACTCTGGCCCGTTGTCATACGTAATGGGGCCCTTGTCTTCTCTCGCATTAGATTTTTATCTTGGTCCTGATACCTCAACAGACCTATCAGTATGTGTCTTGGTCTCTGGCCCACAGATGTGCCAAGTGCAGAGACTCGATGGGCTCTTTCAAACACTATTTGTTCATTAAAGTCTTCTCGTCCCAGATTATCTGGGATCTATCTTTTAAAAAATTTTGCAACATCCTTTCCCTCAGACCCTTCCTTGAGGTTAACAATACAGACATTGTTTTACCTGCTGTAATTTTCTAGCTGGTCCACTTTTACCAGCAGGAAGTCATTGTTCTTTAGCATCTCAAGGGAGGAGCCCATCTCTGTTATTTGGTCCTCTGCCATCCCAATGTGCTCCTCCATGACAGCCATTTGGGTGGCCAACTGTTTAAACATGACTTTAAGTCCTGAGATGGACAGGGTAAACTCCTCCATTTGGGCATCTAATTTATTAGAGAGAACTTCATTACCACTGAATCTCTCTCCTTCAGAGAGCTCCTGAGCTGGACATGCCAGGGATGGATCTCTCTGCAGACCTTGAGGCTTTTGTGGCAGCCATCTTACTGTTTTGCTGACATCCCTTTGCTGAGATGGATTCCACTATCAAAGCTGGATTCTGGTCAGTTACTGTATTTCTTTGTTTAAGTCCGTGTTTCTTTCTCATGTTCTAGGCATGTAACTAGTTTAAAGATGATTTTGTGTTTTTACAGTTTTAAATGGCCACCATCTTGCTGTTTTGCCAATCTCCCATTGCTGGGATGAACTTGACTATTAAGGTTGAATTATAGTCAGTACCTGTTTTTTTTCCTTTCGCTTGAATCTTCATTTCTTGCTTTAGTTGTTCAGCTAATTTAAAGGCAATTTTGAGCATTTTTAACAGTGTTTAACTGAATTTTTCTGAGGAGCCCTGGGATTTGTGCCCTCTTATCTCCATTACATCATGTGACTCCCAGCATATTAATTTTTGAAGGAAAAAAAAACTAACAGTGCTGTGGGAGAGTCATTTTAACCCTTTTGTACATAGTTAATTGTCTCCTTCTCAGTAATATTTTTCGATCATTCTTGTAATCATTTGAGGTACACTGAAAAAATATACATCATCTCACTTGAAATGTAAAGTTAATTCCTCATTTATACCATTGCTATGTGCTTTCAGAAACTAATTGTGTTCTATTATATTCTGTAGGCACTGTGGATGCATTCAGTGATTTGGAATGTGAAGTAGTCTGGCATCCATCGTTCTTCTCCCCTGGGAAAGGTGAATTTGATCTTATTGTGCATGACGGGGCAAAGACCAGATTGAAGTGTGTTGTTGAGGTACAAGATTACATCTAATTGTGCAGATCATTTTTAAGTTCTTTTATATGAATGGAATTGAAATATATCCTTTGTTTATATAATTTATCACTGAATGCAGATTCCCTTTGTTTGATAAAAGGTGGCTTATCTACTTGATGCACTTGGCTAGATCATACTCTGATGTAGGATATGATTTTGCAGAGGCACCTGCCATTTATTGTCTGCTATTGAGCGTGTCATTGACTTGTATGGGATGCACGCAGTCAGATGCCAATGCATCTTATTTCTAGTTTGGTGGCTAGAGATGAGGTTGAGTTCAGAGTTGTAGATTGGTTGTCCAGATGCACTTCATATCAGGGCACTTGGAGAGTGGTCTCATACAGTCACCAAGCTGGAATGAAAATGGAACAAGTGGAAGTAGTTTGTTTTTATTTTTCCATTATTTATATTTTTGATTAATTTACATCACATAGCTGTGACTTGAAATGTATTTGCTTTATTTTTTAATATTATTACCAGCAGGAAGTCATTGTTCTTTAGCATCTCAAGGGAGGAGCCCATCTCTGTTATTTGGTCCTCTACCATCCCAATATGCTCCTCCGTGGCAGCCATTTGAGTGGCCAACTGTTTGAACATGATTTTAAGTCCTGAGATGACAGGGTAAACTCCTCCATTTGGGCATCTAATTTATTAGAGAGAGCTTCATTACCACTGAATCTCTCTCCTTCAGTGGTTGCTCCTGAGCTGGACTTGTGCCAGGGATGGATCTCTCTGCAGACCTTGAGGTTTTTGTGGCAGCCATCTTTGCTATTTTGCTGACATCCCTTTGCCGTTTTTAAAAAATTAAATGTTTTGACATTTTAAATGCTCTGATTATCTGCAATCTGCTAGCCCTCCAAGTTTCAGTGCTGTCCACTGTTGCTCAAAACATAGCACAAAGAAACATAATGGAACTCCTGGATGGAGCATTCTTAAGTGTGCCTCCATTTCTGATTAAATAGAACCACATATGTATCAGTTGGATTCCTTGCTGAATAATACTTCAGTTATCATATGCCAAAAACACTCACCTGAACTGCACTGCTCGGATTCCTAACGTGCCTGGTTTTTTAAGGAGTATCACTGGTTTCCGAACTATCAGATCAGTTACATCATGGGGAGTGAACTGCCCAATGCAAATATTTTAACAGTTGTGTTAGAATTTTTTCTAAGATTACATAAGCATCCTTTTGTACTATAACCAGATTGATGAAATGGAAACTGTTCAAGCTGACAATCTTGTTGGATGATCTGGGGATGTCAAAATTGATACTTGTGTAAACTTGAGTAAAAACACACTAAAATGCTGGAGGAACTCGGTTGGTCTTTCACTGTCCATAGGAGGCAAAGATATATTGCCAACATTTCTGGCCTGAGCCCTTCTTCAAGGAATAAGTAAAGAATAAGTGGAATAAGCAAAATACAAGTTCTCTCAGAATAGAGACTGTGTTGGCTGGGGGAGGAGTCTAGAACAAAAAAAAGTGTTAATTGTCTATGATAAGGGGAGAGGTGAGAATTGATTTTGTCTGTGTGAAAGGATACAGGGAAAAGGGAGAGAGAGAGATTAGAAAAGGCGATGGGGTGGGGGGGTGGGAGGAGTGGTTTGGTTTAACGAAAGCTAGAGAAGCAACATTAATGCCATCTGGTTGGAGGTGCCCAGTTGGAAAATGAGGTGTTCCTCTAATTTGCAGGTGGTCTCAATCTGGTAGTGCATGAGACCATGGATAGACATGTCAGCACGGGAATGGGATGGGGAATTGAAATGGGTGGCCACTGCCATCCACACTATTGTGGTGGACAGAGCTGAGGTGCTTAACAATGTGATCTCCCAGTCTGCACCCAGTCTCTCCAATATAGAGGAGACCACAACAGGAGCTCCAGATGCAATAAATGACCCTTGGAAGCTTCACTTGGAAACACTGTTTGGGGCCCCAAAATGGTGGTGAGGGAGAAGGTGTGGGTGCAAGAGGAGTCTATCCTGCGATCACAGAGGTAGGTACCAAGGGGATGATTGGTAGGGAGGAGTGGACAAGGGAGTCATGGAGGGAGCGGTCCCTGCAGAAGGCAGAGAGGAGGCATGAGGGGAATGCGTGTCTAGTGGTGGAATCACTTAGTAGGTGGCAGAAATGGTGGAGGAGGATGTGTTGTATGTGGAGGCTGGTGGGGTGGTAGGTTAGGACAAAAGGAATCCTGTCCTTGTTGCACATGGGCCAGGAAAGATGTGCGAGTAATGGAGAATATGCGAGTGAGTGCTGAGTTGATAGTGGGAGAGGGAAAGGAGAAGGAAGTCTCTGATGATCTGGCATGGAAGTCCTTGTCCTGGGTGCAGGTGCAATGGAGATGGAGGAATTGAGAGAATGAAATGGGATCCTAATGGGACAGGTGTGAAGAGATGTAGTTGAGGTAGATGTGGGTGTGGTGGGTTTGTAGAAGATGTCTGTTGAGAGTTTGTCTCCAGAGATAGAGACAGAGAGATCGAGGAAAGGGAGACTGTTGCTCGGATGGGTGGGCGGATGGGGCCTTGGTGAGAGTCCGTGGTCAGGATATCAGGAGCTCTGATGGGTGTGACTGGGGCATTGGGAGCTTCAATGGGAGGGCAGTTGGATGTTTGGTGAGAGTCCATGGTCGGGACTGGGATCTCGCATTGGTGAGTGGCCAGGACATCAGGAACTTGGTTGGGCAGGGGGTCTGGGTTTAAACAAGAGTCCACATCTGGGGTGTTGGGGGCTCAGGTGGGTGGACGGCTGGGGCATCAGGAGCTCTGAAGGATGAGTGACCTGGATCACACTAACACTGTGCTGATTATGATTACACAGCTCACAACATGCCACAATCACAAGGCACACCCACTAACACTACCATTGTGAGCACCGGCTTGTATGATTCCTGTCTCAACCAACATATTTCCTCGAGTCACGCATTATATGTCAAAGAGCCATATGTGGCTCACGATTATGGGGTTTGGCCACTCTTGCTCCATAGCAACCATACAGCACTGTGATGCAACCTGCCAGGATGCTATCAATGGGGATCCTGTAGAAAATGGACTTCAGGATGCCCACCTCAATCTTCTCAGGAAATACAGTCACTGTTGTCCTTTCCTAACAAGTGAAGAGATGTTGTATATCCAGAATAGGTCATTTCTTAAGTGGATTTCGGGAACTTGATGCTCTTCTCTCTCTCCACTACTGAGCTATGAATGTATAGTGGAGGCTGATTGTCCCTATTCCTCCTGATGTCCACAATCATCTCCTTTGCCTTGTCCATGTTGAGACTCGGGTTGTTATTCTTGCACCATTTCACAAACAAGTCATTGTTGTGCTGATGAGGCGAACTACTGAAATGCCTTCTGCAAACATGATGACTCTGTTGGATCTGGTGTTGCAGTAGCATGAACAAGAGCAGGCTGAGTACACAGAACTGAGGTATGTCAGTGCGCAGTATGATCATGTTCGTCATCATGTCTGCCAACTTGGACATACTATGGTGTTTCCATTAGTAAGTACAGAATCCAGTTACAGTTACAGAGAGGGGTGTGAGTCCCAGTGATGACAGCTTCTCCACATTCTTCTGGGGAATGATTGTATTAAACTCCGAGCTGAAGTCTGGTGTATGAGGTGTTGTTTTCCTCATCTGACAGAATAGTGTGGAGCAACAAGGTTAGAGCATCATCAGTGGAATGGTTCCATCTGTAGGGGAATTGAAATGGGTCCAGTGTCTCTGGGAGGTGCGCTTTGAAGTGTTTCATCACCAGACGCTCAAAGCATTTCACAATGGTGGAGGTCAGTGCCACTGGGTGGTAGTCATGGAGAACTGTTATTGCCTCAAGGATGCCATTTCACTGCAGAGATAATCGGAGTGATGCCTACGTGTTGTGGGCATGGCTGGCGCCACAAAGAAGGTCCAAGGTCACTCTTTGCATTTAAAATGATCTAACTTCAAAATGTGCATTGCATGCTATTGGATGACACTGCGTATGCCCTGTGCACTTCATATGTGAAGGCAATCAAATATGTCGGGCACCCAGAATGTACATCTAACTTTATATATGTAACTCACAAGACTTCAATCTTGTTTCAATAATGTACAAAAAAATGGGGCTCCATTTCCCTGCATTGAGCCTTTATATTTTCTGATTTGGTCCAAAGTCCAGTGTTGAACTTTTCAACAACTGTGCAACCACCTGTTACATCTGTCAGATTTCAGATTTGTCCGAGTACCTATAGGACATGGTATATAAATTTGCATGTCTTGAACTATTATTAATCAAAACCACTTTGTTATTTTTTTTTCATTTAAAGCTTGGTCACATTAATGTTCGCTTTGTTGAGAATCGTGTGGTTTTTAATTCTGCTGCCTTAAACTTAAGTGCAATGAAGACAGCTCTTCTCAAAAATTATGGGCAAAACCATGCATACTTTAAGGTATGTCATTAAATTAGTTTTCAATTGAGTCTATTGTGAAATTTAGATAAGTATTTGCAAAACTATTGCTGAATTTTGTATGATAACGAAAAATTTTAAATTTTAGTTTAAATTACAAAGAGTTTAACAGAATTAAATTCCAGTGTTTCACAAAAATAACATTGGATCAAATGAATTGGAGGGAAGCAATTCAATAAAAAACAAATTTTACGCATGATATAGAACATTAAAGTGCAGCACAGGACCTTCAGCCCACAATGTAGTGCAGACCTATTTTGATATTTTTGAAATAGTGAAAGGGGAATTGCTGCCAACATTAAAAAGAGTAGGTATGGTGTTGCTCGGGGTTGGGGCATAAGCAAATACAAGGTAATTGGAAATTGGAGTCCTGAGCAGAGACATTGATCTTGCAATTTATTCTTTGTAAAATGAACATTTCAATGATAATTATCAACTGAGCTTGAAGAGACTGACAAAAGCTACATGAAGAATTCATCACTAAACAGTGTAAACTGGTCTGTATAATTTCCTAATGTGGGAATTAAAAGTTGAAATTTAAATCTGCAAAGCATATAATTAAAATAATTTCAGGAATAATATTGTGGTTTAACCCACATCAGAAAATGTAATTCATTTTCCAATAAACCTTTGAGCAAGAAACATTAAATTCTTTGAAGAATTCTGATTTTTTTTTTTGACCCCACCATCTTGAATGTGCAAAACCTGTACACATCCATTCCCCATGAGGAAGACCTCAGAGCTTTATGCTTGAACACAGATCTATCCAGTCCTTCAAACCACCTTCTTCACTTCGTGGAACTTGCCTCAATCTTAACAACTTCTCCTTTGACTCCTCCCACTTCCCCCAGATCATGGGCACACATGTAGACCTCAGTGACATCTTTTTTATTTTTGTCAGATATAAGGAACAGCCACAATTCCAATCCTTCTTGGATACCACACCTTAACACTTCCTCTACGACATTAATGACTGCATTGGTGCAAATGTGTCTCCTTGATTTTATCAAAACCCTCAGCATTGTATTCCTTTCAGTCCAATGTTCTTTCACTGAGTGGATAGAATTTTATCCTGAATTCCTGAATGGATTTATGATTATTAAGATTTCAAATTTGGCTTTCCCAGAAGTAGAGTCATTCAAATCCCTTCATCTATTTAAGATCTTTCTTGTGTCTCAGTTCAACTTCTTCAAAGGTTCTGATAAGTTTCTCTTAAGTTCTGGTTTTATTTTTGTAATATTTTTGCATTCTTTCCTGTGCCCCTATTATCAACTTTACAATATGGAGACCAAATTATACACAATACATTAAATATGGTCTCATCAAAGCTATACTGTACATGTCCAATGTAACTTCTCAACTTTTCAATTCTGTTCATTCATAAAGTAACCCAATGCATAGTTGCAATTTTAACAGTGAGTATGATTTTAAATTCAATCTTTTTCATCAAAGATCAACAATGTTCATCCTGTGCCTGGAATGATGGTAATTCCTACTCATGGCGTAGTACCTGTTGGAGGTTCCACATGTTTAAAAATTTTCTTTCACCCAACTACAAAGTTCAAATTTGATACCAGACTAAAGGTAAACTTAGATGAAAAACAAATCAGCAATATTATTTTTACAGTTAAGATTGTTTATAATGCTGAAATTCAGTGTTTTCCATTTAAATATTTATGATATTTTGTCAGGTGGACATTCGCAATTCAAATGCATTGAAACTACGGGTTGGGGGATCAGTGGTACAACCAATGGCTGAAATTGATCTGGTTAGTATGTAACTGGTTTCTCCTTCATTTGAATCATGTATCATTGAGTTCAGATCCTGTACCTTGACTCTAGAAAAAGTGGTTTTCAAAAGAAAAAAATTGAAAACAACTGCTTTAGAAGAACAAAAAAAAATCAATGGATCCTTTACTTTCGAAGCTAATTGTCCTTTGAAATACTGTGGTTAAAATAATCAAAATTAACAGAGTCCATTCCACTTGTTCATGGACTTAATTTGAAGTTGTACAGTTATTTGATGCTTACATTTGCATATTTAAACAGCTGTACGTGCATGGCAGATGAGAACATTGCCCATATATGGCTATATCTGAAAATTGCAGATCTTGGGATTTCATGGGGTTATAATTCTCTCATTTTCAGCTGCTAGCTGGCAACTTTTAGTTGGCTGGCTGGAAGTTGGAAATTAGAAAAGAAAATGACACTGCTGCATGTTTAATTCATCAGGCAAACAAGAATGACTTCAGATGCTGTAAAATTGGAGCAATACGCGAAATGTTAGAGAAACTCTGTGGGTCAAGCAACATCTGAGGAAGGCAATAGATGGTCAATGTTTGAACTGAAACCCTCCAACAGGGCCAAAAATAAAGAGTTTTTTGTGAGTCTTGTTGAAGAGTTTCAGCCCAAAATTTTGACTGTCTATCGCCTGCTAAGTTCCTCCAGCATTTTGTGTGTTTTTCCTGATTAAACTCTCAGTTTTGTGTTTGTGGAGCCAATGAATAAAGACAGAAATGATGTCATGTGAACAGCATAGAAACAGGCTCTTTGATGCAATATCCATCTCTAACAAGCTAGTCTCATTTGCATGTGTTTGATTCAAATCCTTTTAAATCTTTCCCATCTTCATACTTGTCAAAATGTCTTGAATATGACAATTGTCCTGCTTGTACCACTTCCTGTGGGAGCTTGTTCCATGCATCTTTGTGAAGAAGATGCCTTGTGTCCCTTTTAAATTTTCCCTTAATCAACTTAAATCTGTGCCTTCCAGGTTTAGATTCACCTTTTCTAGGAAAATGACAGCTATTTCCCTTATCTATGCCCTTCATGATTTTATAAAACTCCATAAGATCCTCCCTTAACCTCCTATATACTCCAAGGAGAATTGTCCCAGCCAATCCAGCCTTCCTTGAGAATTCAAGTCTACTTATCCCAGTAGCATTCTCCTCAATCTTTGCTGCACGCTTATAAGCTGAATGATGTACTGTGTAGTTGACCAAATTTGCAGTCTCACCAATGTCTCAAATGAGATCTCTATTCCATTGCTCAGTCCCTTGAATATGAAGGCAAATATACCAAATGCTGCCTTCATCACCTTGTCTATCTGCATCACCCGTTTCATAAAACTATGCACCTGTGCCCTTAACACTTTGTTTAACAGCACTTCCTGGAAACCCACCATTCACTGTGCACACCCTGCACAGGATTAGCCTACCTCAGTGCAGCACCTCACAGTTCTCCATATTAAATTCCATCTGTCTTTCCCTTGGCCCATTTCCCAGTTAATCTAGATCCAGTTGTCATCTCAGGTAACCTTCTTCATTCTCCACAGCATCTCTAATTTTGGTGTCATCTGCAAATGTACAAGCCATGTGTACTACATTATCATCCATGCCATTAATATTAGATGACAAACAATCATGGATCCAGCACTAATTGCTATGACACACCACTCAGAATAGGCCTCCAATCTAAGTAACAACCCTCCACCATCACCTTTTGTCTTCTTCCATCAAGCCAATTCTGTATACAATTGCCAGCCCACAATGAATCCTATGCAGTCTGACCTTCCAGACTAGCCTTTCTTGTAGAACCTTGTCAAAAGCTTTGCTAAAATCCATGCAGACAACATTTACCGCCCACACCTCATCAATTTTCTTGGTCACCTCTTCAAAAACTCATTTGAGTTCATGCGACACTATTTCTCCACGCACAAAACCACTCTGACTAATCAGTCCCTGCCTTTCCAAATGCAAATTGTTCCTGTCTCAGAATTACGCCCATTTGTTTAATCATGACCAATATTAAGATCATGGCCTGTTGTTCCTTGGATTATCCTTACAGCCATTTTATAAAATAAAGACTTAATGTTAATCACCCTCCAGTTTTCTGGCACCTTACCCATGCTTAATGATGATGCAAATATCTCTGCCAGAGCTCCTGAAATTTCTTTCCAAGTTTCCCATAACATCTGAGAGTATGAGGCCCTGGGGATTTATTTATCCATCTTTATGCATTTTAAGATCTGTAGCATCTACGTTTGCATAACGTAAACTTTCTTCGGTTTATTGGTATTTACTTTTCTCAGTTTCCAAGCTTCCATCTCTTTCTTCACAGTAAATACAGATAAGAAATACTCATTCAGGACCTTATCCATCTCCTGTGGCTCCACACATTTGTGACCTTGATCTTTAAAGGGTCTTATTCTTTCCCTAATTACTCTTTTGTCTTTAATATACTTGTAGAATCTCTTTATATTTTCTGCTGGAGTCATCTCATACCCTATCCTTGATCTCCTTAATTCCTTCTTCAGTGATCTCCTGCATGGCTGAAAAGATTTGCTTGATTTTGACAGTCTTTAACTTGTGTATTAGTTTTATCTTTTTCTATCACTATTTTACAGCTAACTGAGTTATGGTCACTGGTCCCAACATTTCCTCTTCTCCAGTTGGGCCATCTTCATATTGTTTGAGAAAATTCTCATTGCATTTCATAAATTCCACCCCACCTAACTCCTTTGGACTGTGAGAATCCAAGAGAAGTTAAAATCACCTTCTGTTATAAGTGTTTTATTCCAAGTGTCCGCCTTGCTCTTCAGCCGAACAGGAACATGCTGTTTTGAAAAAGTGGCTGCAATGTAAATGCGACAGAAGTATTTTGATTGTCATTAAACAAAGCAAGAAATCTTAGTATACACCGATGAAGTCAACTTTTTGAGAATTTAGTATTACAATTTATTTGGTAAAGTACTCCAGATTGGTTTTACAAACATTATACAGTTTTATAAAGGTAATTATGCAACCAAAGCATGAGTAAATCTTGGCAAAACATTAATGTTTCAATGCAACTCTGCTCTGATGTTGGACAACAATCTGATGGAACTCTTGCTGAGTAAATATTATACTATATTTCCATGCCTAATTTAAAAAAAAAATTGATTTCAGCAAATAACTCCATAAAACTATGACTGACTTATTTGTGAGGATTTATGACCTGTATTTCATTAAATTTTCTTCCTCTGCAGAAATATTTTGTGTTCTATGGCATCTACTGGGGTTCGACTTCAATGATTCCATTCACTTTATCGAATTTGACAGAATCACCTATCAAGCTTGAATTTGATTTTTCGAAATACAAAGATTTTTCGCTGAAGTTTGAAGAATCTGCTGGTACATTTATAAATATGATGAAGTTACTAATTTCCATGTTAATAACAGTTACATTAAATTATTAGAAACTGAATATTTTTCTTGGATTTCTGAGGAAGATCTGAAGGAAAGAACAGGAAAGTGTCATGTCCGCAGTCCAATGATTATTGGTTGGCTGATTTAGTACTTTGAGTCTTTGAGTCTGTGTCCTGCTTATGCTAATCAGCATGCTGAATACCTCCTATGTCAATTGTCTTCTCCTCTACCATAACAATTCGATGATCTAATGGTTCTTGTATTCATTTCTTTGATGCTACGATTCATAAATTCTAGAGCGTCTCATGTGGGCAAGTGGGCAAAAAGATCAAAGGGCCTTTCTGGGTTTTTATTGAAATTTTTTGATGATTTTAATTGTTTTGTCCATAGATTGCATGATTTGCTGTGAGTGGATTAGTGCCATGTTGATCTTATTGCCAAATAGTACAATTATCACCCAAAATTAACCTGTATGCACATCTAATCAAAAATTCCATGTGATAAGATTATACTGAATGATGCAATATTTTGTCTTATTCTTTTAATACTTTTTGCATAAGTGGGACTTCGGGAATAAAATGCGCTCTAAATGATTTTGTGCGATTTGAGTTAAAACTTTTCTGTTCTGCCTTGTAATATAGAACAATATAGTCTCGAAACAATTAACATTTACACATTTCATTACATTGCCAAGGAGATTTGTGGTTATTACTGAAAATACTTCCCTAATATTTTCTTCACTGTTTTTATAATACTTTCTGAGAAAGACAAGAGAATTAGAATGTTATTGTTTCATTGAATTCTTTACATTCAATTTAATTCCAGTCTATGCAAGAAGTTTGCATGAGGTTTGACTGGAACAAGATTGTGGGAATAATTGCATAAAGTTAAGGACGCATGCTATCCATTTTAGATCCCAGTACTCTTGTTCAGGTCCTGACCCATTTTGATAAGTACCAATGCCAAGAATGTAGAGATCTTGTTGATGGTGCAGCATTTATGCTATAACTGGCTTTGGGGGAATAAAATTGACCCAATTGGAATTTTCTCCAGCAATCTATTTCAGGAAGGCTGGTGGATCAGCAGCACAGAGCTTGAGCATGTGAACTGCAGTCTGTCCATTTGCTGATATATTTCAGTCAATATCTGGTGCTTGGCATTATATCGAGCAATTGTCCCAGCGTTTGCCATGCATTCCAAGAAGTCATCAGTTTCCTACGTGCCAACCACTGTACTTCATGGGAGATCTAAAGCAAGGCCAAATATTCTTGTCCATTACATTGATATTTTGTTGAATGAAACTGTTAATGGTCAACTTGGTCATGTAATTCAAAACAATCATGCATCTATTGTTCCTTGACTAATTATTTACTCTTTTTGAGCACCTATCTAATCAATATCAAAACTGCAAAACTATTGACAAATTAGCCTTGTGCAAACAATCAGTGTCTATTTACTGTGTGGCATTGCATAACTTTTCCCTTCTTTGCAGGCAAACTCTTCGAAATCTGCTCCATAATGAAAGGTGTAATGAAGTTTGCTTTGATCAAATTGGGCCAAGATGTCTGAATTTTAATTATAGTGTTTCACCATTAAATAGATTAATCAGGGTGAACCATCCCTCCGTTAGTGGTGGTATGCTATTCTGCGAAAGTTTAGGCAATTTGCATTCCCAGGATGATGCGTTGATGCGTTGCTGGAATGCAATGATCCTGAGACAATAGCTGGAAAACCTATTTAAATAGGGCCACTAAATAAAATGAGGAGATTACAAAACTGCCTTTCATTCCACAGTTATGATGGAGAAAAAGGAAATAGTGATCAATTTGGCCTGTATTGAGGAAACAAAATCCCACATTCAGATCCAGTTGGAAGACACCAAGGAAACTGAGTTGGGGGATATAAATAAGTAGATACACATGAGTTAAACATCAAATGTAATTCCTACCTTTAAAATTTAAAGCTACAGCACGTTAACAGACTGTTCCAGCCCAAAGCCCATGCTGCCCCAAGACAACAATTAACCCATAAACTCTGTCCATTTTTGGAAGGTGGGAGGAAACAGGAACACCTGGAAGAAACCCACGCAGCTCATGGGGAAAACGTACAAATTCCTTACTGAGAGTGTTGGATTCAAACCCAAGGTGGCTGGCACTGTAATCACGTTTTGTTAACCTCTGTGCAAACCATGCCATGTAAATAATTAATTGAGGAAAGTATGGACCATTGACTTGATGTCAATGGTAATAAAGACAATATTGAACAAAGCATCAAAGGTCAAAATGTTAATAAAAATAATTTCTTGAAGGTAGATTGTATTGCATTAATTTTATTGAACCCTTTGAAATGCAAAAACCATGAAGCATGAAGCAAGTTACATTATTTCTAACTGCCTCCAGGGCAGGGAGTGGGTTTTAACCCCTGCTGAGAAGGTAGTAATATCTGCACAACTTGAAGGTGCAGGTGATTTCTCTGCTGATTTACTGTCTGACTTTTTTTGTATGACCTTCTGCCCAATATTTTCGAGTCAACTCCAATAATTCCTCTAATTTCTAATTGCTGGTTTTCAATATTCATTAGTTGGGGCTTTTTACCACTAACGTGAATGCCCAGCAGCTACCTCGGAGGTCAGTCTGGTTGATTGGCTGGTTGTAGGGCTTAAAATTGATTAAAATGCTGATGAGGTCTTATTAAATTTGGAAAGACTTTTGTGTATCCAGAAGTTTCATGCTTTACCCCGATTGACCATTCAATCCCAGTACTTCATTTTAGAACTTCATTTTGTTTTACTTCAACCTTGTACTTGTGTTTTATATACACAACAATAAAAATAGCTTTAATCACGAAGTGCAAGGAAAAGCAAGACAACATTGCATGCAACAGTACCATACTACCCAATGAATTCAATGTGTTCTACCTCATTTTGCATTTGGAGCCAGTGACCGAACAACATCTCCAAATATGTCTACATGTGCTGCTGCACCCATGGTCCCTGTTGTTGATTTCTGATTTGCCTTCTGGAAAGTCCCTGGATGGCATCTGGCCCAGATGGAGCCTTTCGACATGTCCTGAGAGCATACACAGATCAGCTGCATCCACAAATATCTTTAATCCCTCCCTGCAACAGGCTGGAGTTTCCATGATAGCATCACACCAGTGCTGAAGAAAAGCACAAAAATGGGCCTAAATGACAATTAACTTTAGCATCTGACTTCCACCATTGTGAAATATTTTGAGACACTGGACATGGCTCTTATCATCTCCAGTCTTGCAACCAGTCTTGTCCCATTTCAATTTGCCTTCCTTTCAAACAGCTCCACAGAAATGCCATTCCCTTGGCTCTCCATTCAGCCCTGGAACAAATGGACCCCAATGACACCCACCGCTCTGCATTCAATGTCATAGTCCCTCGTGGACTCACTCCTCTCGCAATTGGATCCTTGACTTTCTTTCAAACAGACTGCAACCAGTGAAGACAGGAAGCAACAACTCTTCTACAAATGTATTCAACACCAGCACTCTTCAAGGATACATACTGAGCCCCCTACTCCCTCCACACTCATGATTGCGTCGTCAACTATTGCCCCAATTCCATATTTAAGTTCACTGACAACAATACAATTGTGTGACAAATATCAAATTATGATGAGATGGAATACAGGAACCAGAATGAGTTGGCCAAGTTGGCCAGTTGGCAGGATGTAAGCCATGTTCAGCCAATCAATGAATTTCTTAATGATGGCTCAGAGCCACCAACTAATAGTCATTTAGGCCCCTTTATTATGAGTGATATTGGCCTTCATGCAAGTGGGATCTATGGCCTGATGTAGTGAGATACTATAGATATCTGTGAATGCACCCTCCCGTTGATGTCCAAGCTCTCAGGACTACATAGGACTGTCGTCTCCCATGATTTCACCTGCTGGAAGGTCAACCTGACCTCAGATGCAATGACCTAGGCTACAGCGGCATTTGTAGCAGTTGATATGAATGTAACCTCTCAGCTGCCTCCCTGTCTGAAGTGAGCATGGAAAATAATATGCTCATCGCAGAGTGTTGGACTATTGCATGCTTGCTGCTCTTGCACTTGTACTTTGTACTGCAGCATGCATAGCAGAGCTGACTTGCTGGTCTGCACATGGGATGAACCCTTCTCATTATTAATTGGTACAATGTGAGAATAAACATGGGCTTGACTTGAAGTGGAAATACAAGTTTTCTTTCACTTTAGATGCGCAAGCAAATATGTAAAGGGCTCTGATTTTTCTTATTATCTTTACTTTCAGATGCAATTCAAGATCCATTGAATCCTCTGTTGCATGTTGTAAATCTAATTGGAAAGGAAAGCGTAAAATGTGTATTATTCTTCAGCCCTACAGAAGTAAGTAACCATCAACACTAAATCTATACCCATATTGAGTGTTAATGATAAGCCTTTTTGCAGGCAGTCCCCAGGTTATGCAGTAAATTTCCTGCTATCTGGAATTCAAGCAACTGGCAAAAAATAAAATGAGGAAAATAAATAATAAGAGGTTATCTATAAAAATTTAAATAAAAGTTTAAAATTGGGAATGTTCTCTGGAATGACACACAAACCTTTGGTTAAGACGAGCAAATTTTCAGCCAGTGGACTGCCTTGATCACGCTTTGCTCGCAGCAGGTGTTTGAATAAAGTTGTGTAAAATAGCAATGGCATCACCCAGGATGGAGCTGATTGATGCTGCTCGCAGTTGGGGTGTCTCTCTTAAAGATTTTCCTTATCTCTGTTTTGTAAGAGTCTCCTCAGTCGGAGGGATTATCTTTAAACTTGGCTGGGGTGGTTAATTGTTTATAATGTTATTGTTCGTCTACTGGGCGGCTCTGTGGATGGGGAGAAACCTGCAGATGCAGCAGTGGTTAAATGGTTTCAAATAAAATGACTGAAAATAAAGTAAAATGATTTAATGTTTATATATTCATGCAAGTAAAGTTTGCTCAGCATAAGTATTTTTTCTTTTAAACCGTTTATTCTTAATGCAGGTGTATTTGGAATTGTAAGAGTGAGTCTCAAGCCACCGGAAAACTCACTTATCCAGCATCTACCAATCCCCATAGATGCCAGACACCAGGGGTTTTACTGTGTATGGGTTCAATTCCTGAAAACTATGCATAAGCCAATTCCATAAGTCAGAAATGTCTGTCTTTTGTAGTAGCTCATATTGCTCTGCGCAAACTTTTACACTTTTTAAATTTAATTAAATAATCACACTTACCCTACTCATAATTAAACTATGCATTACAGTGGATCGAGTCATTAATGATTAACCTGAAACATTTCAGCATTATTAGCTATTATTGTTATTTTGAAAAATGCTTTAAAAGGTTTGGGAGAATTTGCATCAGGTCAGATTTCCATAAATCAGGTCATTTGCCTCTGTATTTTTTAAATTTGTTTGTATGTATCCACTGAAGCCACTTGAGGGCAGCAATTGTTCATTCAATTTTGCAATGATTTGCAGAAGATGTGAAAAAATTTGTAACTTTTAGAAAAACACTGAATGAAAATTGCAGGTCTGGTATAATAAACATAATGAATTCATCATATTTTTTCAGCCATAATTGTAAAGCCGGTTCATAAATTTGGCAAAATGATTCGACGATGGAAGATTTCAGTTCAAATCTTGGTTTATCTTTTGAAAAATTACTGACGTATCAATGAATATTTATGATTGTTATAATTACATTTAAGGTTTTCAATAATTTTCAAAAACTTTTCGGGGTTGGAACTGAGAATATCACTGGATAGGGAGTCTCTGAGAGATGATACATTGGTTTAGATTTTTTTTTCAATTCAAATAATGGTGTTGGAAGCCTCCTTAACTTTTAGTGAGATAATTGTAATGAATTGTCCAAGACTAATGCACCTCCACAAGCAGAGATCAAAAGAGAGGTGAATTTAGGAGTGCCTGCTTCATCTCAATTCACCAGGTCCAGAAAGAGAGTTGTAAGGAACTCTGCAAAAAGAGTCAATTGAATGTTAAATTTGACTCAGGATAGGGCCAAAAACACCTATTAGCGTCGTCAGTTATTTAGCCAAAAGCATTTCCCAATTGTCTGCAAATATACCTGTAAAAAGGCACATTAATATGTAATTGGTAATTTTATGCGGCTTCTGCATCAATTTCAGGATATAGTTGTTCTTCTTTGGCTTGGCTTCGCGGACGAAGATTTATGGAGGGGTAAAATGTCCACGTCAGCTGCAGGCTCGTTTGTGGCTGACAAGTCCGATGCGGGACAGGCAGACACAGTTGCAGTGGTTGCAAGGGAAAATTGGTTGGTTGGGGTTAGGTGTTGGGTTTTTCCTCCTTTGTCTTTTGTCAGTGAGGTGGGCTCTGCGGTCTTCTTCAAAGGAGGTTGCTGCCCGCCGAACTGTGAGGCGCCAAGATGCACGGTTTGAGGCGATATCAGCCCACTGGCGGTGGTCAATGTGGCAGGCACCAAGAGATTTCTTTAGGCAGTCCTTGTACCTTTTCTTTGGTGCACCTCTGTCACGGTGGCCAGTGGTATACTGACAATAACCACACCAGCAGTGCGAGTATAAGACAGCTTTAATAAATTAATATGTGTACTAAGATGTCTTGTCTCTCTGCAAGACGAACCTGGAAGGCGAGACTGTAGCTCTGGACTGCTTTATATACAAGGTCACTGGGATGACCCCTGCTGACCTAGTGGTGTAATTACATATCACCACAAGTTGCATTTAAAAGAATGTGATATGGTTGTAGGCTACTAGCATCAAACCACACAAGGCAGAGTGCAGGTAAAACACTAGTTTTAACAGACTGGTGTACAGCTAGGCTTTGAGGCCTTGGTCTTGGTGAAGAAAAGGAGTAAAAGCAATCCAAACTAAAAGAGATTAATTGGAGGAAAACAAGTTACAGTGAAACAAGACCGAATCTGCCTCTTTTGGTAAATTGGAATCAAAAGTGGACAGGCAAAATTGTAAATGAAAAATGGACTGTCTTTAAGGAAGAGACCATTGCAATTGAAGCACACTCCCATGTGGGATTAAAGGATGAGCAAACAAATTCAGAACTTTCTGAATGTTGAAAAGGATACAGAGAAAGAAAAACCAAGAAAAGTGTTCTTCCAAATTTTTAGTTGTAAATACCAACAAGAACCAGGTTTTTTTTTAAAGAAGAGAGGAAATGTAAAAAAAAGGAAACCATAAAAACAAATGAAAAAAAGATGAACTGTGCACATGAATGGGGATACAAAAGTTGTTCATCGTAAATGGTGGTACATGGAGGAGTGGGGTCTACGAAGGAGAATAATAGTAGTCTTTCCATGAATGCTGAGTAAAGTATTGAATGAGTATTTGACATCAATCTTCGCCAGATTAAAAAAATGTTTCAGAATCAAAACATCAACAATTTTGTAGTGGAGAATTCACTTAACTAGTGACCTATTGTGGACACACAACATCTCCTCACTTGTTAGGAAGGTACAATAGTGAAGGTACTTCCTGAGAAGAGTGAACCAGGCAAGACTACTGATCACTGATATGTCATCCTTCTGCAGGAGCTCTATCAAGAGCACTCTGGCTGGCTGCATCACAGAGTTGTGTGGTTGTTGCACAGAAATAGAATGGAGGTCAATCCACAGGAACATAAGAGCGGCAGAGAAGATCACTGGAGTCTTCCTTCCCCCCCCCCCCCCCCAACCCAAACAACGTGATCTACTCGGATCATTGTCTGAAGAGAGCATGCAAAACCATTGAGGACCCCTTCCACCTTGCACACATCTTTCAGCTTCTCTGTAGGGGAAGAGATGCAGGAGAATCAGAGCCAGTATGACCAGGCTGAGGGGCAGCTTCTTCCCACAGGCAGTGAGAATGCTGAATGACCTAGAGATCTATTCACGTTAACCATCCGAGACTTTCATAAGAATAAAACTATTTATTTATATGAATATTTGTTCTGCAGATCTATTGTTTGTCTGTAGGTGCGTTATGTCTAGTTGTGTGGACCAGAGAATGCTGTTTCATACTTGTGAATCAGATGACAATAAACTTGACTTGAAAAAGTGAAGATATATTAAAAGTTAATAACATGGAGATATTTAAAAAGTTGGTCGAATTTCAAGCAGTTAAGTCATCAGGACTACGTGGAGTGAACTATTGGAATTTGAAGGCAGTACAGGAGGAAATATTTGGCACTGATGCTCTTGCAATCTTCTTTTGAATATGGTAGTGATGCCAGAAAATTGGAGTGCAGCCAATGTGAAAAAATGTTAAATGTTACTTGTTCAAAAAAAGAGTAAGGTTAAGTCTAAATTCAAATCTTTTTGATCCTGATCATTTAAACAAGGTAAACTTATTTGGGATAAAAACCTATAACTCTTATTTTCATCATGCTGTAGCAGCAATTGGGCTGGCGCTCCAGGCAGCGAGCGCAACCAGGGGCCAGCAGACTGCATAGTGAACTGGCAGTCAGGAGGCTAAGGCAGTATAGGGGCCAGCATCCCCGACATGGCGCTGGCCCCGCTGCACAGCTAACAGAGAGGGACAAGCACGCAGGGAAGAAGGTATTGTTATGTATGAATGTACCCGTGTATGGGAGATCACCTATTGTTGTGCGAGCGATGATGTTAAGAAAACAGCGGGAATACGAACAATATAAAAGTCGGGCTTTCAGCCCCAATAAAGCAGAACTATACCTGACTACAATCTGTGTGTGAGTGTGTGTGTGTGTGTGTGTGTGTGTCTTTGCTTCGAGTAGCGTGCGGATACAATTGGTGACCCGACGGTTTAGACGGCATCTAAACTACAATAATAAGCGAACCGGCAGTCCATGCAGTCGCCTTGAAACTGCCAGCTTTCTGGACAAATTGGCCATGTGTGTGGTTTGATCAGGCTGAAGCGCAGTTTCATATCTGCCAGATCCCAGTAGAATCCACCCGGTACAAGCACGTGGTGAGCCCCCTGGACCAGGACACGGTGAGCTGGGTGGCCAATTTCATCCAAGAGCCCTCGTTGAAAGGTGCCTACACCGCTTTCAAGGCCATTCTCATCGAAACCTTCTGGCTCTCAAGGCGCAAGACAGGAGCACTTGGATGGGCTGGGGGACAGGCCCCCATTGGCCCTGATGAATGACATACTTTCCCTCATTGGGAAGCATGAACCCTGCATAATGTTTGAGCAGGTGTTCTTAGAGCAACTACCTGGAGACATCCAACTGCTTCTGGCGGACACCGACTTCAGTGAGCCCCCATAAGGATGCAGCACGAGCGAACATCCTCTGGAAACAGAAAAGAGAGTGCTTGGCATCCATGGGGCTCATCGGCAAACACTGTGGCCAGAACCAGATCGACCCACCGAGAGAACAGCAATCCAACAAGGGAGGTGAGCCCAATGACCAGTGGTGCTTTTACCACCAGCAATAGGTCTCAGGAGCCCGCCAATGCCAACGCACATTCCAGGGAAACGCTGGAGCCAGCCACCACTCATGATCATAACGGCTGGCGAACAAGACAGCTTCCTGTATGTGAGGGACCATCAATTCGGACAGCAATTCCTCATGGGCAGGACACCAGAAACAGACAAGTGGGCCCCACGCTGAGGGCTGCCAACAGCAGCACAATCAGGACACATTGCACACACAAGGTCCAGCTACAGCTGGGGACTAGCCTCTTTTCATGGGTGTTCACGTTGGCAGCAGTGGAGCAGCCACTCCTTGGGGCAGATTTCTTCTGCGCCAACAGCCTGCTGGTGGATCTGAAAGGTCAGAGACTGGTCTACACACAGACTTTCCAAACTATACCCGTCAAGAACGCCAGGCTCCCGGCTCCCCACCTCGGCTCAGTGCAGCGATCCATGGATGAATACGCCAAGATCCTCGCAGATTACTCCCCCCCCCCCCACCAGTTCACCATTGTGATGCCCTGACACGTCGTAAGGCACCACATCTTTTCCCAAGGCCCAACGCTCTGTGCATGAGCGAGATGAGAAGCTCCAACTAGCAAAGGAGAAGTTCAAGAAGATGGAAGAGCTCGGCATAGTATGGCAATCAGACAGCCTGTGGGCTTCTCCCCTGCACATGGTGTCAAAGGCCACTGGAGGTCGGAGACCGTGCGGTGACTACCGCTGTCTCAATGAGGCCACCATGCCAGATATTTACCCTGTGCCACACATCCAAGACTCTGTAGCCAACCTGCCTGGGGCAACAATCTTCTCAAAAGTGGACCTCATGTAGAGATACCATCAGATCGCAGTTCACCCTGACAACATCCCCAAGACCACCATCATCACCCTGTTCAGCCTGTTTGAATTTTTAAGTATGCTATTTAGGCTGAAGAATGCTGCGCAAACCTTCCAGTGGCTGATGGACGTAGTGGGCTGAGACCTGGATGGCACCTTCATCTATCTGGATAACATCCTCATGGCAAGCAAAGACCGGCAAGGATATTTGGTGCACCTCCGTAACCTTTACACCTGGCTGAGTGGATTTGGACTGACTATCAATCCAGCCAAATGCCAGTTCAGGTTGGAGACCATCGACATCCTGGGCCAAAGGATAACCAAGGAAGGGTCCACACCACTGCCCAACAAGGTGGAGGCCATCCAAAGGTTTCCTAGGCCCAGCACAACCAGGGGACTGCAAAGTTCATTGGAATGGTCAACTTTTATCGCATGTTCATCCCCTCGGCTACTGGAATCATGCGACCCAAGGATGTAACATGGGATAAAGAGCGGAATCCTTTGAGAAGGCCATGGGCAGACCTCAGGCACGGGGATTGGCGGTGTTCTGGAGCAGCAGATCGAAGGGAACTGGCGACTGCTGGCTTTCTTCAGCAAGAATCTGCTGCCTCCGGAATTGAAGTACAGTGCTTTCGACAGAGAGCTACTGGCACTGTACTTAGCCTTCTGCCACTTTTGATACTTTCTTGAAGGCAGGACATTTACAGCCTTCACCAACCACAAACCCTTAACCTTTGCCCTGGCCAAAATCTCAGACCCCTGGTCTGCTCGCCAATAGCATCATCTATCATACATCTCTGAGTATACTACAGATGTGCGACATGTCTCGGGCAAGGAGAACGTGGTGGCGAATGCCTTATCCAGACACAATATCCACGTGCTATTGAAGGGGGTGGACTTCGTAGAGCTGGTGAAGGTGCAGCAAGACAACATGGAGATACCCCAGTGCAGGATGGCCATCTCAGGTCTGCAACTACAGGATATCCTGGTTGGGGCAGATAACACCACCACCTGTGCGACATGGCCACTAGACAGGTCAGACCTCTTGTTCCAGTGGTTGGAGATGACAGGTTTTCGATTCCATCCATGGGCTGACTCACCCATCCATCTGGACCACGGTCCGACTGGTGGCCAGAAAATATGTGTGACATGGTCTCCAGAAAGAGGTCAGCGGGTGGGTGAAGGTGTGCACACAGTGCCAAACAGCCAAGGTACAATGGCATACCAATGCACTGCCACATCACTTTGTGCCCATGGAGCAAAGATTTGACCTTGTACATGTAGACAACATGAGACCTCTACCAGTATCCCATGGGTTCCGCTACCTGTTCACAATGGTCGATCGTTTCACCAGGTGGCCAGAAGCAGTCCCGATGGTGGACATCTCCATGACTTCATGCGCCAGAGCCCTCATCTTCTTCTGGGCAGCATGGTTTGGCGTATCCTCCCACATTACATTGGACAGAGGGGCTGAATTCACCTCTAGCTTATGGTCTGACCTCGCCAGCCTGTGGGGTGCTCAGCTACACCACACCTCAGCCTTGTCACCTGCAATCAAATGGGCTGGTGAGGCGTTTCCACAGGCACTTCAAGTCTGCACTCATGTCTAGACTACAAGGACCCAACTGGGTGATGAGCTACCATGGGCACTGCTATGAATCTGCAAGGCACCCAAAGAGGACCTCAATATCTTCTCTGCTGAGCTCATCTACGGAACCCCATTGTTGTTCCTGGGGAATTCGCACCACCCCCAGACAAACGACCAGACAACACAGCAGCAATCCTCTGCAAACTATAGGAATGAGTTGGCAACCTGGCCCCAACCAGGCACTGACAAGTGAGGACCAACATACCCAAAGACCTGTTGGCACTTGCCCCAGCAAGCAGGAGGCTAAGGTAGCATAGGGACCAGCATCCCTAATGTAGCGCTGGCTCTGCTGCAAAGCCAGCAGAGAGGGACAAGCATGCAGGGAAGAAGATATTGTCAAGTAAGAGTGTACCCGCGTGCAGGAGACCTGCTATTGTTATGTGAGTGGTGACTTTAGCAAACTGCGGGAAAACGAACAATATAAAAGTTGGGCTTTCAGCCCCAATAAAGCAGAGCTATACCTGACTATACTCATGTGTGTGTCTTTACTTTGGGTAGCATGCAGTTACAATGTAATGATTCCGATTGATATTATTCAGAATAAAATACCTTAAATACTTCATTTATTTCTTGTTTATACTCACTGACAAAAGGCAAAGGAGGAAAAACCCAACACCCAACCCCAACCAACCAATTTTCCCCTGCAACCGCTGCAACCGTATCTGCCTGTCCCGCATCGGACTTGTCAGCCACAAACGAGCCTGCAGCTGACGTGGACATTTACCCCCTCCATAAATCTTCGTACGCGAAGCCAAGCCAAAGAAGAAAGAATACATAATAAGCCCCAAACCTCTTTTAACTGCATTAATTGCTCTAGATGTCTGTTCTGCTTTCAGTTGCCATGCTAAAACTTTGAGCCCTTTCATCTAACTCATAATATCTCTTTTGTTCTTTGAATTAATTTTTCAGTTCTATATATCTGAATAGTATATTGGAGTTTTAATTAAATTAATTAATTGTTTTTTCTTTACTTCAGAAGGATTATTTTGTATATCCTTTTCTAATTTACCTATATCATTCTAATTGATTTGTCTCTTTTAGATATTCCTTTTTAATTTTAGCCATTTAATTTATTAGTTGACCTCTTAAATACACTTTTAATGTATCCCAAATAATACCTTTATTGTCTACAGAATTCATTTTTAAAGTAATTGAATTTGTTTTCTTATAAAATCACAAAAATCCACTCTTTTTAATAATGCAGTGTTAAACCTCCATCTTTGCGGCTTTTCCCCCTTAAGAATTGAATATGCCATTAAAAGTGGAGAATGATCTGATAATATTCTAGCTTTATATTCAACATTAGTAATTCTTCCTTGTAACTGTGCTGATATTAAAAACATATCTATTCTTGAATAAAAATCATGTCTATGAGAATAAAAAGAAATTATCTCTCTCTTTACGATTCAACTTCTGCCAAATATTGGCAAAATTTAATTCCTTCATTAAACTTAAAATAGCCTTTGCTAATTTAGCTTTCCTTACTCTTTTAACTGATTTATCCAATAATGGGTCAAGACAACAATTAAAATCACCTCCTATTAAAATATTTTCCTGTGCTTTAGCCAAAAAAACTCATAAAAATCTTCATCATCCATATTTGCTGCATAAATACACATAAATGTCCACATTTCAGAATAAATTTAACAATTAATCAAAACATATCTTTCTCCAGGATCCATTATAGTATCTACAAGTTTTACTGATAATGTTTTAAAAATTAATATTGCTATTCCTCTTGCTTTAGAATTAAAAGATGAAGTTACCACTGGTCCCAATCTCTTTTTAATTTCAGATTCTCTGTCAAATGGGTTTCTTGTAAAAATGTAATATTTACTTCCATCTTTTTCATATGACTAAATATTCTTTTCCTTTTAATCCTACTATTTAGCCCATTAACATTAAAACTAATAAAATTTAATATATTCTTTTCACCCATCATCTTAGATCCAAGTCTCTTCCAATCCCATTCTTCCAGGTATCCCTCATCAATACTAACTGATTCCTGCATATGTCTCTGTCCTATAGAAAAAAAGATAATGAAAGAATCAAAAAGGAAAAAAAAATTCATCAACAAACAAATTATGTAAAGTAAACCCCCAAAAGAGTGCTGAGTAAAGATACCACAGGACTACTTCCCTCCACCGTATGGGTTGTAGCTCCTGCCATAATATGGCACATAACAGCTCAGGCAAGTAAGGAAAAACATTTATCCCTGCCCTTAAGGGGAAAAAAAAAATTAATTACGCATTTGGAAATAATAAATTGCCTACTGCTTCAAGATCAGCATGAACTTAATCATCATCAATTACAGCTATTTCAGTCTGAGTTTCTGGATCCAGTTGCAACTCTAGTTGACAGCTAACAATCTGTTTTGGCATAACCCTCTTCAGTGTGATTTGTATCTTCAACACTTCACTTTGTATTTCTTGTTGAGAGCTTAAACTCAACAATTCCTGCTGCTCTTCCTTAACTGTAGGAAGAGATTCTGCAAATCTTCACGCTTTCCCTTGTCTACAAAAAACCTGGGTCATTTATTAACCAAAAACACCTTTAATATAGCTGGATATCTGAAAAAAAATTTATAATCGTTCTTCCAAAGAATTGCCTTGATTGGATTAAATTCTTTTCTTCTATCCACCACAGCTTTACTTAAATTTGGATAAAAGAAAAATTTATTTCCATCAATAACCATAGGACCATTATTTTGTCTTGCTTTTTGAACTGCGAGTCTTAAGATGTTTTCTTTGTCCTGGTATTGCAGATATTTAATCAATATAGCCCTAGGTGATTGATTTGGCTGTGGCTTCCTCTGTAAAGCTCGATGAGCTCTTTCCAATTCGATTCCATTTGAAAAATTCTCTTCTCCCAGAATGCTCGGAATACACTTTTGAAAAAAATTCCAGAGGATCTCCAGTTTCTTAAAATTCTTTTTTTTTAAGACCAACAATCTTAACATTATTTCATCTACTTTGATTTTCCATCATATCCATTTTTTTTCCATCATTTCTTTCCTCTGCTTTTCCCAGAGAGTATCTGAATTTTTAACCCTGTCATTTTTAGCCATGCAGATATCCATATCATTTTTAACATCTGTACATCCAGGCCAACTCTTTGAACCATTGCTTTAACTTCATTAACTTCTGAAATGTATTTCAACATTTCACCCTGAAGTTCTTTCATGTCAAATATAACATTCCTAATGTCAGCTCCTATAATGATATTGTCCCATTATTAGTGAGTAAAGATCTTTTATATTTGGATCTTTAACTCCATATTCTGAATCCTCCAGCACTTCCTCTTCATCTTCATCCGACTCTTCTTGATCTCCCTTTTCCATTGATCGCCAGCTGTAAAAGCTACAGGTGTTTCTGACAGCTCTTGTATGTCAGATTGCAGTTCCTTAATTCCAACATGATTGGGAATGTGCTGTTGAGTGAGCACTCTCAGGCACATTCGTCTTCTTCATGTGTATGTGGTGGTAAATCTTTGCGTATTAAGTTAGACTATTCTTCAGGGAAGATCTGAATAGATCCACCCCTATCTTCCCCCATTTCCTCAAGAGATGGCACTGGCTTTGGCTGAAAGAAAGCTGTCATCGCGTGTGTTACTCACAGGGGCTTCAGAACCTGAGGCCCAGGCACCATTTTCAAGGTAGCCCACTTTTCTTCGATTTTTCTTTGAATCTTTACTCACGATTTTCTTGTCTCTTGCCGTTTTCCTTCCTCTAGCTGTCATATTGAACAGTATGCAGCTAAGTTCCGGAGGTTTTTAATATAGTTTAGTTTAAAACATATTAATTTAATTTGGGCTTTATACATTAATCCCCAGGGAGAGTCATGAGTCCACCTCCTTCCCCTACGCCATTTACGCTCTGCCTCCTCCCCACCCCTCCTCACCCCACCCGAGTAAGGATAAGTGTGGTAACATCAGGCAAATCCATTTAACTTCAGTGACTAATAAAGACAAATGCAAGAATAATAAATGCCTTCCATTAATTTCTCACACTAGTCAACCAACATGCAGTGCTTGTATTTTTGACTCTGGATTAGATGGCTATTTCTTTCAGGTGCACTCCAGAGACATGAGCACATAGTCAGGGCTGTCATATCAATGCATTTCTTTAAATATGCTGGAGTTTTACAGCTGCTGTGTTTTGGATATGAGAGTTGTTTATCATTTCATACCAATGTCAAACTCAAAGAGCAACCAAGAACTTCTGCCATTCTTGTGGACATGTGCAGACATTTCAATACCACATGTAGAGCCTGGACAATTATTTTTGTCTCACAATATGGTGGATGTACATTTCTATTTCATAATTACTGTTGCCCATCACATTTGCAGTTTAATTTGGTGAAAGGTTGATATTGATATTTAAATCAAATTATTTTAAAGCTTGTTGGTGATTCCTATGGCCTATTTCTGTGCCATATCTCTTTACAACGGGAATCCCACAAGTACCTTGAGGCCCACTGGCAGCATTTGATTTCCCTGCTTGACTGTTGATTTTATATATTATAACAGCTTTTTTATTCAGTACGTCTGACCAGAAACCTGCTTGGAAAATTTATTGAAAGTGCTCAGCACACTTTCAATGTATTTTGCCAATTGTATCTCTCACACTCATGCACATCAACTTTTTTAGAGCAAGGTATAACAGTTACGTTTTTAAAAAAGCTGTTAAACAATGATTCTTTTTTTTTCTTCAGGTAGCATCCTATGATTTTAAACTACCAGTCAATATTAATGGCAATACATCACCATCTCCTCCTCCAAGTTCGATACCACCTGATCCTTATGATGATGCTGCTTCAGTACAATTACAGAATCCCCCCACACAATCACGCAGAGTGAAAGCTACAGGTAGGTTCAAAAAAAGGAGAAAAGTCCATTGAAGGCTTATTTGAAATCAAACTGTCAGCAACCTCTTGAATGTCATCAAAAATCTAAAGATGCTGGAAATTTGAAACTCTATCAGAAATTAAATTAACAAATATTAAATTGGGGGAAAATATGGAGCTATAGTACTGGTCCTGCACCATGAACATCATGTAAATCTATCCCGCCTGATATTTTGCCATAGCACATTGATCTGTACTTAAGTCTTCCTTTTATGTTTGTTCATTTTCAATTTTTAAAACTTATAGTTCATGAATTATAGAACATCCTGCCTAATTAAATTAAATTTAATAAGATACAACATGGATCTGCATACATGCTTATTATAATGTAAACAAGCATGTTCCATTCTGAGTATTGATATTTTTCACTTCAATCCATTTCAAATTGAATAAAATTATTTACTGTTGCATGGATTGAGATACCATGAGAAATGCTATTCCAGGCAAGTGGACTCATGCTTGGGCATAGCAAGTAGTTCAGTAATAAAAAGATATGCAGGGTATAGTGTTACTATACATCAATTAATGTAGGCCATCATGTTCCAAAGACAAAGAGCAGGGCAAAGAGAAAAATATAGTTAAAACAGTACAAGAACATATCTTTACCACTGAGATGTCCATTTTAAGGGTCTGACAGAAATTGTCCTCGAATTAGGCAGTTCATGCTCATGTGCCACAATGGAAGAGGGAAGAAGAGAGTATTACTGGGATGGGATGGATCGTTTAATATGTTGGCAGCATTCCGAGGCAGCGGGAGATATTGACAGAGTTTATGGAGAGCGTGTTCAATTGCATGATGGTCTGAATTGTGTTCACAACTCTCTGCAGTGAGAACTTTAAAAGTTGATACATTAAAAAAATATTGATCTTGTAATGTTTGCACTACAACGAGTGTAGAAGGAAGAAACACACGCACGAGTCGAAATGGAAGAGTGTTTTATTGAACTGGCAGCTTTGCTTTTATAGGACCTTTGTGCTGACATCAGGGCCCTGCGTTATCAGAGTGCCGACCTCAGGTTTGTTGGCATTCCTGCCAGAATTCCCCATCTTGCAGCTGTGCAGGGATCACCTGGGACAACGGCTAGTGTCACCCCCAGGTCTGCGCAATCGCCGCATTCGTTGGCCATTTTGCAGACCAGTTCATGTGTGGGCCACCACAATGTATTATTTCTTCTAATTATCTAAATTATGCATATGCAATTATGTGATCTAGCAGAGACTGAAAATCAAAATTGGATCTGCAAATTGCTTTATATTTTAGTGATTTAAAATATGCTGCTTATTAACTGAGATTTTGAGCCATTTTTTATATTATTTACAGTATTTTATCATTTGTAATATTTTAAATTACATTTCTTGACAAGCAACAAAATGAAAGATCAACAGTTAAATTTTATCTTTCAGTACTTTATCCACCAATAAAACTATCAACCACTAAGGTGGAATTCTCCCTCACACCAGGATACAATGATTTGGGTGTTATTGAAGCAGATTCATTTGTAAAGGTACTGTAAACCCTGTCTATAATTAGGTCCTTTCTTTATTTCATTATTTCATCTGGTAGTGGTATGATCTTTATTTCATTGATGAAAAGTCACATTGACTTTTTGTTCTTTTCATTTTTAAATGCTCCAATAGAAAATTGAAATAGAGAATATCTCAAATAGAGAGACAAAGTGGATGTTGGAGTTCAATAGGCAAGAAAACAAAGCTCTTGAAGAAGGTATTTTCAGAATTTATAACCTTAATGGGAGTCTTCAACCAGGCCAAAGACACTGCATTACGATTGGCTTTTGCCCAGGTAGGTATTTAATGTAAAAATGCACTTTTGAAACAATTTTCTGTGGTAGCTGTTTGAAAAAAGGCACAATATGAATTTAGATTTTTTACCAGTGTGAGTGACTCATTCCTTAGTCTCAAAAATAGTTGGAGGCAGATTTAATTGTAAATTCGTCATGTTATCATTTTGATGTTTTTAAAGTGTATTATTGTCATGACCAAGTGAAATGAAGTTTTCTATTCAGAATTTGTTGTAAACTATTGTAAAAATCAATCAGATGAAATAAATAGACAATGCAATAATTTGTCAGAGAGAAATTTCTAAAGCATACTTTCATCAGAAACTCAATTATATTGAAAATAGTAGTTAGAAGGCAATTTGAAGATGAGGAATTAATTGAATGGTTTCAATGTGGTTGAAAATTCTGCTGAATTCAGTCCAAAACATAACCCATGGCTTTAAAAAATGTCATAGATTGTGACATCAGGTGTTAAATAGCTTTTGGCTTTTGTCAGAATTTAATGTGCTGCATCTTTTAAGATGATCACAACCTTATTATTCAAACATGTGGCTTTTGCTGTGACATCCACCACCTAACCACTTTGCAGTTTATCCATAAAATTAACTTTATTTCCAAGTCCCTGAATTCTCTGTGTAGTTATCCAAGACCAATCCCTTTACCCAAATACTGTGATGTTTTAGCTGGAAAACTATTGTGTGCAAGATGTTTTATCTGGTAAGGATCCCACATCATTCTTGCTGCTTGAAAAAAATCACTTTCACTCTTTTTTAATTTCTACCACAATATCAGCCACATAATCTGCCACATGAGGGCATTTTACAAAATCATAAATAGCACTCAGTTTTATCTTATTAGTGAATGAGATTCAGATTTTATTCTGGCAAAACTCTTTGCATGTTAGGCAGGTTTTTAGTCTTTATATTGACCTGTAGCGGTGCACATCCTCATGGTGAACTGGTGCCGCTTGTATCGCCACGTGGCAGGGCAGCCATGGGGAAATGGCGTCGTCAGAGGTTTCTCTCGGACTCCAGCATCCCTTCCAGCGCGCACCCTGGGCAGCGATTATGACGTCACAATGCACCAGGTGACTGAGCTCGTGTTGCCCTTAAAGGGGCGTGCTGAATTTGAACAAAAACAGTCGTTAACGACCCTCAGCGTGGTGGCCGTGTTTCTTCCACTGCTCACACCGCCGCAGGCCAATATTTTAATTTTCTCTTGTTAATTTCAAGAATCTTGTCCTAGTTCCGAAGCCTCTTGTATGGATCTTTACAAAAGAGCAGTTTGAAAATCTTAAGTACTGAAGACAATTGCTAGATTATCATAAGTTAGCAGTTCTCTTTATCCCACTTCACCAACACCTCAAAAATATGATGGATTTGTATATGGACTCGTTTTCCCTGTTAATACAGTTCAGTTAAATGGTATGTAACTTTTGATCTGTGATTCCTTGGTGGTTTAAGATTATTTTCATGTTTACAAGTCTTTTTGTGAGGTTAGAATGGAGGGAGTTGGTGGTGAATGAGGACTCGGTAATTTTCAGAGAACTTGAATTACCAGCAAAACTGATTATTCTTTTTCTCTGCTTCCATAATTTTCAGGTTATCCAGGCAATTATATGGTTGAAATTCCCATGTTTATTAATGAGGACAGAACTATCCCTTATCGAATTATATCCATCAGTGGTATTGTACATACCCCTACATTGATTATTGATCCCCCTTTTGTGAACCTGCATGCAGTTCCTCTCAATACAGAAACAACAGCAACACTCCAACTTACTTGTTTAAACTATCTAAGGTTTGATCATTTGACTTCTTTTGCTTATTCCAATTTTAGCACTCAAGTTAATAATCATTATTGTTGATTTCTTTTTATTGAGTTTATAACAGAAAATATTTTTTAATAAAAACATGCTTCTCTTTTGAAAAAAGAAATATGAGAATTATTAGAATTTGAGGGTTAAACAGAAGATGTATTAAGTAATTAACATGATAAACAAACTGAAGGAGATACAAAATACTTCAGGTGCTGATGTTTCTTTGAAGTTTTATTTGTGACAGTCTTCCATATACTGTTTTAAAGTATTAAGTATTTGCTTTGTACTTCTGTTTTTCTTGGTAAGTAAGTCAATATTTGAGTATGAGTAGAGGGTTGTGATTTAATTTGGAAGGTAATTCATAAGATATTTGTAAACATGCCACGAGGGCTGGTATCCAAACCAGACTGAAGAGCGGGGGACTGAGGAACCCACCCCCCCCCCCCACCGCCTCCCCCAACCATCTACTGCTGAATCTCCCAACATTGGAAAATAAAATCAATGACCTCAGGGCAAGGCTACTTTATCAGAGACAGGTGAGACAAATCTCAGACGTTTGCTTTACTGAGACCTGGCTAATAGTGAACACACTGCGATCCAACCAGACGGTTTCACCATACACAGACTGAACCGGAACTCTGATTCTGGCAAAGGGAGAGAGGGTGGTGTGTGCTTTTTAGTTCATACCGGATGATGGACAGATGTTGGTGTTATGTCAATCTCCTGCTCCATTGCCTTAGAGCAAATAACAATCGAATGCAGGCCCTTCTATCTACCCCAAGCATTCTCATCAATGATTCTCACCTGAGTTTAATTACAAACTGAAACTTGGAGAGCTGCATTATGTGTTCAGTAAACAAAAGAAGGCCCACCCTGACACTCACATATCATAGTTGGTGACTTTAACTAGGCCTGACTCAAGAAAACTCTGCCCATTTATCACTAGCACATGACCTGCTGTACCAGAGATCCCAACACACTTGCTTATCTTAGTGTAGCAGTGATAAAGGCCTATCAATCTTTTCTGAGACCACATTTTAGCAAGTTGGATCACCTGGCAATGTTCATACTGCCTGCATACAAACAGAGCCTACAGAGAAAAGCTCCAGAGATTAAGACAGCTAGAAGATGGCTGAAGAACAGTTACAGGACTGCCTCGAGTCACTGGATTGGACAGTGTTCAAGAACTCAACTGAACACCAGGGTTGTTATCGACTTTATCAAAACAGCTGAGAATGAGAATCTCCCCACGAAATTGTTCAGGGTTTTTCCCAACCAGAAGCCCTGGATGAACAATGAAATCCGGAACCCGTTGAAAACCAGATCACTGGCAATTAAGTCAAGAGATCCAGAACACTAAACAAGAAGCAGATACAACATGTTGAATGTCAGCTTCTGGGCAAAGTGGAGATTCTGGACAAAAATGGAAATAACGAAGGATACTTGACTGCTACGGCCAGGCCTAAATGACAACCTGCTATAAAACTAAATCTGGTGCAATAAGAGACACCAGAGCTTCATTCCAAGATGAGTTCAATGCCTTCTATGCCCAATTTTACCACTAGAATAAGTATGTGCGCAGCCCCACATCCCCTGATGATCCTCTACTGTCAGTATCCAAAGATAACGTATTGTACAGGCCACATTCAGGAGAATGAATTCAAGGAAAGCATTCGTTTCAGGTAGAGTACCCGGCTGAATACTGAAAACCTATGCTGACCGACTGGCCAATGTTTTCATGAATATCTTCCAACATCTCACTCCTACAGGGCATGGTACCCACCTGTTTCAAACAGGCCTCGATTGTACCAGTGCCAAAGAACTGTGTGGTAACTTGCTTAAATGACAACTAACTAGAAGCATTCACATTGAGAGCGATGAAGTATTTTGATAGATTGGTGATGAAGCATATCAACTTCTGGCTGAGCAGCGAGATGGATTCATTCCATTTAGCTACTGCAGCAACAGGTCCATGACAGATGCCATCTCACTCGCTCTACACAAAGCCCTGGAACACCTGGACAGTAAAGATGCATGGATCAGGATGTTCTTTATCATTAAAAGTTTGACATTCAACTCCATAATTCCCTCAAAACTGATCAGCAAACTTCAAGACCTGGGCCTCAATAATTCAATCCTGGAAATAATGTGTAATTCATTTCTGGATTTCGTCACCTCCAGATCACAATCAGTGAAGAATGGAAAGAACATCTCCTCCATAGTCTCCATTAGTACTGGAGCACTACTGGGCGATGTTCTTATCTCCCTGCTCTACTTGTTTTACACTTATGACTGTGTGACTTGGTATGACAATGATACCATGGCAGTGAGTTGAATGAAAAGAGGCGATGAGTCAGCATGCAGCAGGAAGATTGAAAACTTGGCTGAATGGTGCACTAACAATAACTTTGCACTCAATGTCACCAAAACCAAGGAGTTAATTGTTAGCTTCAGGAAGGTAAAACCAGTGCTCACTTCGGCAGCACATATACTAAAATTGGAATGATAAGAGAAGATTAGCATGGCCCCTGCGCAAGGATGACACGCAAATTCGTGAAGTGTTCCATATTTTTAAAAAAATATCTTTTAAAAAAAATTCAAAAAAAAAAGCAAGGTAAAACTAGAGGTGTACGATCACTGACCATTGGGGGAATCAGATATGGAGAGGATGAGCATATTAAATTCCTGGGAGTCACTGTGTCAGAGGATGTTTCCTGGATCCAAAACATCAATGTTATCATGAAGAAAGCACATCAGTGCCTCTGCTTTCTCAGGACTTTGATGAGGTTTGGGGAAAGTCCGGCAAAATAAAGTTGGCACAGTCCAGCACATCACAGGCAAAACTCTCTCCACCATTGAGATTGAACACTGCTGTCAGAAAGCTGCAGCAAAGATTGAGGATCCACACCACACAGGATGTGCTCTGTTCTCGCTACTGCCATCAGGAAAGAGTATAGGTGCCACAAGACTCATACCCCTCCACCATCAGACTTGATCAGAGACTCATTTAAGGACTCTTACTTTGCCCATTATTTATTACTGAATATTTATCTTTTCTGTATTTGTGCAGTTAGTTTGCTTACATTTCTTTTTTTGTTTTCATTTCTCTTTTTGGTACATTTCTCTTTCTTGAGTACAGCTGACATTTATGCTACCAATAAGTAGAAATTCTGCCTGCCCTGCATGACAAATAATCTTAGGGTTGTATGTGATGTCGTGTAGGTCGTCTGACAATAAATTTGAACTTTATCTTGACTCTCATTGCTGGTTGTCTCACTGTTTGCTCGTATCCTTTTGTACAGGTTGGGGCTTCTTATACACAAATGATCTTTGTTCTGTTATGATTTCATGATGCACTGTTTGCATCGGTGTTTAACTATGAAATTCTTTATGCAAACATGTGATAGATTGTTCCTGTGGCTTTTTTTTTTGCCTTTTGATGATCATCTGAATTCCTCAAAAGATTTAATTGAATTAATGTTGGAATTAATTTATTCCAGAAAAATACTTTGCATTATCAGGCAGTTACTTCACAAAAAGCATTGATTGTTTTGGTTTTGTGAAATATTTTTGTTATTATTAAATTAGTGACACAAAAAGCTTAGCTTGTCCTAAAAATTCAAATTTGGCATATCAGTAGGTTGAAGGTCAATCCAATCATCTGGATGTATTCAGTGTGCAGAATTTTTGACAAAACGCAAGATAAAATTATTTGAAGATAAGTGAGAAAAAAAAATTAATTCAACTAAAATCTACATTGACATATTTTAAAAGGGATCCTGTGCTTCTGTGAAATAGTACTTGTTGCACCAATTTTAATTCTATTGTCTTCAAGCATTCACATTTATTCTAACTTTTGTTCTCTAATTCTCTAATTGATCCAGAAACCCTCCAATCCCCAATGAAATCAATTTGCTTGTGAATTCTGTGTCAGCTCCAATTTGCCATAGAATCCAAAAAAAAAAGATTTCCAAAATGAAGTTGGGGCAAATTGAGGCAGCAAGCCCAGGCTTGTCAGTGATTTAGTCCAATGAAAATGGAGTCCCAAGATTTATACTTTTTGCAGCACATGTATGGAAGGCCAGATTAACTCCTGCTTAAATGGCTAAATATTGATGGTTTAATTCAGTTTTGTAACCATCAGCGTGAAAGATCTGATCCATTGTTTTTGTTTTGAAATTGTTGAGAAGAATTGGTTCACTTGGTCATAAGATGCGAATAGGGATGAGGCTTCATTCTGAAGAAGGAATGTTAGTGTGTGATTAATGACTATCTCCAGCTCTTTGCCATGAAACTCAGATGCACATGAGGTTTGCAATTAAGTTGCACTATTCTCTTTCCAGGTCCTTTTGAGGCCTCACTTTTCACTACTGCTGCCAACTCCTCTGATACATGACCCTCCACTAAGTCACTTCTATCCCCCACCAATGCAGGGCATGTTGGTTTGCTTGTTGTGATCAGCAATAGAAAGAGTGGTTATAACTTGTGTTGTTTCCCAAAAGGTGCATGTGTTCCTCTAGTTTCAAGTGATATAGTGGTGGATGTTGAAGAAAATCCATGAAGGGCTAATGGCCTGAAGTCTATTGTGGTTGTCAAGAGCAGCAATCCAGACTAATTGGTTGATGGATAAAAGTGACGGTGCCATTGGCATGGCAACTATCCAAGTTTGCTCCCAGAAATTGACACCCTCAAGCTCCTTCAGAAGTAGGTCGGATTGTTGTGATGCTAGCCTGAGCCTGTGTGAGAGAAGTCAGATCCTTCAATGGTGCATCATGGGCTTATCTCTGCTTGCAGTGGAAGCTAAGATGTTTACAATAATTATTTGAACCATAATTAAATCCATGAATCTTGTCATGGAGCTGGATATGCCATTCATTTGAAAAAGAAGTGGGGTCAATGCACTTTGCAAAGGGATACACGTGACTGGAGCAAGACTTTCCCAGACTCTCTTTTAGGCTATCAGGAGAATGCAAAAATGCTGCTAACGTGTATGCATATCGATGTGAACCCATAGTCTGCTCCATTGCAATCCTCGTCTGGGTTCTCTGGAGTACCACAGATGGACAATCTTGCTTTATAATCATTCAAACTGATTTTTTGTTCTCCATATTCCTGAAATGGTTGTATAATTTATGGTGTGAAATGTTCAGGAGAAATTCTTTGTGTAAGTATGTTGCCTTGTATGAATGTTAGGAAAGTTGGATCACTGTAGGTATGGGTAAAATTCAAGAGAAGTGTATAAGAATGTTGGACAAAATGAAATTTTGGAGGAGATTGTTGTCGTCATGGTAGGGGATAGTTTGGGAGGCTGAGGAGGGATAATAGATAAGATCTATAGGGACACAATCACATTGAGGAAAATAGCTGGGTGTCAGTCAGGAGAGGAAAAGGGAATAGGGTACACCTGTAGCCATTCCCCCCCCAATAACACATACACCACTTTGGATTAGGGGATGACCCATCAAGGACAAATCACGGCAGTCATATCTCTGGCATAGAGTCTGGTTTTGTGTCTAAGGAAGGGAGAGAGAAGAGGAGGGCTGTAGTGATAGGGGATTCAATAATGAGGGGAACATGTAAGAGGTTCTATTGAAGAGAGCGACAATCCCAGATGGTATGTTGCTTTCCAGATGTCAGGGGTATCTCAGATTAAGTCCACGGCATTTTCAAGAGGAAGGGTGAAGAGCCAGATGCTGTGAAATATGCAGGGACTATTTACATGGATAGGAAGGGTGAAGAGGTCCTGCAAAGAGAGTTCAGGGAGTTAGGGGTGATGTTGAACAACATGATTGTGATCTCAGAATTATTGCCTGTGCCACGTGCTAGTGAGGTTAGAAATAGAATGATAATGCATCTTAACATGTGGCTAAAGAGATGGTACAGGAGGGAACCCTCAGATTTCTGGATCATTAGACTCTCTTCCAGGGAAGGTAGGACTTGTGATGGTGGGACAGTTTCCATCTGAAATGTAAGGGGACAAATATCCTTGTGGGAAGGTTTACTGGTGCCTCTCCTGGGTGTTTAAGCTAGATTTGTTGGGAGAGCATATAATGGTGGAGGAGGAAAATGATGTTAAGACTGCATGTAAAGACAGAAATCAAAGGGTTGTGGATGGCTAAAATAATGTTCTTTCCATCTATTTAAATACAATGAGTATTGTACAAAAGGCAGATGAGCTTAGAGACTGGATTGGCACATAATGGCAGGAGGGATAGGAATGGCAGCTTAATGATCCAGGACTCCATTGTTTCTAATGCAATAGAGCAGGGAGAAGTAGCACTGCTAATCAGTGAAAATATCACAGCTGTGCTCTGACAGGACATATTAGAGGGATTGTTTACTGAGGCCATATGGGTGGAACTGAGGAATGGGAAAGGTATGACCACATTTAAGGGGTTACATTATAGACCGTCCAAGAGTTAGTGAGAATCGGAGGAGCAGATTTGCAGGGAGATGGCAGACAGCTGCAGGAAACGTAACGTTGTGATGACAGGTGATTTTAACTTTTGGCATACTGTATTGATGGGACTCTCACAGAGTAAAAGGGCTGGATGGCTTCGAGTTTATCAAATGTATTCCAGAAAGTTTTCTAGATCAACATATTGAGGCACCAATGAGAGAGAGTGCAATACTGGATCTCTTATTAGGAAATGAGATGGCAGGTGACAGAAGTATGTGTAGGGGAGCACTTTGTGTCCAGCGATCATAATGCCATTAGTTTCAAGATAATTATGGATAAGGAAAGGTCTTGTCCTTGGATTGAAATTCTAAATTGGTTAATAGCCAATTTTGAGGAAATGAGAAAGGATCTTGAAAGCATGGATGGACGAGGTTGTTTTCTGGCAAGGATGTGCTTGGTAAGTGCAAGACTTTCAAAGGTGAAATTTTGAGAGTATAGAGTTTGCATGTTCTTGGAAGGATTAAAGGCAAAGTTAACAGGCTTGAGTAACCATTGTTTTCAAGGGATATTGTGGATCTAGTTAAGAAGAAGAGAGATGAAAAGCAAATATAGGCAGCAAGGAGCAAATGAAGTACTTGAGATTAGAAAATGCAGCAAAAAACAAGGATATCAGGAGGGTTCAATAAAGACATGAGGTTGTTTTGGCAGACAAGATTAAGGAAAATCTGAAGGTCTTCTACAGATCTATTAAGAGCAAAAAGATAGTTGGGACAAAATGGTTCTCTTGAAAATCAGAGTGGTTGGCTATGTTCAAAGTAGAGACTTCTTGTCAGAGACAAGATATCACAGACAACCCTGGGATTCTTTTTCCTGTCGGCCAGGCAGAATTTCTACTTATCGATAGTGCAAAAAAAAACTGTGCTCAAGGAAAGATACGTATACAAAGAGAGAAATGTAAACAAGAAGAAATTGGAAGCAAACTGAGCAACACAGAAAATAAATAATTAATAATAATTATGTGCAAAGAGTCCCTAAATGAGTCTTTGAGTTTGTTGTTTAGGGCTCTGGTGGAGGGGTAGCAACTGTTCCTGACCTAGTGGTGTGCATCTTGTGGCACCAATACTTCTTTCCTGATGGCTGCAGCAGCGAGAACAGAGCATGTCCTAGGTGGTGTGTATCCTTAATAATTATTGCTACTCTGCAATAACAGCATACTATGTAAAGGCAGGAATGCCACCAGTCGAAGGCCAGCACTGAGATGACATCACTCCTGTCATCAAAGGCAGGGAGTAAATGTAAGCAGAGCTGGCAGTACAATAAATCATTCTTTGACCTTGCCTCGACTGTGTGAATGAGTCACTCTTGCTCCACACTTTTGCATAGCGCACATGCTACAACATTTTTTTTCCCCCTCCTGAAGACTACAATCAACTCCTTTGTTTTGGTGACATTGAGTACAAGATTTTTGTTAATCCACCAGGTTTTTAATTTCCCTCCTGTATGGTGACTCTTCGCTTCCTTTCATACAACCCACTTCTGTGGTATCGTCTTTTTTTTGAAGACTTTATTTAAAATTTTATAACATGAATACAATAAAGAATTACATTTAAAGAAAAATAGAAAAAAAAATTTAAAATAGAAAAAAAAATTTAAAAAGGTATGATTACAATATTACATCAGAAAACTACACAAAATAACCCCCCCCGTTAATTGTAACACAATATTAATAGTCTAACTTAAAATTAGTCCAATCCTCCCCCCAAAATAAAGAGTGAAGAGTTAATAAAATTGACAATATTATATATGAAAAAAAAAATACCCACTTACAAAAAAGAGATAAAACTTAACCTAAAAAATTCTAACAACAACAAAAAAATTGTCAATACTAAAATATCACACTTAAACATATATTTAAATCAAACTTAAATGCATATAATTAGCAAATGGAGTCCACTTTAACTTATAAAAAGACACCTTATCCTGAATTGAAAAAGATATCCTTTCCATAGTCAAACAAAATTTCATTTCCAAATACCACTTATCTAAAGTTAGTATATTTCTATCTTTCCAAGTAAGTGCTATACATTTCTTAGCCACAACTAAAGCTAAATAAATAAATGAAATCTGATAATCCTCTAAACCTAAATCGATTAATGATTGCATGTTCCCTCATAAAAATATATCGGGATCTAATACAAGATGGATATTATATAAACTGTTAAAAACAGATTGAATACCTTTCCAAAACTGTTGCAACTGATCACAAAACCAAACAGTATGCAAAAAAGTATTGGCCGTCTGATCACATCAAAAACAAGAATCCAACTTACTAAAACCAAATTTTTTAAATTTCTCCGGCGTTAAATATAGCTGATGAATTAAATTATAATTAATCATCGCTAGTCTAGCATTAATTAATTTCCGAATACTATTCTGACAAATTTCCATCCAAGCTTCTTCAGCTATTTTATGTCCTAAATCTTTTTCCCATTTCAACTTATCTTTATCCCAGTCTTTTTTACTATCAATTTCTTGTAAAATACAATACAAATCAGATATATATCCCTTTTTTTGGTATTGAAAGTACATATTCTTCAAAATTAGATTCAGGCAATAAAATCATATGTCGACCACATAACTGTTTTACAAAAGATCTTAATTAATAATATACAAATATAGAATTTGCACTAATACCATATTTCCTTTGTAATTCGTCAAAGGAACAAAAACAACCCTCAGAAAAACAATCAGATAAATTTTTTATTCCCTTCTTTTCCCATTGTTTCAAAGTGGCATTGGAGACCGTAAAAGGAACAAGTTGATTATTATATAATGGCAATCTTCCAGAATATATATTTTTAAGTCCCAATTTTTTAAGTTTACTTGTCCATAAATTCAATAAATGTTTCAATATTGGCACATCATAAGTTCATAATAAATTTTTATTCCATCGAAACAAAAACTCATGAGGAAATTTTTCTAAAATAACTGCCATTTCTATCTTTACCCAACTAGGTGGGTCGTCCATATTCATTAATGCACTAAGAAATTTGAATTGAGCTGCTTCATAATAATGCTGAAAATTCGGTAATCTTAAACCTCCAAATTGAAAATCCCACATCAATTTTCTGATTGCTACTCTTGGAAATTTTCCCTTCCATAAGAATTCTCTAATCACTTTATATAGTTCCTTAAAAAAACTTTTTTTTTAAATAAGGAATTGATTGAAAAAAATATTGTATTCTAGGAAAAATATTCATTTTTATGGTATTAATCCCCCTAGTAAACCCAAAGGTAGATCCCTCCACCTAATCAAATCTAATTTAATCCTTTTTATTAAAGGAAAATAATTAATTGAATACAATTCTTGAAATTCCGTATTAACATTAATTCCTAAATATTTAATTTGTGTAGTCCACTTCAAATTTGTAATATTTTTATATACTGAATAATCACCTTTACAAATTGGTAAAATTTCACTTTTAGCTCAATTTACTTTGTAACCAGATAATTGGCCATAAATTTCTAAACATTCTTGAATTGCAGGTAAAGAAATATCTGGATCCACCAAATATAATAAAACATCATCAGCAAATAAATTAATCTTATATTCCTCATTCAGAACTCTCATACCTTTAACATTTTCATTTTGACGTATTAATTGTGCTAAAGGTTCAATAACTATAGCAAATAAAGCAGGTGACAATGGACGTCCTTTTCTGTGGTATCGTCAGCAAATTTGTAGATGGTGTTATTGTCGTACTGAGCCACAGAGTCAGAGGAGTAAAGTGAATACACCAGGGGGCTATGAATGCAATTCTGTGGTGCTCCTGTACTGATGGAGATTGTGAAGGATATCCTCACCAATTCTGGTCTTGTAGTGAGGAAATGCAGGATCCAACACACATTGGGGTATTGAGGCCCATGTCGGAGTTTGCTAATCAGTTTTAAGGGCATTCTGATGTATGCATCTTTGCTGTCCAGGTTTCCAGGGCTTTGTGTAGAGCCAGTGAGATGGCATCTACTGTAGACCTGTTGCTGCTGCAGGCAAATTGGAATTAGATGATGTTGCTGCTCAGTCAGGAGCTGATGTGCTTCAACAACAGCATCTCTCAACACTTCATCACTGTGGGTGTTGTGCCACTGGTCGGTAGTCATTTAGACAAGTTATCACCCTCTTCTTGGGCACAGGTTCAATTGAAGCTTATTTGAAATAGTGGGGTACTACTCCCTGCCGGAGTGAGATGTTGAAGATATCTGTGACTATATTGGCAAGTTGGTCAGCACAGATTTCTGTCTGGACTGGATACTTTATTTGATTCACTCTCCTGATCATTCTCAGATACTGACAGTGGCAGATCATCTGGGAACATGTGGGTGAACAGTGGCTCTTCCTTGTTTTGGTGGCCAAATCAAGCATCGAAACCACTGAGTTCATTTTGGAGTGAAGCTTTTCTGTCTCCTACTGCACATGCTTTGGTTTTGTAGCAGGTATGTCTGGAACCAGATGAGGGAGATCTTAAGTGGGGTTTTTCCATCTGTATTTACCCAGGAAACTGGCTCAGATTCTAGGAAAGGGAGGAAAAACCACCAATGAAGTCATAGAACCTATATAGATTAAAGATGAGGAGGTTCTCACTGTCTTAAAACGAATAAAGGTGGATTAATCCCCAGGACCTCACAAGGTTTTCCTTGGACTTTGAATGAAGCTAGTGCAGAAATTTCAGGGACCCTGGCAGACATATTTAAAATGTCCTTAGCTACAGGTGAGGTAGTGGAAGATTGGAAGGGAGGTCATACTGTAGCGTTGTTTCAAAAAGTCTCCAAAAATAACCCAGGAAATTGTAGGCCAGTGAGTCTTACATCAGTAGTTCTAACAGATTGAATATTCATGTATTTGGATAGTCAGGGAATGATTATGGATAGTCAGCATGGTTTTTTGCATGGTAGGTCATGTTTAACCAATCTTGTGGAGTCTTTTTTAAGGCAGTTACTAGAAAATTTGATGAAGACTTTAATAAGCACTTTACAAGGTCCCACATCAGAATTAGTCAGGAAGGTTTAGTTGCATGGTATTCATGGCGAGGTAGTAAACTGGAATTGACATTGGCTTTATGGGAGAAACCAGAGAGTAATAATGAATAATTGCTTCTCTGACTGGAGCCATATGACTAGTGGTGTGTCTCAAGGATCAATGCTGTGTCCTTTATTGTTTGTCATCTATACCAATGATCTGGATAATAATATGGTAAATTGGTTCAGCGAGTTTGCAGATGACACAAAGTTTGGAGGTGTAGTGATAGTGAGAAAGGGCTTCAAAACGTAGATGGATCTGATCTGGACCAGCTAGAAAAATGTGTTGCAAAATGTCCGATGGAATTTAATGCAGACAAGTTGCATTTTGGAAGGACAACACAAGGTAGGATGTACACGGTGAATGATTGGGCACTGAGGAATGCGGTAGAACAGAGGGACCTGGGAATACCGATATATAGCTCCATGAAAGTGGTGAAACAGGAAGATAAGTAGACCTTTTAGCACATTGGCTTTCATAAATTAAAGTATTGAATATAAATTTTGGATGTTATGTTATAGATATACAAGACATTGGTGAGACAAAATTTGGAGTATTGTGTGCAGTTTTGGTCACCTCACTGAAGGAAAGATATCAATAAAATTGAAAGAGTGCAGAGAAGATTTACTAGGATGTTGCCCAGACTTCAGGAACTGAGTTACAGGGAAGGGTTAAACAAGACTTTATTCCCTGGAGTCTAGAAGAATGAGGGGAGATTTGATGGAGGGGTAAAGATGGAATAAATGCAAGTAGGGTTTTCCCTCTGAGATTAGGAGAGATACAAACCAGAGGACATGGGTTAAGGGTGAAAGGGGAGAAATTTAGTGGGATAATTTGGGGGAATTTATTCACACAAAGAGTGGTGGGAGTGTGAAACGAGCTGCCAGCTGAAGTAGTGAATGTGGGCTCAATTTTAACATTGAAGAAAAGTTTGAACAGTTACATGGATGGAAGGTGTATGGAGGAATATAGACTAGGCAGAATAGTTTGGCACAGACTAGAAGGGTTGAACGGCTGGTTTTCTGTGCTGTATGGTTCTATGGAGTATTGATGTATATAATGAAATTACTGTGTGAGTGACCTGTGTTCATTTCCTCAACAAATTTGTATCACTGCAGATTCAGTTTGGACTGGAAGGGTATCCACTGAGTGTCAAAAACTACTTCCCTACTCTATTGCAAAGAACATGGGGACAAACATTCAAGGGTTCCTCATACATCAGGAGTTTAGTACTCTATTTCCAACACAATCAAATTTCCACATCTATTCAGATAAACATATTTAACATTGCAGCTGTTGATTAGTCTGTTCCAAGATTGTTGTAAAGCTAAATTTCAAATTATTTTTTAACATATCAACTGAAATCATTTTCTTAAAATTTTTTGAACATTATAATTTATGTTGAAAATGGAAAAAGGAAATTTCTTGACTGTAACCTTTTTGCATGTTGGCAAATTAAACTCTTAATTTGCTTTCAGTGACTGTAAGCTCCAAGTTGAAATTCCAGAGGTGGAAACTGAAGAGGGGAACTGGTTTAAGCCCATATCTTGTGAGTTTCCTGAAGGCTCAACCTTGTTCTATGAAAGTGGAATAAAAATGAGCATTACATGTTCCATCACCTTCTGTTCATTCGTCCCAATTTCAATATCTGTGGATGTCATTTTCATGGATCATGAAAAGAAAAGGTAAAATAAACATGTCGTGGATGTCAGTAGTGCTCCAAGAAGAGATGCTGTCTTACAGCTCTAGTGATCTGGATTGAATTTTAAATTCTGGTGTCTGTATGAAGAGTTTGCATGTTCTTCCTGTGAGCATGTGGGTTTCCTCCAGATGCTATGCTTTCCTTTCATGACCCACATACATATGTGTAGGTGGTTAATGTGCTGCTATAAATTACCCTTAGTATTTGGTGAATGTAGAACCTCGGGAAGTTCAGGGCATTACGACTTGAATAAAATGATATCAGTGCAAGTGTGGTGTAAAATGAATACTCGATGGTTGGCTCGGATGTGGGAGGCGAATGACCTATTTTGTAAGAGAGCAATTATAAATAAAGAGCAGAATTTAAGTTGACTTTTGAATAGTCACAAAATCTGTTGTTTGTAGCACAATATATATATGGGAGGTCACAACAAGGACTATTTTGGGATGAAGTCTAGCACATGTGACAAGAGCCATATAGCTATGCTGAGGGGACAAATTGTGAGGTCGGCAAATACACAATGCTAAATTGATGGCTGTGTTGCTAAAATTAACTTCAGTGCTACTGTAAATGCTCTGCATTTAAATTGAATGGAAGATGGTTCCTGAATAGTGTTAAACAAGAAAATCTGCAGATGCTGGGGCTGAGTACAATACATACGCAAAAGTGCTGGAGAAACTCAGCAGGGTACACAGCATCCATTGGAAGCAAAAGACAATCAATGTTTTGGGACTGAGCCCTTCTCTGTGAATGGGGGGGGGATAAAGGTGGGAGAAAGGAGGAGAGGAGGCAGGAAGGGGAAGGGGAGGTGCACAGGTAAGAGGTAATAAGTGGATATAGGTAGGAGCGTAGAAGAAAAGGAAGCTGAGAAATGTTCAGGGGACAGGGCGGATCCCCCAGAAAGGGTAGCTTTTTGGTATGAGAAAGAAGAGGAGAGGGTGGGGAGCTGGAAGGAACAAGAGAGAGGGGTAGGAAAAGAGATGGACCAGCCATCGGGAAGTGTTGCCAGAGAAGAACCAAATGAATTTGAGGTAGAAGTGAAAGTTGTCAGCAAAGCAGATAAAGTTGACAAGCTTATTATGGGTGCACCTCTGCAACCATCGATGTAATAGAGGAAGAGTTCAGGAGCCTAATAATGTAAACTAAAGAATAGACATTAGGAAGATGTTCTGATGTGTTCATCACAGGGAATTTATAAAGTAGTCATTTTGCACAAGCTCTATTTTTAAGTCACCATGCCAAAAGAAATGGCGGTAACTAAATGACAAAGTGGGTTCTTTGTTGCAGTGTAAACAAGTTCAATTAAAATATTATGCAGATCATATCATTCTGTTAACCGGATCAATCCAAATAACATAATAAGCCTCAGGACCTGTTATGGTTCGCTCTGCACTTCGTAAATTTGCAATACCATTGGCTCAGCTTCTACCACCTCATGGAATAAATATTACACTGCTCAGTTCTGTTGAGGGGAGACTGACCAAAAACTTTAATTTTTCCAAACTGACGCAGGTAATATCTTCAGTGTTTTCCCAAAGTACTTTAACCTATGTTTGGGAAATGAGAACCTAAATATGAGAAATTTTCCATTTTAAATTCCATTTATTGTGCAATGGTGTAATAGACTATCTTCATCTCAAAACAGGTTCAAGCTTCCGGTCTCTGCATCTGCAGATAATTGTCTGTTGACTTTGTATAGATACCTCGCTCTTCACCAAGCACACCAACAAATTGTCCTCAAAACTGGTAAATATATAGTTATATATTGTAAGAATCGAGTAAACATGACATTATTGAACAGTGATTTTTTTCTTTAATTCACATAAACCTGAAGCAATAAAAAAGATCCAATGGTGATATTGAATAAGTCTGTCACCAAAAACTTTGCAAAATATTTTCTTGCATTTTTTGCTCAACTGGCTGTCTGATGAAATCAAGCACATAACATATTTCTATTCTAATTATGTAATAAAATGAATTTTCATAAAACTCCATTATCCACTTCAAATGCTGGAAGCGTGTTTTTTTGAAAATTCATTCCAGGTTCTTCATGTGTATGCTTATGCATGAAGTCACATGCAATTCATACAATTGCATCAAGTAGCAAAATTCTTTTGCTCAGGTGAGATTTGTGTGTGAATCTCAAACTGTGAGGCAGGGCTTCACTGTTAATGGAAGAAAGCTTGACTTTTCCAGTCTACTGCCATAAGTCAGGACCAATCATTTTTTTCACATTGGGTTTCTCTTGTATAGTTTTCTAAATGTGCTCCTTGCTGCTGATGTGCTTTGACCACCAAACACAGCTCCTTCTTTCTTCATCTGCCTGTTCATTGGTTATCTCGTGTCTGAACTCATCCAGACCCAATCTGTTGCATGTATTTGGGGAGGAGAGGGCAGGCAGGATGGATAGTGGTGCAGCAGGAAATGCTGCCATCATCTCAAGCAACCCTTAGTCATTCCTCATTTGCTGTCTGAGTAGTTTCCTCATTCCCCCTGTGTTCACATGGGTTTAACTTGAGATCTCTGGTTTCCTTCTTCACCCCAAGCAAGTTGCCTACTGTAAATTTTGCCGAGATTAGGAAAAGGGTAAGAAGAGAAAAAGAGATCGGTTGATGGGTATTTTTTTAAAGAAACGAAGTTGCAGGCAAATGGGAATATAACAGTCAAGTGGAACAGAAACAGTTGTTTTGCTTGTGATGACATCAATCTGAGAGCCATGTGGCCTCCTGCTTTGTCAAAATGAACAGGAGTCCCAGTCAATGCTTTTTCTAATGACCTATGTGACTTACAACCATCTGCACATACAACCAGATTTTTAAAAATTACATGAAATTTACGTGGTTTATATTATTTTTCACAAACGAGAACAGGGCATATAAGAGCCAAAATGTGCATACTTACCTTGTTAGTGTTCCAGGGTCCCAGGGCTGGGCATGGCAACCTTGATTCCTGTGCAAATATGCGAGTCTTCAGAAGGTGCATGTGTGGTGGGTTCATGTAGAGGAGTTCAGTTGGCACATGCACGAGAATTAAGGATGCAAATTCAATACTGTCAGTGCGCTTAACTCTCATGCATGTATCAACTGAACTCCAATATGTGTACCTACAGCGCTTGCACAGTGGCTTCGCATGTTGTAGTTCAGTTGGCGCATACGTGAGCGTTAAGGATACAATTTCTATATTGTCAGTGCAGTATGCGCCAACTGAACTCCAATACGTGAATCCACTGAAGGCTCGCCCGTGTGCCAACTGAAAACTTGCACATGCGCACAGGCATCAAGATGGCCATGCCCAGCCCCGAGACCCTGGAATGCCGATGAACAAGGTAGAATGTGGAAAGATTCGCCAAGGTTGATCGACAAATTCAGGAAGCTTTAAGTTGTTAGATTCAAATGTACGATGATAAAAATATTTAATTAAAAAATTGTCCCCATGCATATGGGGACAATTCCATCTTGCATCCATTCCAAGATATGACCGATTCTTTGGTCTCCATGACAGTCGTAAGTCAGGGAGTACCTGTATACATTTTCCAGGCCTGTGTATTTTGATCAGATTGTTTCTGCATTGGGTGTTGAATTGACAGTGATTCCATTGGAGTAAAATTTGATTGTTTTTTTTAAATTTTATCAACCATTGATGAAAACTGCAACAAAAAGCACTTGGTTCTCATTGATTAAAACAGATTAATTAAGTAAAGACAATCATAGAAATATAAGTGTAAAAGAGAATCACTCAATTTAAAAAAAAAATGTAAAACTAAAATTGCAATTGTGATAATGAATGTCATTTTTCTGAAGATGTTGTGCATTTCAAGTACATTCTGAAGTTTGCTTTTGACAAATTTGATGTATCTTATTTTGACCAAAGGATCAAGAAGACATAATACTCAATTTTAGGGAAGCCAAAATGTTAGAAGAAATAATCTTCAGTTTGCTAATTTAATAAGCAATTAATGTTTCAGAATCAGAATTTATTGTCATGAACATGTCATGAAATTCATTATTTTGTGGCAACGTGACAGTGCAAATATTGCTATAAAATTACAATTAAAAAATAAATAAATGACTACAAATATAAGAGACAGTGAGGTAGTGTCTCTTGTTCATTGTCCACTCAGAAATCTAATGGCAGACAGGAAGAAACTGTCCTTGTGTCGCTGGGTGTTCATCTTTGGTATCTTGTAGTTACTTTCGAAGAGGGCATAGTTTGGGTGGTGGGGGTCCTTGAGGATAGAGGCTGCTTTTTTAAGACACTGCCTCTTGTAGATGTCCTTGATGGAGTGAAGTCTGGTGCCCATGATGGCACTGGCCGAGTTCACAACTCTTGTGTAGTTTTTGTTCCTGTCCTGTGCGTTAGCACCTCAAAACCAGTCAGTGATACAACGAGTCAGAGTGCTCACCACGGTACACCTGCAGAAATTGGCAAGAATCATTTGTGACATACTAAATCTCTTCAAACTCCTCACAAAGTCATCACTGGTGAGCAATGTTTCCTCTAATTTTTAAGCCGTCAGTGTGTGCAAAAATCTTGTGTTGTACATTTTTTTTCTCCTGTGATCACGTTGGTGCGCACTGAATGCTTGTGCAAAGGTAAACTTAAAAGGTTTCAAGATAATTCTGGCACAGCCTATTTTTCATGGTGAATAAAACTGTATTGGCATGGTTTATATAAAACAAATATGATTAACGACTGGTTTAACTGATTAACTAGTTAACAGAAACAGCTGAGAGATTAATTTCAATAAGTATAATTATTAATTACACTATTTTAGGTAACTAACCTTTTGTGCACTGGTAATGAATTTCCTTTGTGTGGTGGTTGCAAAACGTGTGCACACGCACACCCACACAGCTTAGAGGGTACAACAGTGCTGGCGATCCTTTTTCGTTATTGCATTGACATGAAGGCACCAGGATAGATCTTCCAATATATTGATGCACAGGAATTTGTTTTCATTTCACTGCTGACTCCTCGATGAAGACTGGTTAATGTTCTCCTGATTTCCCCCTCCTGAAGTCCACAATCAGTTCCTTAGTTTTGCCAATTTGAAGTGCAAGGTTGTTATTGTGGCACCATTCAACCAGCTGATCAATCTCCCTCCTGCACATTTCCTCATTGCTGCCTGTGATTCTACTGATGATCGTGGTGTTATTGGCAAATTTGTAGACAGCATTTGAATTGTGCATAGCCACACAGTCATGGGTGTAGAGGGAGTAGATCAGTGAGCTAAGCATTCATCCTTCAAGTGCGCCTGTGTTGATTGTCGGTGAGGAGGAAACGTTTCCAATTCGTACTATCTGATCTTCCAGTTGCGGGGGAAGTGGGTGGGAGTGTGGGGGGTAGAGGCCCAAATTTTGGAGCTTCTTGACCAGTACTGAGGGTATGATGCAGTCGTTGATCATGAGCGTGAACAGGAGCAGTCTGAGCTCATAGCCTTTTTTTAAAAAATTTTAAAAAAATTTCACACTATGAACCATACTGACCAAAATACAAACAAACATTTCCCTCTTGAATATACACAGTGTCATTTTATCCCCGTTCCCCCTCCCTTCCCTCCCTCCTTCACCCCCCCTTCCCATCCACTCAACGTTCAACATATATGATACATTAAACCCATTAAACAATGTCATCACACAATGAAAATAAACAAGAAATTTGTGTCATCTACTTTTACACACTGGGTCAGTTCATTTCATCTTCTTCTCCTTCTGTCATTTTAAGTGGTGGAGGTCTGCAGTAGGACTTCTCTGTTGTGTTCCATGTACAGTTCCCAAATTTGTTTGAATACTATATTATTTTTTCCAATGGAATACATTTATCCATTTCTATGTACCATTGCTGTATTCTCAGGCTATCTTCTAAATTCCAGGTTGACATAATACATTTTTTTGCTACAGCTAAGGCTATCATAATAAATCTTTTTTGTGCTCCATCCAAATCGAGTCCAAGTTCTTTACTTCTTATATTACTTAGAAGAAAGATCTCTGGATTTTTTGGTATGTTGCTTTTTGTGATTTTATTTAATACCTGATTTTGATCTTCCCAAAACTTTTCCACTTTCTCACATGCCCAAATTGCATATACAGTTGTTCCCGTTTCCTTCTTACAGTGAAAACATCTGTCTGATACTGTTGGGTTCCATTTATTTAACTTTTGGGGCGTGGTGTATAGCCTGTGTATCCAATTATTATTGTATCATTCGTAACCTCGTGTTTATTGTATTTCTCATAGTTCCGGAGCATAGCTTTTCCCATGTTTCATTCTTTATCTTTATGTTTAGATCTTGTTCCCATTTTTGTTTGGGTTTACAGCTTGTTTCCTCGTTCTCTTTCTCTTGCAGTTTGATGTACATGTTTGTTATAAATCTTTTAATTATCATTGTGTCTGTAATCACATATTTAAAATTGCTTCCTTCTGGTAACCTCACCCTGCTTACCAATTTGTCCTTCAAGTAGGTTTTCAATTGGTGGTATGCAAACATTGTACTGTGAGTTATACCATATTTGCACTTCATTTGTTCAAAAGATAATAACTTATTTCCCGAAAAACAATTTTCTATTCTTTTGATCCCTTTTCTCTTCCATTCTCTAAAGGAAAGGTTATCTATTGTGAAAGGGATTAGTTGATTTTGCATCAATATTAATTTTGGTAGTTGATAATTTGTTTTATTCCTTTCTACGTGAATCTTCTTCCAAATGTTGAGCAGATGGTGCAGTACTGGTGAATTCCTATGTTGCACCAGCTTTTCATCCCACTTATATAGTATATGTTCAGGTACCTTCTCCCCTATTTTATCTCGCTCTAATCTGGTCCAATCTGGTTTTTCCCTTGTTTGATAAAAATCTGATAGGTATCTTAATTGTGCTGCTCTATAATAATTCTTAAAGTTTGGTAGCTGTAAGCCCCTTTGTTTGTACCATTCTATTAATTTATCTAGCGCTATCCTCGGTTTCCCCCCTTTCCATAAGAATTTCCTTACTTTTTCTTTAGCTCCTTGAAGAATTTTTCTGTTAGTTGAATTTGTAACGATTGGAATAGGTATTGTATCCTTGGGAAGATATTCATTTTAATGCAATTTACCCTTCCTATCAGTGTTAGTGGTAAATCTTTCCAATGTTCTAAGTCGTCTTGTATTTTCTTCATTAATGGCTGATAATTTAGTTTGTATAGATGGCCTAGATTATTATCTAGTTTTATACCTAGGTATCGGATTGCTTGTGTTGGCCATCTAAATGGTGATTCTTTCTTAAACTTTGTGAAATCCGCATTATTCATTGGCATCGCTTCACTTTTATTTGCGTTGATCTTGTACCCCGATACTTCTCCATATTCCTTCAATTTCTTATGTAATTCTTTTATTGATATTTCTGGTTCTGTTAAGTATACTATGACATCATCTGCAAATAGACTGATTTTATATTCCTTCTCTTTTATTTTTATCCCTCATTTTATTTTCTGTTCTAATCAGTTCTGCCAGTGGTTCTATAGCTAACGCAAACAATGAGGGAGATAGTGGACATCCCTGCCTAGTTGACCTGCTTAATTTAAAATGGTTTGATATATATCCATTTACTGTCACCTTCGCCAATGGTCCCTTATATAATGCTTTAATCCAATTAATATATTTCTCTGGTAGGTTGAACCTCTGTAGTACTTTGAATAAATAATTCCATTCTACTCTGTCAAAGGCTTTCTCTGCATCTAAGGCAACTGCCACTGTTGGTGTCTTGTTTCCTTGTACTGCATGGATTAAGTTAATAAATTTACAGATATTGTCCGTTGTTCGTATTTTAATAAATCCAGTTTGATCTAGTTTTACTATTTTTGGTACACAGTTGGCCAATCTGTTTGCTAATAGTTTAGTTATTATCTTATAATCTGCGTTGAGTATATTGGTTTATACGATGCTGGTGTTGGTGGATCTTTCCCCGTCTTTGGTATTACTGTAATTATTGCTGTTTTGCATGATTTTGGCATGTTTTGTGTTTCTTCAATCTGGTTCATTACTTCCAGGAGAGGAGGAATTAATAAGTCTTTAAATGTTTTATAGAATTCTATTGGGAGTCTGTCCTCTCCCGGCGTTTTATTCTTCGGTAGTTTATTTAATATATCCTGTATTTCCTCTATTTCAAATGGTTTTATTAATTTATTTTGCTCCTCTTCTTGCAATTTCAGTCGTTCAATTTTAGCTAGAAACTCATCTATTTTGTCTTCTTTCCCTTCGTTCTCAGTTCGATATAATTGCTCGTAGAATTCCTTGAAGTTTTCATTGATCTCTGTTGGGTTATATGTAATATGTTTGTCCTTTTTCCTTGATGCCAATACTGTTCTTTTAGTTTGTTCTGTCTTAAGTTGCCAAGCTAGTATTTTGTGCATTTTTTCTCCAAGCTCATAATACATCTGCTTTATTTTCATTATGTTCTTCTCCACCTTATACATTTGTAGTGTTTCATATTTTATTTTTTTGTCCGCCAATTCTCTTCTTTTTGTTGTATCTTCCCTTTTTGTTAATTCTTTTTCTGTACTTGCTATTTCCTTTTCCAGCTGTTCTATTTCCCGATTGTAGTCTTTCTTCATCTTCATTGCATAACTTATTTTCTGCCCTCTGATGAATGCTTTCATTGCATCCCATAGTATAAATTTATCTTTCACTGATTCTGTATTTATTTCAAAGTACATTTTAATTTGTCGCTCAATGAATTCTCTAAAATCCTGTCTTTTAAGTAGCATGGAGTTTAATCTCCATCTATATGTTTTCAGTGGGATGTCCTCCAGCTCTATTGCTAATAACAGGGGTGAGTGATCTGATAACAATCTAGTTTTATATTCCGTTTTTCTAACTCTCCCTTGGATGTGGGCTGACAACAGGAACAGGTCTATCCTTGAGTATGTTTTGTGTCTACCCGAATAATATGAGTATTCCTTTTCCTTTGGGTGTTGTCACCTCCATATATCCAAAAGTTGCATTTCCTGCATCGATTTAACCATAAATTTGGTTACTTTGTTCTTTCTGCTAGTCGTTTGTCCAGTTTTTTCCATCTTTGAGTCCAAATTAAGGTTAAAGTCCCCTCCTATCAGTATATTCCCCTGCGTATCTGCAATCTTCAAAAAGATAACTTGCATAAATTTTTGATCCTCTTCATTCGGTGCATATACATTGAGCAAATTCCAAAATTCTGAATATATCTGACACTTTATCATTACATACCTCCCTGCTGGATCTATTATTTCCTCCTCTATTTTGATTGGTACATTTTTATACATTAATATAGCTACTCCTCTGGCTTTTGAATTATATGATACTGCCATTACATGCGCTACCCAGTCTCTCCTTAATTTCTTGTGTTCCACTTCAGTTAGATGTGTTTCCTGCACGAATGCTATATCAATTTTTTCTTTCTTCAGTAAATTTAACTACCTCTTCCTTTTGATTTGGTTATGTATTCCGTTAATATTTATAGTCATATAGTTCAACATGGCCATTTCATACTTTGTTTACCTCTCATTTCCGCTTCCTCATCACCACCTTTCCTCCTTATCCATTTCTGATTTTTTTTAACACGCTGTAAGACAACACATAAAATATAAAATATTTCCACTTTTTCCACATCTAAAATACCCTTAACCCCAAATGTCCCCCCCCTCTCTGAGTTGCCCCTTGTCCCTTGCCAGGCAACCACAACTCCCCTCTCCATTTGGATTGCGAACCCGCTCGCAAGCGTCAACTGATTTCGCAGTGACTATTATTCTCTCCCACCCAGCCTCCCCCAGAAAAGACTTTTATCTTCACATACAACAAAGCTCACTCTCTTAATTCCCCCCTTACTTCCTTTCTTTCCTTTCTTCCCTTTCTTAGTTCTTACTTATACATTATTTTTCTTCTTTATATGAAGTTTGTTGTCATTCTTGTTCTTGTTACATCTCTTCATCTCTCTGTCTGTTTTGCAGGCATTCTGCAAATTCTCGTGCTTTCTCCGGATCCGAGAACAGTGTGCTTTGCTGCCCCGGGATAACTATTTTAAGCACCACTGGATATCTTAACATAAATTTATAGCCTTTCTTCCATAGGATTGATTTTGCTGTGTTAAACTCCTTCCTCTTCTTCAGGAGCTCAAAACTTATGTCGGAATAGAAAAAAAAATTTTGACCTTTGTATTCCAGTGGCTTTTTGTCTTCTCTAATTTTTTCATTGTCTTCTCCAATAGATTTTCTCTTGTTGTATATCTCAGGAATTTTACTAGAATGGATCTTGGTTTTTGTTGTGGCTGTGGTTTTGGGGCTAATGTTCTGTGTGCCCTTTCTATTTCCATTCCTTCCTGTATTTCTGGCATTCCTAGAACCATTCTTTTATAAATTCTTTCATATCTTTGCCTTCTTCATCTTCCTTAAGGCCCACTATCTTTATATTGTTTCTCCTATTCTTTCTTCTTTGGATTGGCTTCGCGGACGAAGATTTATGGAGAGGTAATGTTCACGTCAGCTGCAGGCTCGTTTGTGGCTGACAAGTCCGATGCGGATTGGTTGGGTGTTGGGTTTTTCCTCCTTTGTCTTTTGTCAGTGAGGTGGGCTCTGTGGTCTTCTTCAAAGGAGGTTTGTGAGGCGACAAGATGCACGGTTTGAGGCGATATCAGCCCACTGGCGGTGGTCAATGTGGCAGGCACAAAGAGCTTTCTTTAGGCAGTCCTTGTACCTCTTCTTTGGTGCACCTCTGTCTCGGTGGCCAGTGGAGAGCTCGCCATATAACACGATCTTGGGAAGGCGATGGTCCTCCATTCTGGAGACGTGATCTACCCAGCGTAGTTTGATCTTCAGCAGCGTGGACTCGATGCTGTCGGCCTCTGCCATCTTGAGTACTTCGATGTTGGAGATGAAGTCGCTCCAATGAATGTTGAGGATGGAGTGGAGACAACGCTGGTGGAAGCGTTCTAGGAGCCGTAGGTGATGCCGGTAAAGGACCCATGATTCGGAGCCGAACAGGAGTGTGGGTATGACAACGGCTCTGTATACGCTAATCTTTGTGAGGTTTTCAGTTGGTTGTTTTTCCAGACTCTTTTGTGTCGTCTTCCAAAGGCGCTATTTTCCTTGGCGAGTCTGTTGTCTATCTCGTTGTCGATCCTTGCATCCGATGAAATGGTGCAGCCGAGATAGGTAAACTGGTTGACCGTTTTGAGTTTTGTGTACCCGATGGAGATGTGGGGGGGCTGGTAGTCATGGTGGGGAGCTGGCTGATGGAGGACTTCAGTTTTCTTCAGGCTGACTTCCAGGCATTTTGGCAGTTTCCGCAAAACAGGACGTCAAGCGCTGAAGAGCTGGCTCTGAATGGGCAACTAAAGCGGCATCGTCTGCAAAGAGTAGTTCACGGTTCCATTATATCCATCTTCTGAGCTAACAACTCCTGTATTTCTTTAACTTTTTTTATCATTTTTTTCCAATTTTCTTTTTAAGTCGTCCACTTCCATTTCTACGGCTGTTTCTCGTTCTTCCACCTTGTCTACTCTTTTCCCTATTTCTGTCAAGACCAGCTCTAATCTGCTCACTTTTTCTTCTGTACCTTTTATTCTTGTTTTTATTTCACTAAATTCTTGTGTCACCCATTCTTTTAATGCTTCCATATATTCTTGAAAATTTTTTTTTATCCATGTACTGTCCATTCCCTTCATCTTCCATTTCTCTGTGCAGAGCTTGATGCTCTCCCTCCATTTCCCCTGTGTCTGCTCCAGGGCCTGTGTCCTCTACCTCTCTTCCTTGTATCTGTGTCTCTTCTGACTTTCTTGTTGGGCTGTTTGTCTCAGTTTGCTGGGTATTTTTTTTTAATGGTGTCTTGATGTTGGTCCTCTTCTTCTGGGCTGGTCATCTGCTGTGTCTCTGATTTCCTTTTTTCATTCTCCTCCCTCCCGTTCCCGTTATTTTCAATATCTTCCCACTGGGAGCCCTGCTGTCGGGTCTTTCTCAGCTGTTCCAGCTGTGGAGTTCCACTCCACAGCTGGTGCCTGCTCCCGTCGGTGTTGTCTTTGTCGTGTGCGGTTGCACACCTCTGTTTGGCTCCGTGAGCCATCTTTGTAGTCCTGTGTTCAGTGGTTCGCGACCCTGCGGGGTTTCCATTGACCTCAGGGAGTGGGCTCCTCTTTCCATGGCTTCTTTGTACAGTTAGGGCCTTCACCTTTCTTTTCCGGCGTCTTTCCTTCTTCTTTTCTTCCCATTGTTTTTGGCTTTTCTTTCTTTGGTGCCATTTCCTCCACACCTTTATTTTTTATTTGTTGTGGTTTGTGTGTTTGTGGCTTTGCTTTTTCTTTACTTTTTCCTTCTTTTCTGGAGAGGGCTGGTATTCTCCTACTGGCCACTACTCCATCACATGACTCCTCCCCTGAGCGCATAGCCTTGAGGTGCACCAGTGCTCAGCATATGTTCGCAGTGCTCAGTCTGCGAACCCAGAAGGTTGTGGTTTTTCTGTTAGGAAGTCCTGAATCCAGTTACAGAGAGAGAGTTTAAAGTTTGTATTTAGATAATTTAAAAAATAATTATTATTGACTCAAAATTCCGGGTGTTAAATGAAAGTTTATTGCTCAATTTTATTTAAATTAATTAAAAAATATTAAATTATATATTAAAAAAAATTTAGACATACAGCACAGTAACAGGCCATTTCAGCCCACAGGTCTGTGCCTCCCAATTTACACCCAATTAATCTACATCCCCGGTACATTTTGAATGATGGGAGGAATCTGGAGCCCCCAGAGAAAACCCATGCAGACACAGGAAGAACATACAAACTTCTTACCAACAGCGTGGGATTCAAACCCCAGTCTCGATAGCTGGCACTGTAAAGGTGTTGCACTAATTGCTATGCCAACGTGCCGCAAAATTTCAAATTATTTTTAATAATTCCAAATTTTGAAAATACAAAATTTGCAAATATAAAAGCACTAGATGTTGTGAGAATCTGCGAATGTTTTCATGTCTAAATCCATCAATAATAATGATCCAAAATGCCTTTGATTGAAATTAGGCTTATTCCTTTTACGATGAATAATAGACTTTTTAGTAATTGGTCTAGTCAAGGAATTAGGAGAATGGTTGATTGCTTTGAAGGGAGGAGCTTAATGACCATTTGATCAATTGAAATATAAATATGGAATAAAAAATAATACAATATTTTGTTATTATCAAATAAAGGTGTTATTACGGGACAAATTTGTCAATTTTACTGTCTGAAAGGAGCGAAATAGAAAGTTTGATTTGTAATAAAACTATTAAGAAATTTATTTCAGTTATGTTTTTATTATTACAAAAGGGAATATGGAAACAAGGAATTCACAGATCTAGACAAAGATGGGAAACTGACTTGAATGTTAGTAATGGGGAGAAAAATTGTTGGAATTGTGTCATGATGGTACAACAAACACAATAAATGTTAGATAGAGATTGGTTCAATTTTTTTGCATCAATTATATCTTACTCCACAAAAATTAAATAGGTCAAGAGATAGGTACCTTACACTCCACTCGGTCATGTTCAAAATTGAGACCTTTTTGGACGGACAGCAGAATTTTTAATGCTTGTCTTTATTAGGTAATATATCTGGAATTAGGCCAAAATTAAAACTTAATTTATTTCAAAAAGAATTTTTGAAAATTGCATTGACATTTGCAAGAAAATGCATAGCAATGTCATGGAAATTAGATTCAAATTTGGGAATGGACAGATTGCATGCTGAAATGAGGTTGTATACCTCTTGAAAAAATTACATATAATTTAAGAAATAATGATGATAATTTCTTGAAAATTTGGTGGCCATACTTAAATGCTGTAGGCATTACATTCTGAAAATATTCACTAAACCTCAAAACCTTAATCAACTCCTTGGTATTTATATGTTCAATATTGTAGATGCAAAATTTGATTGAATTTAGTCCAACTTTAGTAACCAGGTGTATTTTTCTTTCTTGTATCCTTTGTCTTCTTTTTTTTGTTTTTTGGGGTTATTATTTTGGGGGGAGGGTGTGAGAGGTGTTCGGCGTATATAAACAATATAATTGTTTAGAGATGAATGAAAGACAATTCTGTATTTAGATATGAATGCATGTATGAAATATAAATAAAATATTCAAAAAATCCATCAATAATGTCAGTTGTTCAGAAGATCTGGAATTTAATTAAAACATTTTTTTCTTTTAGAGCAAGCAGCTGAAGGTACACATTATTTGAAAGTAAATTCAAGTGGAAAGTTGAATTAATTCACAACCAAAAACTAATGGAAAGCTAGCAAAGAAACCATTTGGGAGGAAAGCAGCAGCTAAGAAATGATTATTTTAGGATTGAACATTTTGTGGTAAATGTGATAAGTAGGAATGAAGAAAAAGAAATGGATCAATATTCTGATAGGCTACGGGCAATGCTACAATTCCAATTTATGACTTATTCTGACGCATGAACAAGTTTTGGGTGATAAAGATGAAAACAAAGTGTGGTGAAGAAAATTGTTTCAACCTTCCCAATGTTAACTGCTCTGTATCCAGGATTAGTTTCTTCATCCAATTTCTCAATTTTGGTGAGATTGGTGTTGCAGACTTCTCAAAAGTGATAATTAATTTTAAAATTGTCTACATTTTGCGTGAATCATTGTTGAAACAAATAGTTGCCTGGTAATAAATAATTTTCCTCTCTGAACTTGCAGCCTAATAAACCATTTGGTCATGCAGTGTTTCAATAAAATGGGAGATTTTGCCACTAAGGGAATAAATATAATTTAATGAGAATTCACCTTTAATACTTTGTGTTTTTCTTAGCAAACAATTCAAGTAACCATCAAAGGAATGGGAAAGTTGTTCTTCAACCCTATTACACCCCTGGAACTTCCTCACAGAGTTCATCGACAATCACGGAATTTTCTGTTTCAAGTTCTTATTTTGAAGACTTTTCTTCAGGTGATCTATTAACTCCAATTGAAATAACCATATTTAAAACTAAATTTGACTCTATTTGATTAATTTTTAAGCTACTATAACTTCCCTGAGAGCAGGTAATCAATAGGAGCTAGAGAGAAGTTATTGGAGAACTAAACCTTCGTCTGAGTGATTTCTGCTGGTAACAACACTTGTGCTTGAGAAAATTTGGATGGACTGTACAGCCACTCCTTTTCCTTGTATTGTAAAGAATAAATGGCAACAGTCTTCCCATATATGTATTAATGAATGTTTTCATTGCTATTTTTGATTATGCAATGCACAGGAAAGCTGTTGCCAGTAAAAAAAAATGACAAAAGGCAAAATATAATGCTCAGTATTATTTTGTGAATAATTATTGTGAGGAAAGGTACATGCAAACATATAGATTAATGTGAAAATCCAAAAGCTGCTTCCTGAAATGCTGCTTTTTCAAACTTATTTTATTTTTCTGTTCCGAGCCCAGAGGACTCCAAAATCCAGCAGCAATAGAAACTCACCAAGACAATGGTTACTTAAACTAAACATTATAATAGGATCAAACTTAACTTATTACTTTTAACTTAACCCCCTTCTAATTCTAAGCACATATGTATGTGATGTGTATATGTTGAGGAAATTTCTCGACTTCATTGTCCAATCATTCACTTTTCACTTCTCCAAGTTTACCAGTATCAGGCAATTCTCATACTGAGCTCAGAACTTAACATTTATGAATCTTCACCAGGCTCTGGAGCTTAAATGGTTAAATGGTTACAGCTCAGGAAGGTTCTTGTTGGCTTCAGAGAGAAATACATTGCTTGTTGGACACACACAAACTGATTTCCTCCAATCAATCACTTCAGTGTCTTGCTGAAGAAACCTGTCCCATCATGGGTTTTCCAAATGATAAACTTTTCTTCCAGGTCACCACAGAGTTCCTCTTGTTTCCCTTATTTCAGGAGAAAACTCTAGCTAGCCATTTCCTCTTGTAAGGACTACAAAGGTTTTGAACAGGCTGAACTCAGAACTCTCAACCTGTCTTCAAAATGGGGTTTTCAACAAGCCTGCCAGCTTGCCATTTTGTAGCCTCAACTGCTGCTGTAGAACTGATTTTTCTCTTTCTCTCCAAAAGAGAAAGTTACCTGTCCCCCCCCCCCCCCCCCCCCCCACTCTGCTTGTAAAAATCAAATTACTTCTTACAGGGCTCCAAACCCAATCTTTGAAAGATTTTATCAGCCTCTCTGAGCCTGGACTTTATAGCGCGTACACAATAGATCAGCATTCTTCATTGCTTCAGCAAAGCTAACCGAAGCCTCACCGTCTAGCTTCAGCAAAGCTCTTGCATTTTAAATGAGATGTGTTTTGTGAAGCGTCACTCTGTGAAGTATAATCAACACAAAACTCTCACAATCTATCTCTTTTAAAGACATTTTACCCATATCTATTTTAACATACCCCGTAACACTAAGTGACTCATCAAATAAAGTTATTTTATATTACAATGACCCTATGCTGACTTTTAATTTCAGTCACTCTGAAAGAGATGGAAAACTTCAGTTTATTGCCTTCCATTGTATTTCATACTTCCCTTGATTTATACCTGCTTTTCTATAATGAACAGATGCCACAAATTCCTCTGATATTTAAAAAAATTTTTTTTTTATTTTTTACACTATGAACCATACTGACCAAAATACACACAAACAGTTCCCTCTTGAATATGCACAGTGTAATTTTTCTCCCCTTTTTCCCCCCTCCCTCCTTCACCCCCCCCCCCCACCCACTCAACGTTCAACCTATATGATACATTAAACCCATTAAACAATGTCATCACACAATGAAAATAAACAAGAAATTTGTGTCTTCTAATTTTACATACTGGGTCAGTTCATTTCATCTTCTTCTCCTTCTGTCATTTTAGGCTGTGGAGGTCCGCGGTAGGACTTCTCTGTTGTGTTCCATGTACAATTCCCAAATTTGTTCGAATACTGTGATGTTATTTCTTATATTTTTAGGCAGTGGAGGTCCGCGGTAGGACTTCTCTGTTGTGTTCCATGTACAGTTCCTAAATTTGTTCGAATACTGTGATGTTATTTCTTATATTTTTAGGTGGTGGAGGTCCGGGTTAGGACATCTCTGTTGTGTTCCATGTACGGTTCCCAAATTTGTTCGAATACTGTGATGTTATTTCTTAAATTATATGTTATTTTTTCCAAAGGAATACATTTATTCATTTCTATGTACCATTGCTGTATTCTCAGGCTATCTTCTAATTTAAATTCCTCTGATATTTTGATGCCTGCCATTCCAGGAAGCCAGCTATTGGTTCCTCCTCAGCTCTTGGTTCCTTTCATTTTCAGAGTCCAGCATTTTCTTTGTGTATTCTGTATAATGATACACTCCACAACTAAAGCATTAAAAAATGCTGAATTAAAATTCTTGAAACCCACAAATAGCAACCATAACCAGGCAAATAAACACAGATTAAAGTGTTTTATTCATGATTGTCAGAATATCATGTTTACCAGTAGGTGATGCCATTGTTTACCAAAAAGTAAACCATGTTTCTTTTTAGGCTTCATGACAAATCAAAGTTCTTATTTGGCCCCACCCTCAGAAATGAACCATTGAGCAAACTTCAGAATTTGCATAATTTGAGAGAGTTGAGTAAATCAACTTTCTATTTGAACTAAGAATGCTTCTGATAGTTTGAAACCTTTCAATAGACCAACCATATGTAAAAATTACTAATTATATATAAATTGTGCTTATCTAATAAATTAGGGAAAATATCCAACAACATGCTTAATTAACCATTTGATGTAAAGCAATTTTAGTTCTTTAAAGTAAACAGTTTTACTGTCTTGAAATATTCATTCTTTTTCACAGGAACCAATGAAAATGGAGATTCCAATGTAGATAGCAGGAACACAGACAATGACACTGATGTTTTACACAGAAAGAACAATTTGAAAGAACTAATGTTTTGTGATGAAGATTTATTCTGCCAAAGGGTCTTAAAAGCTGTGCAAGTGTGGTTCAGCCTGTTTGGTTGGTCAAATGGAATGCATCCTGTTTCTGTCCCAGAGTCACTGAGAAGGCAAGTACAGAAAATGATAAAAGCATGCAGGTATAAACAATAATGGTTAACATTTGTCAACAACTTGACCAACATTTGAATACCTTAATTTTACAAATGGAGAGAAAAACAAAGGGTTTCTCCAGAACACTTTTCACAATCTCAACATGCCCCAATGAAGAATTTGGAGGCCATTTATATTCCACTGCAGAGAAATAATATCCCATATTTGATGGCATACAAGACCCACTTTTTTACCCAAAAATTGCTCAAAAATATTATATTACCAGCATGATTAGAGAGGAGTTAAACAAGAAAATCAACAAATGCTGGCACCAAGTGCTAAACACAAATGTGCTGGAGAAACTCAGCAGGTCATACAGCATCCATAGGAAGGAAAGGGTAATCAATGTTTTGGGCATGGGGCTTTCATCAAGGTACAAGCAAAAACATGCCTGTACGAATGAAAATGGTGTGGGGAGAGGGTAGGAGGGTGGAAAAGGTAGAGGGATGAGCATGTGCTAACAGGTCAGGGGTTGCAAGTCAGAGGGAGAGGAGAAAAAAAGCTGAGAAGCAATAGGGGAGAGGGTTTCTCTCTGATAGGAGAGGGAATGGAAGAAAGGAAAGATAGGGAAAGAGAGAGACAGGGTAGGAGTTTAACGGACACTGGAGATTGATATTAACATCGTCAGCTTGGATAGTGCTCAGACAATATAAGGATGAGAGAAGATATTCTTGGGGGATCATCCAATGAGGAGGACTTAGAAATAAGAAGGGAATGCTCACTTTGCTTGGCTGTAATATAGGCTCCTCATATTCAACAGGAATTAGAGAACCAGATGTGTAGGGAGATTGCCGGTAGCTGTAAAAATTTCTTTGGCTTGGCTTCGCGGATGAAGATTTATGGAGGGGGTAAAAGTCCACGTCAGCTGCAGGCTCGTTTGTGGCTGACAAGTCTGATGCGGGACAGGCAGACACGGTTGCAGCGGTTGCAGGGGAAAATTGGTTGGTTGGGGTTGGGTGTTGGGTTTTTCCTCCTTTGCCTTTTGTCAGTGAGGTGGGCTCTGCGGTCTTCTTCAAAGGAGGTTGCTGCCCGCCAAACTGTGAGGCGCCAAGATGCACGGTTTGAGGCGTTATCAGCCCACTGGCGATGGTGGGGGGGCTGGTAGTCATGGTGGGGAGCTGGCTGATGGAGGACCTCAGTTTTCTTCAGGCTGACTTCCAGGCCAAACATTTTGGCAGTTTCCGCAAAGCAGGACGTCAAGCGCTGAAGAGCTGGCTCTGAATGGGCAACTAAAGCGGCATCGTCTGCAAAGAGTAGTTCACGGACAAGTTGCTCTTGTGTCTTGGTGTGAGCTTGCAGGCACCTCAGATTGAAGAGACTGCCATCCGTGCGGTACCGGATGTAAACAACGTCTTCATTGTTGGGGTCTTTCATGGCTTGGTTCAGCATCATGCTGAAGAAGATCGAAAAGAGGTTTGGTGCGAGAACACAGCCTTGCTTCACGCCATTGTTAATGGAGAAGGGTTCAGAGAGCTCATTGCTGTATCTGACCCGACCTTGTTGGTTTTCGTGCAGTTGGATAATCATGTTGAGGAACTTTGGGGGACATCCGATGCGCTCTAGTATTTGCCAAAGCCCTTTCCTGCTCACGGTGTCGAAGGCTTTGGTGAGGTCAACAAAGGTGACGTAGAGTCCTTTGTTTTGTTCTCTGCACTTTTCTTGGAGCTGTCTGAGGGCAAAGACCATGTCAGTAGTTCCTCTGTTTGCGCGAAAAATAACATCATAGAATTGCTGGAAGATTTTTAACTTCCGTAATACTGACTGGGTCACCCATAATCCAAAGGGCTTGGATGGAGTGGAATTTATTAAATGTATCCAAGAAGCCTTCCTGACTCAATATATTGAAAGTGTAATGAGAGGGAGTGCAACACTAATAACTCTTACTGCGCCATTGACGGGTTTGAATCTGGTGCTGTCTCTACATTCTCTCCATGTCTGCGTGGGTTTCCTCTGGGCTCTCTGGATTCCTCCCATCCTTCAAAATGTATGGGGGTTGTAGATTAATTGGGTGTAATTGGATGGCTGGCTTTGTGGACCGGAAGGGCCTGTTACCTTGCTGCATGTCTAAATTTAAATTTTAAACATTTAAATATAACTGGATCTCCTCTCAGAGAACTAAATTGGGCAAGTGATCAAAGTATCAGTGACAGAGCACTTTGAAACCAGTGAACAGAAGTGTCAGTTTTAAAATAGTTGCTGAGAAAGATAGGACTTGTCCACATTAAGGTCCTAAAATAGGGCAAGGCTGATTTTCGAGGCATTGCTTCGGAACTTGTAAAGATTGCTTGAGAGAGAATGTTTGCAGGTCAGGGGATGATTTGAAAGTGCAAAGCTTTTAAAAATGAGATAACAAAGAGTTCAGTGACAGCATGTTCCTGCTCAGGGGAAGAGCAAAGCTGGGGGGTTTAGACGAGGGACATTGAGGCTCTAGTCAGGAAAAGGGAGGTGAGGTGCTCGCCAGATTGAAACAGTCTGTATCAAGAGAATTCCTCATTGTGTATAAAAGGTATAAAGATACACTTAAGAGGGAGATCCGAAGGACAAAAAGAGAATGAGAGATAGATCAGGCAGGCAAAATAAAGGAAAATTTCCAAGGGAGTCTACAGGTATGTTTAGAGTAAAAGGATGTCAAGGGAGAAAAGATGGATGTGATTTTAAATAAATGTTTATCAAGTTTTTCCTGAGAAGATCATGGAAGCTATCGAATTGAAGCAAATGAGCCAATATCCTGGACCATGTACAAAGTACCAGGGAGGAGGTGTTTCTTGTCTTGGGATGCATGAAGATGGACAGATCCCCCAGACCTGATCAAGTACAATGTTATATCTCGGAGAGAAATTGTAAAGGCCCTTGCAAAGATATTTACATCACCTTAAGCCTTTTGTGAATTACTGGAAGACTGGAGGATGACATTATTTTAAAAAGGGCAGCAAAGACAAGCTGTGGAAATATAGAGCAGCGAATGTGTTAAATGTAGTGGGTATGTTGCCGGAGGGGATTCTGAGAGATGTTTTTTCCAGGGGTGATCAAAAGGGTTGATGAAGACAGGACAGTATATCTGAGGATTTCAGCAAGGTTTTTAACAAGATCCCACATGGCAAGTTGGTCTTAGAAGGTTAAATCACATGAGATCCAAAGAGAGCTGGCCAGAGGGAGTCAGTGCTGAGTCAACTGTTGTTTGTTATTTCAATTAACAATTTAGATGGCAATGCTATTAAAGTGATTAAGAAATTTGCAGATGACACCAATATTAGTGGTGAAAAGTTAGGAAAGATATCTCATTTTAAAACAGGATCTCAATCAGTTGGGAAGTTGGGTCAAGAAGTGATAAATGGAACTCAACTCTGACAGGTATGAGGTGCTGGATTTTGGTAGTCAAACCAGGACTTGTTCAGTGATCCCTGGAGAGTGTTGTGCAGCAGAGAGACTAAGGGGTGCAAATGGATAGTTGCTTGAAAGTGCTGACTCAGATGGACAGGGTGGTGAAAAAGATGTGTTCACTTGAATTGAGCAGGGAGTTCATTTCAAATGTTGCCCCCTCATGATACATGAGGTGTATCATGAGGAAAGCTTTGATGAGTCTACACTTGGACTATTTTATGGAGATTTGGTTACCCAGCTGCAGAAAGAATATCAATAAATTTGATGGAAGGGTTGCAGACAAGATGTTGCTAAGATTGAAGGGCTCAAGTTACAGGGTCTAAAACAAGAAAATCTGCATATGTTGGATAATACTCAAGCCTGCTGGAAAAAAAGCTCAGCAGGTTTTACAGCATCCAAATGCTGAAAGAAGGATAACCAACGTTTCAGGGCTGAGCACTTCATTCTCTCTATGGTCATTGTTCTCTCGGTGGCTGAGGGGTGACAATGGTGGTTTATTAAATCATGAAAAGCATGAAAAAAGTGAATGCTCGCAGTCTATTTCCCAGGATGATGATTAGAGAACTGGAGGGCATGGGTTTAAAGTGAGTGGGGAGACATTTAAGAAGGGACCAGAGGGACAACTTCTTCACTCCGAGGAAAATTCAAATCTGGGAATGAGCTGCCAGAGGAGCATATTCAATTATAACCTTCAGAATATATATAGATATGAAGGCCTGAGGAGGAAATCAATCAAATTCAGATAAATGGGACTGGCCCAGAATGCCATCTCAGCTGGATGACTCTATGATTCTATTATGATTCCTTATGTCAGTGAGGCAGTTTCTCCTATAACTTTGAAACATTTCAGTAAATCTCAGAATGAACATGAAGAGGGATTACTCAAAATTTCTGCATACCTGACACAATTTGCCTTCAATAAACCCACACTGATTATCATTGATTTGCAGTAGTTTTTATTTATTAATTTAATTGAAATTATACATCATTGATTTCTCCAGTCCTGCCCTGAAGTGTCAGACAAGATAAAATACTGAAAATCACTTGAGTGGAACCTATAGTTCAAAGGCTGCCTTTCACCTAGGGCACAAATGGTAACTGAAGAATTTTTTTTGAAGCAATGCATCCTGGAAACAATCAGCAAGCAGTGACATTCTGTATTATGTTGCTCAATTCACAACAAGTGTGATCCCAATCCTAAATGGTGATGCCTCTCTACATATTGCTCATCCCTTGATGAAGGGCTAAGGCCTGAAACATTGGTTGTGTATCTTTATTACATAAAGAATGCTGTATCCACATTCTATCTGCCAGGTCCTCCAACATTCACTTGGCATGTTTATATCTCCTGTAGCCCATCTGTACCATCTCTGCAGCAAAACTGACATCCCAGCTGTGAATTGTTAATGAAGATGGATGCATTTTACCTGATCCTCTCACATAAATTATGAAAAAGATAAATAAGAGCAGGAAGTGTCATCGGGTAGGGCAGTTTGAATTCTGGTTTGTGGAGTTTGAACAAAAGCTGATGTCAGTGTTACTCTATTAAAAGACTAAGTGCTCTGCGGATAGATAATATGTTTCAGGAGATTGTCACTTTGCCGTTAGAGATGAGATCAAACAGGCTGGCCAAAGGGACCCTTCCCTCAACAAATCTATCCTGACGGTTTCTAATTAATCAGTGCCTTTCAAAATAAAAGTTTAAGGTGTCTCTAAAATAGATTCTATAACTGGCTAGCATTGAGGTAAAAATAACTGGCCTGGAACAACTTTGTGAGCCATGGCATAAAATGTAAGGGAAGAAAGAATATGTTTTGACACTGGGCCATAGCTTGAGCACTTGGTGCACAACAGGAATTACGTGATTTAATTGGAAATGATGTAGAACAGAGTTATGATGACACTGGGACTGGGATATTTTATTTATGAGGAAAGATTGGATGAGCTCGCATTTCTTTTCAAGACAGTGAAATCAGAGATTGACTGAGATATACAAAATAATGAGGCTCTGAAAAAGTCAATTGGAAGGACATATTTCTCTAATCATGCAAATAGTCGAAAGGGTGTGGAGGTTATGACTAGATGTGGGATCCCATCAGTTCACTCATCCTGATCCAGCCATCCTTCACTGTTCCCTGGCACTTTCCTGTGCAGCTCAAGAGGGTGCAGTATTTGATTCTGCATCTCCTCCTTCACCACCATCCAGGAACAGCCTTTCCAGAGGAAACAATGATTCACACATGCGTTTACTGCATTTGGTGCTCTTGATGTGCTTTCCTCTACCTCGATGACACCAAGCCTAAACCAGGCAACCATTTTGCAGAACATCTCCATTCTGTCTGTTATGGCCATCTTGAGTTGCCAAAAGTTTCAACTCCCCTACCCATTGCTGCACAGATCTTTCTGTTCTTGACCTTGTCCACTGCCAGAATAACACCAAATGCAAAGAAGAAAAATAACACCTCATATTCTGCCTGAATAGTTTTCAACCTAACATCAATTAACATCAATTTTAATTCATGATGTGTTAACATCAATTTTTCCATTTTCAAGTAACCTATGCCTCTTCTGCACCTTTTTCTCACTGATCCAACTGTTTTGTTCCTCTCCCCTATCTGGCTCCAACAATCTATCTCCCACAGTCCTATCCCCTTCAATCTCCATCTTGACTCAAAATGTTGATTATCCCTTTACTTCTACAGATGCTGCCTAACCCACTAAGTTTCTCCAACCATGTGGGATGATTAGCGTAGTGGTTAGTGCAACATTGTTACAACACCAGCGACTGAAATGGGGGTTCAAATCCCGCATTGTCTGTAAGGAGTTTGTACGTTTTCCCTGTGTCTGCATGGGTTTTCCCTGTGGGGCTATGGTTTCCTACCACCATTTGAAATGTACCGGGGGTTGTAGGTTAATTGGGTATAAATTTGGCAGTGTGGTCAGAAATGGCCTTCTGTGCTGTATGTCAAAATTTAAATTTAAAAATTTGCTTTTTTATTTGAATGGTCTTCTGGCCAACACTTATTTTTGTCTTTAAGCTCCTTTTCTTTTACCTCCTTTGCCTTAAAGTGAATGGCAGGACTCTTCTGTAACCATGACTGCTAACCCTCATGAAAAATTCTGATGCTGAAGTGAAGCACCTCCAAATGTTCAGCTCAACATCTGATTGTTGATCCCTGAACTTCAATTAAAGTGTGTAATGCAATCTAGATATCTGCAGAGGGATATATTGCTAGAACATATCAGAAAGAAGAACAGAGGTGAAGAGAGATATTTAAAAAAGAGAGCAAATGAGAAAGTGTTAAAGATGACACTAAAGATAAAGATGACTTGAACTGACAACAAATTGGTTATTGCCCAGTGCCCTGTGGAATGTATATTACAATTGCTTTGGCAATATTCAACACATAATTTTCCTCAGGTAACTTCATAGATTTTCACACTGACATAGAGTTTTACGAATTAGAAGTTTTATATTTTTGGGCTTTCATTTTTTCATCAGCTTCTGTGATAAGCATCAGAGATCTCTATAAACAGGTTTTGGGAATTTCCTGATAGCTGTTCCCATGACATGGCAAGTGTGTGAAAGTCACTGTGAAGAAAATGTGAGAAAATTTTAGATGAAACTAGAGAAGACCAGAAAATGGATAATTGGAAGAAGAAACTAGATTTTTTCTCCATCTTTTCAATTATTAAAGTGATTTGTTTACTTCCTGGAATAACATTCTTATTACTGTCAAACTTAGTGCATCCTTTAATTTTAATAAACAACTTCACAAGTTCTTGGGCAAAATTAACAGTTGTAAGTTCAGAACCATTGATTAAATTTTAGTGACTGAAATTGACACTGTGAAGACATATCTAAAAACAACATTTCTTCTGAATACAGCACAAAGCAGTGTGGTAAAGGAACAAAAACAATTTATGATCTGCTGAAACATCTCAGTGGCCAGCAATTACCTGGACTGATAGGAAATCGATTATTGTCCAGTGACCCTGTGGAATGTACATTACAATTGCATTGGCAATATTCAACACTTCTAATTTTCCTCAGGTAAGTTCATAGATTTTCACACTGACATGGAGTTTGATGAATTGGAAGTTTTACATTTTTGGGTTTTCATTTTTTTCATCAGCTTCTGTGATAAGCATCATAGATCTCTATAAACAGTTTTTTGGGAATTTCCTGATAGCTGTTCACGTTTTACCATTTCTTACTTGACCATAAATGTGATGGTCACCACATAAACAAGAAATTCCCAGTCTCTGTGGCTCCTCTGAATCATGTGTATTCTTAGATTTAAAATGGACTGAAAGAACAAGGTTTTTTTATGCAGAGGTTGATGCATATATTAAACAAGTTGCCAGAAGAAGCTTTTGAGGTGGGTGCAATTATGATATTTAAAATTGGATATGCATCAAGTGCCAGCAAATGGGATGAGCTCAGAGAGACAACTTGGTGGAGATGGTTGTTTCTGTGCTTTAAAGCTCTCAACTCTTCTTAATTTTATTGATTGCTATCGTTAAGAGCAGGAAGGAGAGATTTGTCACATAATAACTTTATTATACCACATGTGCAACTCTCTTGTTCATTTGAACTGGTACCACATATAATTGGGTTTTATTGATATTTTTAGATGCCAGTATATTGAAAGAAATACATTGCCTTAATGTGGGGTATAGTCTTCTCACCTGCTTTTGGGATTTGTTAAAGAAAGCTTTTATCTGAAAATATATTTGAATTAGTTTTGTGTTTTGACAAGTGACACTGATAAAAGATGGAAAAATACAGTTACTAGATGTTATGGTGGCACAGGTGGAAATGGTTTACTAACAAGAAACAAATGATTAAAGTAAGATTTTTAGGTTGAGTGATGACAGCAGAACTGAGTGATAGATGCATTTTTGATTCTTTAATTTATGCATGCTTTGAATATGAAAAGATGAATACATTCATTGGGAAGATGTTGCAGGGTGTGGTTTAATAGAAAGTCTAGGGGAATAATTAAATATTCCTAACAAATCCAAATGCAGGTATTAAATCCAGAATAATAGTCAATTGCAGTTAGAACTTAAATAGCATACATGATCATGTTTTTGTGAATGAATTACTTGAGGTTAAAGGGAGAGTGCTATTTAAGTTTTGGAAATGTCAGGATAGTGTCTAAAATTGTTTTCAAACTAATTGAATATTAAATGTCCTGCCATGAAAACTTTTGGGCCATTTCAATTTTTTTTACACATAAGGAAGAGTGTTACAATTCTAAGGTCATCTTGATAACTCCCATTTTAGTTAACTCAGTCATTCACTTAACTCACCTAGATGCAATTTCCCTAATTTTATCTTTCCATCCACACATCAATGATCATCTTTGTTTATTGTTTCATACATTCCTTCATTGTTCAACTCTATCTGTTATTTCCTGATGAGTTTATTATCCATTTATTTACTTGCTTTAGAACACTCATCTCCAGTGGACCTTCAGTGTTTTCTTAGAGCAATGGCAGCTTCTAGGATTGAATTTTTTCCCAGAGCAATGCCTAATATTTTAGTGAGACAATATCTTTTTAAATCTTCTAAACTGTTCTTATATGTACATTTGCAGATTGTGTCTCACAGCCTGCCATTTGAGGAGCAAAATTTTAAACCTGGACCATTCTTAAATGATGGGAATGTATAGAGTGGCATGATGTGATCATGAGGACATCTTGTATGCAATAGTGATTTGATGGCAGCAATGCCTAATTGGATCTTAGTGATTTGTCTCATGCCATGTTTTATTTATGAACAGAATAAAACATTTTGCTCCAGGGAGGACTAACTACTTAAGCAATTTGAAATAACAAAATACTTGCAAATTAGTTTCATGTGCTTAGAGCAGGGCCCAAACCTTTTTGCTTACAGAACCCCTTTGGGGAATACTTGGAAATCGTGGAACCTTAATTTGTCAATTACAGTTTAAGGGTCGGTGTCATGGGGGGTGGGGGGGGGGCATTCGCAGGCATTCCCCCACAAATAAGTTATTGTGAACATCTACCCAACTGCAGCTCTCGTGTCTGGAGCTCCAGGATCTTCTTCTTTTCTTTGGCTTGGCTTCGCGGTCGAAGATTTATGGAGGGGGTAAAAAGTCCACGTCAGCTGCAGGCTCGTTTGTGGCTGACAAGTCCGATGTGGGACAGGCAGACACGGTTGCAGCGGTTGCAGGGGAACAGCGGTTGCAGGGGAATTGGTTGGTTGGGGTTGGGTGTTGGGTTTTTCCTCCTTTGCCTTTTGTCAGTGAGGTGGGCTCTGCGGTCTTCTTCAAAGGAGGTTGCTGCCCGCCAAACTGTGAGGTGCCAATATGTACGGTTTGAGGCGTTATCAGCCCACTGGCGGTGGTCAATGTGGCAGGCACCAAGAGATTTCTTTAGGCAGTCCTTGTACCTTTTCTTTGGTGCACCTCTGTCACGGTGGCCAGTGGAGAGCTCGCCATATAACACGATCTTGGGAAGGCGATGGTCCTCCATTCTGGAGACGTGACCCATCCAGCGCAGCTGGATCTTCAGCAGCGTGGACTCGATGCTGTCGACCTCTGCCATCTCGAGTACTTCGACGTTAGGGATGAAAGCGCTCCAATGGATGTTGAGGATGGAGCGGAGACAACGCTGGTGGAAACGTTCTAGGAGCCGTAGGTGGTGCCGGTAGAAGACCCATGATTCGGAGCCGAACAGGAGTGTGGGTATGACAACGGCTCTGTATACGCTTATCTTTGTGAGGTTTTTCAGTTGGTTGTTTTTCCAGACTCTTTTGTGTAGTCTTCCAAAGGCGCTATTTGCTTGAAAAGACACAAGTCCGAGACCAAGGGTTATCCCTGCTCCGAACCCCAGTCACCACTTCCCGTTGTACCCTGAGTTCAACAACTGACCATTTCTCCCCATGGATCCTGTCTGACTTGTGGACTTTCTCCACCATTTCTTTGTCTGCCCAAGATTCCAGCATTGACAGGCTTTTGTGGTTTTCAAAATCTTATTTGCTGTCCTTTCAGCTCCAGGGCAAATCAAAACAGCATCCACTCAGCTTATTGTCAAACTCATGTGATAGTACAGATTCTATCACCAATGTGTATATGTACAGATTGTAGTGTAGGATGACAGTGATTGGCTGAGAGTGTAGCCACACCTACTGGCAGGTCTTAAAGGGTTGCTCCTAGCCAGACCAGGTCATTCTGGACTGGTCGACCTACATGTGATATGCTCCAGTCTTCTAGTTAATAAAAGCCTTGGTTTGGATCAACAAGCCTTTGATTCTTTTGACGCGCTCTACAATCCAAACCCACATTCACAGGGCTCTTGTGGCCTTTCCTCACCTGTCACTCTCTTTTTAAAAATTTTACAAATCAAGCGACCAGCTCCAAGGGGAAGCCTCTTCCCCGACCCATGTGCAGTGGATGCCAGAGCAGGAGCAGGACAACCTACCTGTACTGGTGGTCGCTCAAGCACGGGCAGCCCTGCTGCGCTCCCATGCTGAGGTGGCAAACCATTGCACTGTCACTTGTTCTAATGAGAAGCCAGATCCAAGTTGTTGCAATCACGCGAGTCACATCAATGAATAGGTTTCCCCTCTATCTACCCTTTCAGCTGCTCCCTCATCTTGCAGAAACAGGTTAGTTCCAGCAACATAGTTTGTACCGTTAGTCAATGTGAAACGGGGACACCACACAATTGGGGGTAGGGGAAAACAGAGCACAAGAACTCCTGCTGTGTTGATCACACATGGGAGTGAGCGCTGTGGATTAGACAGGGAGGAGCTTCCAGACCTTATCCCTCCTCCAGTGAACCAGGAACTCATGGAGAAAACCAGGTGCTCACAATAAATCCAGTTGATTCAAGAAGGGGATATTGTACTTGCTACAAAGGATGTAATTCACACACCACCTTTCACACTTTGCAAAACTCGATGCAAATAAGAAACATGGTGGTGAAATGAAAACCCTGACATTATTTCTCCATTCTGGTGAACTGTGGCAGCTTGAGTTGCACTGGCAAGGAAACAGCAGGTGACCAATACTCAGTTGCAACATGAGATGCGGGGATCCTTTGCCCAAGCACACCTCCACAAATCATGGGAGTTTTTGACCTTACAAGAAGACTGATCACCTCATTGTTGGACAGGCATAATCCTGCAAAATAAATTAATTAAAAATTAACAACCTGTGTGGGATTACAAATAAAACAGACCCCTGATTTCTGTGAGGGGGAGGGGTATTGTTCAAATGAGCAGTTGAGGTGAGCATCAGCAGAGGGTCATGTGCTTCTCCCCCTACAAGATCCCTGACATTTCTTCCTTGGAACCCCCAGAGCTCCTCCACCATCAGACTCCTCAAAAAACAAATTCAATCAGGGACACATTTAAGGACTCTTACTTTTGCACTTTATTAATTTTTCTTTTCTCTCTATATTGCAGTCATTGTTTGTTTACAGTTTATTTCTTTACATGTGTACATTGAGTACAGTTTATTTGCACTATGTGGCAATTCTGCCTCGACTTATGTGTGATGTTATGCATGTACTCTGACAATAATTGAAAATGCTCTGAAATATGAAAATCTGAAAAATCATTTCATTTCTCATCAGCTTTATAGCTGATTTCTGATAATGTCTATGCTGGAGTCACAGTTCCTTTGGTGACTCAGCACAAGTAACATTCAGATTAGCTCAGGAATGATTAAATTCAACAAGAATTAATGTTATCACCTCACCTCCCACTGTAATTGCCCATGCCCCATCTTTCACTCCTTTGAAGTAATCTTTCTCTAAATAAAATGATCATGTCAATATTGCAAGGCCACAATCAATGACTCTGAAGTGGAATACGCACCCTTGCTTGATCAAGAAAAATTTCCATATTCAAGTTCGAAAAGATTATATCTAAGAGGGAAACTTAAGAAATTATGTTGGTTGCAGACATGTACTTTGTCATGCTGTCAAAGTAAATGTGACAAGTTCTCATTGGACATCTTGTAAATTGCATGTACTGTAATGTGTTGAATGGGAATACTAATCCATTCATGTGAGAGCTTGTTTGGCTCGTTCTGAATTCCAGCATCAAGGGAAAAAACCTTTTAAGTTATTCAGCTTTAAACTCTTGTAAATCTAAATATTCTATTGATTGAATATATTCAATTTTCAGAGTTAAAATAAGGGTGTCCAAAATATGGTTGTGCTTGGCCAGAAGCTTCTGCTTCCATACTAACATACAAGTAATAAAATATGTATCTTTCTTTCAAATGTGTTCTAATGCAGAGCTCAAGGAGCTTATCTTGCTCATGTGAAACCAGAGTTCTTATTTGAGCCTGAACAGTTTAAGAAATGGCATCAATTACAGGTAATTATAGCCAAGCATGTGTGAAATAAATAACCAGCATTTTGTTCCACATCTGAACATATTTCACTAATAATGACTTTGCAGATTGTTTTTCATATCAAGCAGGGTTGCACATTTGTAATTTGTGCACTATTAGTATCAGTCGGCAGACAAAATATTGTGTATCTTAAAAATATGAGAAAATCACTTCTGCAAATACTCTAACCTATCATTTTTTATTATCAGACAATGTGTATGTCTTTAGTGGTGCACTACATTTATCATTCATTTATAATTAAGCACATTTGACAGAAACACTAGTTTTTTTCTTAAATGATCAATAATCAATTAGTCCAGTGGTTCCCAACCTTTTACTTTCCACTCACATACCACTTTAAGTATTAACTATGCCATACTCGAGATGGCAGAGGTCGACAGCATCGAGTCCACGCTGCTGAAGATCCAGCTGCGCTGGATGGGTCACGTCTCCAGAATGGAGGACCATCGCCTTCCCAAGATCGTATTATATGGCGAGCTCTCCACTGGCCACCGTGACAGAGGTGCACCAAAGAAAAGGTACAAGGACTGCCTAAAGAAATCTCTTGGTGCCTGCCACATTGACCACCGCCAGTGGGCTGATAACGCCTCAAACCGTGCATCTTGGCGCCTCACAGTTTGGCGGGCAGCAGCCTCCTTTGAAGAAGACCGCAGAGCCCACCTCACTGACAAAAGGCAAAGGAGGAAAAACCCAACACCCAACCCCAACCAACCAATTTTCCCTTGCAACCGCTGCAATCGTGTCTGCCTGTCCCGCATCGGACTGGTCAGCCACAAACGAGCCTGCAGCTGACGTGGACTTTTTACCCCCTCCATAAATCTTCGTCCGCGAAGCCAAGCCAAAGAAGATGCCATAAGTGCTCTGTGATTAGTCAGGGATTGCTTAAGGTGGGATGTGAGTAGGAAGGGAAGGTTGAGAATCACTGCTCTAGACCCAATTATTACTGAAATATTTTGCTTGAGAAAAATTGTCATTGGCCCATTTCCTTTAGAGTTATGAAACTGTGCACATAACGAGTCAATTTGGAATGATTAAAATAGTGGTTTTCAAACTTTTTCTTTCCACCCATGTTCCACCTTAACCAATCCCATATTAATCACAGAACACTTATGGCATAAGGAATATTTAAAACGGTATGTGAGTGGAAAGTAAACGGTCGGGAACCACTGAATTAGTAGTATAACAATTCTAAACATTGGTGGATCTATATGTGCACAAAGCCCTATTTTACACCTGTTGGATTTTGAATGTCCACTCTAAATTATTGATACAGAAAATTTAAAAAAAAACTTTATTCATTGAAACTGAAGGGAATGAATCAAATAGTGCTGAAAAGTAGGAGCAGTGATAGTGATTAACCCACAGAACATTCATCCTGGTGCAGGCAGCATGCCCATGTTGTGTTGCCCTGCAGCAATGTGATAATGGGATCAACCATGTCCTAATTGTGCTGTGGTGCAGTGTTGTGGACTTTAAGGAATTTTAAGACATCTCCTAACATCTCACTCAGAGCTCAGTCACAATGGTTTCCCGTGTCTATGGAATTAAATTTTTGTTTGAGAATGTCAATGGCGCAGTCTGTTGCATTGTGTGAGGTAATAAAACTTTCATTACTAACATGGTGCCATTTTGTGTGTGTGTGTGTGTGTGTGTGTGTGTGTGTGTGTGTGTGTGTGTGTGTGTAAGACACCGGAGTCAGTTGTACAGTGAACAAGCAAGACAGATGTTCAAAATCTATTGATTGCCTTGCATCATAACTGAAGCCTAGATATTGGGCATTGATCAGAATTATGGACTGTATACATGGAGACACCAGCTGAGCATTCAGGAACATATCTCTTTCAATGCTGGCACATCAAGTTGACACATGGTACTATGAAAGCAATGTATCTCCATGCTTAAGTAGTCTGCATCAATGGGAAGCCTTCAATCTTGTCAAAGCCATGTACTTGCTCTGCCTGCTTGTTTCTTGCCAAGGATGGTAATATATTTAGATCTCTTGGAAGAGAAAGTACAACACGTGCAACAGAGTGCTCAGTAAACTGGGAGACATTGCAGATATATCCCTGGCTTTCTTGGAGGAAGCCTGATGCGTAGAAAATCATATAGTTGTTGAAATGGGCATATGTTACATCTTTCAGTCAGGATCTCCACACTCAATGGTCGGTACCTTACGTAACATTCTTTGTTGAGAAAGACATGTTGCTGGAAGATCCCCAATTGATAAGATCCTCTATTGAGTAGCTTTTCACTCCTCTTCTCCATCTTCCAAAAAACTGAGTTATTGAGCTCAGTTTACCATCTCCTTTCTTCTTGTCATCTAAGCTGATGAGAGGAATAATTGCTAAAACATTTACATCCAGAATGGACAGGTTATGTAAAACCTGAAATTTAACACAAACTCCTAGGTCAACACTTCATATAAATGTTTTTATTCTGTACAAATCAGCAGCACCATTAACTTCCAAAGAATTGATGATCTTTCCAAATACTTAGGTGAGTGGTCATTCCTGTTCCCATTTCTTGGATTCTCCATATTTTTAAACATGGTGACTAATTGCATCACAGGATTTAATTTGGTAGAACTGATATTAAATCAGCATTGTTGCACTGTAATTGATTTCATAATCTGCCAACACTGCATACTCCTGGCTGAGAAGAAATTGCAAGTGCCCTGGCAGAGATATTTCTATCATTGTTCTGCATGGGTGAGGTACTGAAAAACTGGAGGGTGTCTAATGTCTTTAAGAAAGGCTGCAAGGAAAATCTAGAAAATTACAAGCTGGTGACCTTAGCAGCAGTTCAGGGTAAGTTATTAGAGGGGATACAGAAGGCAGGATCCTCATGCGTTTGGCAAGGCAGGGACTGATTAGGGATAGTTAACATGCCTTTGTGCAGAGAAAACTTCTCACAAATTCAACTGATTTTTTGGAGCGGTGACCAAAAAGATTGATGACGGCAAGATGTTAGTCATTGTTGACATGGGCTTTAGCAGCGTTTTTACACGTCCTACATTGTAGGATAGTCAGGAAGGTCAGATCGCATGGGATCCAAGGTGAGCTGGGCAGTTGGATATAGGATTGGCTTGATGGTAGGAGACAGATGGTTCTGGTGTAGAGCTGTTATTCAGACTGCAGACCCCAGTGGGATGTGCAGGGATTGGTGTTGGGTCAGCTGTTGTTTGTCACCTATTTGAACAAGTTTGATAAAAGTGTAATTAGCACGGTTAGTAAGTTTGCAGATAACACTAAAATTGAATATCAATAACAAAACCATATTTTTGCAGAACTTTGATATTTTGCCTTTCTTTACTCACGTTCAATATATTGTTGAGATTATATTTGCTGGGCATACCTTGTGGCTGATTTCTGCTGCTTGATCTCGTCCTGAAAATAGCTTTAGACAAGTATGAGTGGGAGCAGCTGTATTTGTAATGCTATTGTAAATTATCTTTAGAATAAGTAGGCATAGAAGTGTTATAGTAGTTGTCTAAGATGTATGATTACATCTGTACTCCATGTTTCTTTAAATAGTAATGGCTTGGAAAATCTATCACGCAAAATTGCAATAATGTAAGGTTTTGTATTGAGATTTTGCTCCCTGAAAATTGAATAGTTATTAAGATTATATTTCACATTTTCAGCATTGCTTACACAGCCCAGAAAGTGCTGATATTTTTGACCTGGATGATAACGTCTTTGAATCAATAAGCAAAAGTTCATGGTCTGACGTATTGCTGCAAATTTACAAGGTAAAACTATTCAAATACATCATAATTGTTTGTGCACTAAATTTTTGTGTTAATTTCTCACACCCAAATAAAGATATTTAACAATTTAAAAAAAATGCCAACACATTACCATCTTTAAATGCTGTTATTTAATGGTCTTTTGTACCCTTAATGCCCTTAATAAATCATGAATTTATTTACATCATTTGATATGAACTTCCATTGATGAACAAAGTTAAAGTTGAATTCAATTGACGGACAAAATGCATGTAATGAATTTCTCTGGATCCATCAATATTTTAAGTATTGGTGTATGTTTCTTTTGTTTCTCGCTATTTTGCTCGAGCGTTGTTGAGAGGAAGTTAGAATACAAAATGTTATGAGTAATTATTTCAACAAGTGAAGTAATTGTTTTTATTTGAAATAAGGTGCAGACAATAAAAAATGCTGATAACGTGCTTTACTGTGGATGTGATGGAATTTGATAAGCATTTAGAACACACTTCAATAGCATTTGAAGCAAAACTGCCACCAATTACCACGACTAAATTTTGAGATCTGTGAGATATGAGTGAAGAAGACAAAGCATGATTGCCTTTTTTCAAAAAAAACTCCTTACTTAAATTCTGAAATCTCTCATTATCACCTGATTTTGTTTCTGATTTTATTTTTGCATGTGTGTGTGTGAGAGATGATCAGTATTTTTCTTTGTGTTTATGATGTTTTTTGATGGTCATTAATACTTGTGTTAAAATAATAAGGAAATATTTGATGTTCTTTGATGTTGAACGTAAATTTGTGACCAATTGATCAGGGGATCATCTTTGGTCTATACTAGATACAGTGATAACAGAAATAATAGCTGCAGATCATCTTATCAATCTTTCTTGCAAAGCTTCTCAATTCTGGATTATTTTATTTAAGACAATATAACAACAAAATAGTCTTGTGATTTGTTACTTGCAAGTTTCATTTATAAAATCAAAATATTTGAAAATGTGCAGAGGTGACTGAAAATCAAACATCATACGCACACAGGTGTAAATACCTAACACTCTTCCCCTCCAAGAAAAATAAATGTTTTGTGCAAATAACACACACGGGCAGCACTATTACTAATCTACAATAACTATGTTGTGCCTGTAGACCAAGGGTGAAGATCATGAGTAATTATTAAATAAAAATGATGTGTTGGATCGCCAAGTCATTGAACATGGTCTTTCAGTACCTCTGGAGGACATTTTTCTCTCTTTCATCATCTCAGGGAGTTAGACTCCACCAGGGTACTTTGTGAATTCTCCAGACTGGGGGTAATAGCTTGGTTGATGGTGAGGACTGTGGAGTTTGTCTTTGGCGACACTCATTTCAATATGGTATAGGACTGTAGGATTGAGCAGGACATGCTGTAGGGCTGCTTAGTTAAGAAGTCGGAGAGGTGCTCTGTTGAATTGTGTGATGGCTTGGCTGAGGACAGCTCAGTTGAGGCGGAGTTTAATTTTTTGAAGATACTTCTGGAATGTTAACAGTAGCATAGACTGATGGAATTTTATCTGGGACCTCATTAGGATCATGAGTCATGGCTGTAGCCATAGGATCATCCTTAATTGTTTATATGTTGTTTCCATATTTTAGTTCCCACTAGTATGGAATAAGTACAAGGATGTAATTTTTGTTAAGGATAACTTCTTTCACCAAAGGCCCCCTATTATCCTGATAGTCTCTCCTACTTCATGAGATCTTGTAGATTTACTGGGAGACGTGGATTGTTCAATTCAAAGGCAATGTTTGGGTGTACTGTGAAAAGTTGCATCCAAACATTAATTCAGGTGATGTTCTTTTGGTAGTAGAGGGAGGTGTATTTCTATAGCCTTACAGGAAATCTGCAATTTTGAGTTTAAGTATTGATTATTTTTCATTGCCTTTTTGAAGGTCTGCACAAAACTTTCCGCTTCCCCATTTGTGCTTGGATGGTAGGGTGCTGACAAGATGTGTCAAATACTATTATTTTGTAGGAATACCTTAATAGCCTCTGATACAAACTGTGGATCATTATCAGAAACCAGTTAAATCAATAATCCATACAAAGCAAATATACTTTGCAATTTTTCAGTTGTCCGTGTTGTTTTCCTCATGTGTGCTACCACTGGCCATTTGGAGTGTGCATTAATTACAATGTGAGAGCTTTCCCCCATGAACGGACCAATGAAATCAATGTGAATCCTGTGCCAGGGTTGTGATGGCCATTTCATGGATTTACTTGGCTTGAGGGGCTCTAGTTGCACATCTTGACCAGTGCCACATCTTCTTACGGTTTGTACACTACCCAGGGCTATTGAGGACCACCTTCATTCAAACCATCCCTGGGTGGTTGTTGTGGAGTTCTGATAATATCAGCTGTTTTCCATTTTGTAAGGATGATCGTTCTGTTTCCTTACAATAAACAATCTTCCTCAATTGATATTTCATGGCGTCTTGCACAATAAGGTTTTAGTTTTTCCGATATAATTTCAGCCTTGGGCCACCCATTTGACGTGAAGTAAAGGACCCTTGATAGTATAGCTTTGTTTTGTACTTCTTTACTGAGAGTTTTGCTGCAATAGGTAAATGGTGAAGGTGATAGCTGTAGCCTCTGCCACCAATTTAATGATCTCATCTTTCTGTTTAGTTTCTGGTAGGTGCAGGCGAGATAGCACATCAGCTTGGTTGTTTTGTTTTGCTGGTTTATATTTTAAATCATAGTCGTATGCAGCAAGCAACGTGGTCTAAAATCAAATTCAACGGTTTGTTATCGATGACTAAGGTCAACTTCCTACCATATAATTATTGGTGGAAATGTTTGACACCAAACACTATGGCAAGTCCTTCTTTTTCCATCTGTGCATAATTCCATTCACAAATCATCAGAGACTGGGAGGCATAAGGTACCGGTTGTTCCCCTTTTTCAGTTACCTGTGACAACACTGCTCTTAATCCTACAGGGCCAGAGTAACTTCTTTGTTTGGGTCATAGCGGATGAGAACATTGTTGCTTTATGTTAATATTTCTTTTAAGTGGTCCACAATGTTACTAGTCTCATCATTCCAATACCATTTCTGGTCTTTTGTTTTTAAACAGTTGGTTTAGTGGGCTGCACCACAATGACACATTTGGAATGTGCTTCCAATAATGATTAACCAAACCCAGGAATGACTGCAATTCGGCTCGGTTTGTTGAATAGGGTGCTCAGTGGACCAACAGTGTCCATTTGTACTCCTTTGCAGTTAATTGTAAAGCCCAGATACGTGATGGAAGGTACTATAAATATACACTGGTTTTTGCCATCTGGTTAAGACCTTTTCTAGATTGGATAGGTGCTAGGTGCTCAGTGTCATCTTGATCAATAATTATAATGTCATTGAGGTTGTAACCAACATTAAGTCCATGCAATAATTTGCCATGCCCACTTGAAATATGGCCAGAGCTGCTGATATTCCATATGGCATTTAGGTATAGGTGAATAACCCCAAATGAGTATTGATTGCCACATATTTCTTTGAGTTGCCATTGAATTCTATTTTTTGGTATGCTAGCCATGTCTAACTTGGTGAAATTTCTTTTCCCCATTCAAGGCTTGGAATTATTCTTCTGCTTTGGGCATAGTGTGTTCTGGTATCTGCAAAGCCTGATTAATGATGACTTTATAATCACCATAAATTTGAATTTCCTGATTGGTTTTTCACACTGGCATGATGGGGGCTGCCCAATCACTGTTTTGGATTTTTTCCAATTTTCCCTCATCTTCCAGTTTGCTAAGTTCCACTTCAAACATTCCTTTTATGACAAAAGACACTGTTCTTAGGCTCATGCCTGGTTTCAAGTGTAATTTTGTCTGGACTCCTTGGACTCCAGGCCTTTTTCAAAAGCCCCCTTGAGCAGTTGTTCCACCTTTGACTTGTCTTTATCTTCTCGGCACAAGGTCATTATGGATCCAATTTCCATCCAATTTAGTTGAATGTGCGATGGCCAGTTTCTTCTGAACAACGCTGGCCCTTTGGTATAGGGGTAGTCATTTTGGCTTTTGTTCTTTATATTTCGCGTTTATGTTGCATTTTCCAAACACCTTGACTTTCTCCCTGTGACTTTTTTAACACTATTTTAAATGCCTGTTTAATAGCGAGGTGAGGTAGGAGTTGTTGTTTTAAATTTAATGGCATCAGTAAAACTGCTGCTTCTACATCCAGCTCCATTTGAAGAGGTTCATTGTTGATTTTCACTTTGACATAGAATTCTGATTTTCCAACATTAAATCCACGAATGTACGTGATTTCCCCCGCCTTATCTTCTTCCAAGTCACTTGTTTCAGTGCTGGGACTTCTGTCCTTCTCTTCCACTGCCTCACTCCTGTGGGCTGCTTTTTGTATCTCTGCCCCTTTTTATCCTTTTTACCTTTTGTTTCTCAGACACTTGGCTTTGATGTGCCCCTCCTTGTAACATAGATGGCACCTCGACCATCTGAAATAACAGTTATCAGGCGTATGGTTGCTTTTTCTGCAGCAAAATTAGTTTTGGTGGGAAAATTTGCCCACCACTAGGGGATCGCTTGACAAATGTCCATGTTGTTCTCAGATGTCTTGAAAAGCAAGGCTGTCTCATGTGAAGAATTAAGAATCATCTCTTTTTGACTTGGTAGTTTCTGTCTGGCACTGCAGTTAGCTAAGGCCATTATTAATCTGTCTCCTAATGCTTTGTTTAGGAATTGACCAAATTCACAATGGTGTGAAAGTTTATGTAATTCTGCCAAATATTCACTTATAGATTCATCTCTTCTGTTTTCTGTAATAAGTGTGGTGATATGTAATTACACCACTAGGTCACCAGGGGTCACCCTTGTATATAAAGCAGTCCAGAGCTACAGTCCAGCCTTCCAGGTTCGTCTTGCAGAGAGACAAAGCCTCTTAGTGCACATATTAGTTTATTAAAGCTGTCTTATACTCACACTGCTGGTGTGGTTATTGTCAGTACAATAAGAGGTTTGCATTCCTGCTACAATTGGTGGTTTGGGACTTAAATGTTCCCCTATTATAGCACCTAACTGTGCATAAGTTTTAGATCCAGGTGTTTCAGGAGCTATGAGTTTTTTTAGCAACTGAAAGGTTTTACTGTCCATTTGGCTTAAAAACAGCAATTTCTTTTGGTTAATAGGTGCAGCATCAGTAATTTTATTGGCTAAGCAGTGATGATCGAATAGTTCCACGTTGTCATGAGTTTTCGTCTGACTCCATGATAAGCCCAACTGTGCCTCTGTCATTTTGAATCTTTTCTTTGTTCTTTGCAGTTGAGCTTGTGGGGTCTGACACATTTGTGGCCCGAAATGTGAAATTAATAACACCATCACCACATGCTTTACCAGTTGAACATCTCCGTGTCTTTATTTTCCTGCTTCCCTTATTTCATCATCCTGCACTTTCCACCTCCAGTGCATACCACCTGACTTCCGGTCAGGTTAATACATATCATGCATATTCATTATCATGACAGGGTTCACTGTGAGAATGAACTTAAGTATCCCTTTTAAATCTTCTCACCACAGTCTGGAGCATCAAGTGGGTGTGTTTCGATCCTCGTCACCACTGTTGTGTATTTGATGTTTCAAGGACAAATACTGCACACTGAAACGTGCTTAATTCATTCTTTAACACAGAACTAAAATGGTTCCCCTTGATACACTGTATAGAAGAGTGACAACGTTATGTGCACACAGGTGTAAATACTGAACATCCAGATGAGATTCGCAGCACAGACTGGTACTGCATCGACCCCTCCCCCCCCCACACTCCTTTCATTCTATCCCTCTCCTCCTTTCCCTTCCCCTCCAGCGAGCTCGGAGACCATTTGCCTTATAGCATTTTCCACCTCCCAGCTCTCTCCCTGTATTCACCAGTGCCACCATCACAAGCGGGATGACAGAGCGTCAGGACAGAAATGGAAGAGGAGAGAATGAAGCTCATAGGCAGGGTCTGCATTGAATTGATCATATCCCATTTGAATGGAATGAGTCTCCAATAATTTCACCTATTGAAGAGATAACTGCATTTAAAATAAGCTATTATTTAATAAAATTGCACATCTTTTAGATTTTAAATCAGTTTATAGTGAAAATGCACTCCATTCATTATTTCACCTTCATCCCCATTGTAAAAACAACCTCTTTTAGATTAAAATGATAGATTGGCCTACTACTGCACACTGGAATCCAGTATGTGGTAGGCTGAGGGGACAGGGGAGAGTTCAGAGTCAGTACTTTGGCGTCGGGAGCTCCGGTAAGGCCAAAAGAAGGGTTCAGATTCGGGTGACTGGAACTTTAAAAAAAACATTTTACTTACAGCTCTTGCCACTTGGGCTCTCCCTCTCCGATTTACTGTTTGAACATCGAATTTTTTTTGCACCTTGTGTTCGCGTGATTCATGCATGCGATTTACGCCAGCTAATAGCCCAGTCAGCAGGGAGCACACACAAGGAGATGCCAGGTCAGATAAGTAGTGGCTCTTTTTGAAATGTGAGATGACAGCATCTGCGGTCCACACCAGAATGCCTCTAATTGCTTAACTGCCTCTGGGTGCTCTGGCTGAGCTGCCTTAATTCAACCTCCACCTTCCCACCAAACTATTAGATTTTTAACGTCTCTCCAACTGAATCTTAATGATGCTGCTAGTTCCCAGAAATCACAGTGCGTGTCACCCCAGCAATGGCACGATGCTAATTCTGGCCTGCCTACAGTCACCAGCTTCACCCGCACAGACCCGCAGTAAGTGTGAAACGATAAACCAAGATCAAGCTACCCTTTACTGAGTAGGCTGAAGCCTAGTGGCTTGGGCCCCCTTTCGCTCTTGGCCCCTAGGCTTCAACCTACTCAGCCTAATGGTTAATCTGTCATTGTCCCCTAAGCATTTCACCTTTCACCTTTAACCTATGTCCTCTATCTTGTGTCACAGTGGAGAAAGCTTGCTTACATTTATCTTAACTATACCCCTCATACTTTCATATGCCTCTATTAAATGTCCCCTCATTCTCCAATGCTCCAGGGAATAAAGTCCTAATCTATTCAACCTGACCCTACAACTCAGCTCCTCAAGTACTGACAACATCCTGGCAAATTTTCAATCTTATTTATATATTTCCCATTGTTAGATGACCAAAACTGCACACAATATTCTAAATTTGGGATTGGCGATGTCTATTTTCAATTTTAACATAACATCCCAACTCCTGTACTCAATTCTTTGATTTATGAAGGCCAATGTGCCAAAAACTTCCTTTATGACCCTATCCACCAGTGAAACCAATGAATTATGCATCTATATTCCCAGATCCCTCTGATCTACTGCACTCTACAGTGCTCTACTATTTACAGTGTATGGCCTTCCCTGGTGACTCCTCCCAAAAGGCAACACCTCACAGTTGTCTGGATTAAATTCCATCTCCCATTTTGTAGCCAACTTTTCCAGCTGTTCCAGCCTCCATTCCAAGCTCCTTGCTATCCACTCCGTCCAAAATGTTAAAGTCATCTCCAAATTTGGTGATCCAATTTACCACATTATCTTTCAGATCATTGATATAGATGACAAATAACAATGGACCCAGCAACAATCCCTGAGACATACCATACTTCACAGGCCTCCAATCAGAGAGGCAATCATCTATAGCCACTCTCTGGCTTCTCCTGTAAAACCGATGTCCAATACAATTTACTACGTCATCTGGGATGCCAAGTGACTGAACCTTTTTAACCCACTTCCCATGCAGAACCTTCTCAGATACCTCCTAAAGATTAGGAAGACAACATCCACTGCCTAAAAAAAAAATCTTTAACACTGTTTGGATTTGATGTTCCATGCATAAAGCCACATTGACTATCCCAATCAATCTGAGCAAGAACTTGTATATCAAATCTCTTCCGATACCTTCCATTAACCTGCCCACAACTGATGTCAAGCTCACCAGCCTATAATTACCCATATTAGAGTCTTTCTGAAACAACAGAATAATATAAGCTATCTTCTAATGGTCTGGCATCTTGCCTGAAGTTAACAATGTTTTAAATACCTGTGCTGGAGCCCCTACAACAGTGGTTCTCAACCTTTTTCTTTCCACTCATACCACTTTGAGTAATCCCTATGTCATCAGTGCTCTGTGATTAGTGAAGGATTGCTTAAGGTGGCATGTAATTGGGAAGGGAAGGTTGAGAATCACTGCTCCAGACCCAATTGTTGCTGAAATATTTTGCTTGAGAAAAATTGTAATTAGCCCATTTCCTTTGGAGTTATGAAACCGTGCACATAACAAGTCAATGACGTATGATTAGAACAATGGTTTTCAAACTTTTTCTTTCCACCCACAAACCACCTTAAACAATCCTTTACTAATCACAGAGCACCTATGGCATAGGGATTACTCAAAGTGGTATGTGAGTGGGAAGAAAAAGATTGAGAACAGTGACCTACTATTTCTACATGAGCCTGCCTCAAGCCTCTGAGGGAATTTCTTGACAGACTCGGAGGATTTATCCACCCTTATTTGCCTCAAGACAGCAAGCACCTCCTCTGTAATGTTGATAGGGTCCATGATCTCGCTGCTGTTTTGCTTCACTTCAATACACTCTGTGTCATCTCCTGAGTAAATACAGATGCAAAAAAATCCATTTAAGATCTCTCCTATCTCTTTTGGCTTCATGGGGGAAATCTTACATGAATTTTTTACATCTGTATTTACCTGAGGGACAGACTCAGAGTAAACAGAGACGCTTGCAAGTACAAATTCAATTGGACACTATTTGCATCAATTTCACCTTCATTGAGGTAGCCATTTTTCTGCTGGTTGGTGATCTTCAAATCTGAGAAAAGAATTAGGTTAAAGTGCAATCAATGAAAAGGGATTGTAGCAGTAGAGGCCTCATTACCTGTTGTTAATTGACAACTACTACAGTTAAGAGAGTAGATGTTTCAAACTGGTATTTTGTACTTTGGTGAAACCTCAATTGTCAGATATAAAGGAGTTATTTATAAATAAATTGCTAGATGTTAAATTATTTTTCCTGCATTGATGTTATCGTGATACTGAGGATGATTTGTTTTCTCTTCAGGTTTTTGTTCTTTCTCGATTGACGCTGAAGGATATCAACAATTTGCTTCACAGTCAAAGATGCATTGAAAACTTACCAAGAATAAATGTTGATCCCCTTTCCAGCAATATATTTTCCACTAGTGAGCGTGTCCTGCTGACATGGCTTAACTTTCACTATGAATCCATGAGAAGTACAGTATGGGAAGATTCCAAGAAAGGTAATTGTAAAATCTATGCTATTGCATTTGGAATGTATAGTGCACGTCAAAAGAAACAAAGACTTGTTGATCGAAACTAAGGCTTTTATTAACTAAAAGACTGGAGCATATCACAAGTAGGTCGACCAGTCTAGAATGACCTGTTCTGGCTAGGAGCAATCCTTTAAGACCTGCCAGTAGGTGTGGCTACACTCTCAGCCAATCACAATCATCCTACACTACCATCTGTATATTTGTACATATACAATTGGTGATAGAATCTGTACTATCACAGAATGTAAATTAAAATTGGATAATTTTGAAAATGGACAATGGATCAACCAATGCCATTGGATAATTTTGAAAATGGAAAATGGATCAACCAATGCCATTGTTTCTGAACCAAGTGGCAAATCACCTTCCAGCTGCCCGTTAATTATCACGATTGAAACCCGCAGTCAATTCTCACTGCATTGCTGAATGATGCATATCCTGCCAGGGGATGAATAATGCAAAAAATATCCCTGACATTTTTTAGTGCTGAACACCAATAATAGCCAACTTATACATCTTAAAGGGACTTTATAGCACAGCAGCAGCTGGTGGAAGTCATTATGGAACATATTCTGACATGGAAAATGAATTAAAAACAAAAATTAGAGAGTAGTTTAACAATATTTTAACCCTTCATCAAAGATTTTCATGCAGGAAGGGAAAAACAGAGAAGTGTCCTCAATCCAGTAGTAAAAGGATAAATATCCATATACCTTTTTGAAAAAAGTCAGTTGTTAACTGGTGGTCAATGCCAGCATCAAGCCCTAAAGATGCAAAAGTTGTGGCCTGAGAATAATGGTAATCTTATATCTTTGGTCAATGTGAGTTAATAAATCTTCAAAGGTCATATCCACTAACTGTGCCCTTAACAATTTCCCAATTCACCACACACCATTCAAACAATTGGGACGATCCATTCATAGATTTACCTTTCCTTACTCACTTAGATTCAAGATCCTTTTATTGACATATAATATATCAAAACATGTAATCTGGCACAAAATTGCCTTCTGCCTACCTTAAGGGAGATAGCCTCCATTAATGGTTCCCCTTACACCGCGAGAGAATGAGAAGCAAAAGAGAGTCCCTTCAGTTACCGAGTGAATGTGGATTCACCTCTAGCAACAATCCATTGGCTGCCTGTGCTCCAGATTCAATCTATCGTCATGATCAGATGGCCTTCAGCACCTGAAACCCTTTGGAAGCCCTTCCTGCCCTAAGCATCTTCTCAAATCCTGGCTCCGAATCCTGATTCTCATGAGACGGTCTCCAGCAGCCCGTGTGGGTCCCCTGAACACAAGTCGCCCACAGCCTGTGTGTGTTCCTCAGCCGCTGAGTCTCTTGCTGGTCTGCTGCCATGCTCACTGTCCTGTAGGGTCATCTCCTCTGCTTCTCTTTCTCATCGGGGGTGTTCCACCCCCACCACCCCCCCCCCCCCCCGCAATATCTGCTGCCTGCGCAGGTCTGCTTCTCCAAAGAGTCTGCAACCCCCCCACTTGGCTGCTGCTGCCTTCTTGGTCCCAGACACATGGTTGCAGGGGTTTAGTTTAAAAACACTGTCAGCTCCTTAAATAGGTCATTTAATGCTTGTACAGAGCTGCCATCATTAGGACCTGGGGGCTGAAAGGAGCAGTGCTTTATCTCTGCTCTCTCCGCTCTCCTGGCTCCACTCCATTACAGCAGCTCTGGCAGTGGTGCCATAAAAGCTAGTTTTGGGACCTATAAAAAGTAGTTCTGGCTCGCTTTTGACAGCTTGTTTCTATTTTATACATGTTGTTTTCACTCTCAGTTATTTAACCATGACAAAGTCAAAGTTCACATTTATTGTCAGAGTGCATTATATGACGACGTTAATGTAACCCTGAGATTCTTTTTAGTGGCAGAATTTTAAATTTCTGATAACTGTAAACTGTATTCAAGAAGAAAGAAATGGATAGTGAAAAAAGAAAAGTTTTTAAAAAAGGAATATAAACAAATTGTGTAAATACATAAAATAAATATTCAGTAATAAATAATGAGAAAAGAAAGAGTCCTGAAATGAGTCTCTGAATGAATCTGATAGTTGTCATACCATTGAAACACATTATATGACTCCTATGTTCCGCTTGTCCCTCTCTATCAGGAGAGAAGGCTGCATTGAACTATGGGTAATATGCCTTAACCACTACAGAGAAAAGAATGAAGTTATTCTGGGGCTCTCACTGCTGAGAGCTGGAAGAAGATTGACAACAGAAGATGACATAAAATGATGGCTAATTCTCTTTTTCATCTTGCACTCTGGCTTAATCCCATGATTTCTTATATTAAATATGTAGATTGTGTAAAGAAACATATCATTTTTATGTCACCCGCCATTACCTCTCACCCAACCTTACCTTCATGCTTTTCTTCTTTTGATTGCATATAACTGTGAACTTGTCAGAAAGGGTGGCACGGTTGGTGTCGAGGATAGTGCAACACCTTTATAGCGCCAGTGATCGGGATCGGACCTGGGTTAGAATCCCGCTCTATCTGTAAGGAGTTTGTATGCGAGTTTTCTCTGGGGACTCCGGTTCCTGTCATCCTTCCAAAATGTCTTGGGTTAATGGGTTATAAATTGGGCGGCACGGACTCGTATAGCCGAATTGGCCTGTTACAGTGCTGTATGTCCAATTTTTTTAAAAATTACAAAGTACTGAGAGGGTGACAGGTTGAGAGACACACAAGGTTATTGCAGAAGTTCTGTTTTTGGGGAAACTGATATAAAATTTTAATTGAATTGGTTGCAGAAAAAGGTATATTGGATATGCACACTGCTAAGCTTCATACATTGGTCTGCTTTCCCGAATGCAATTTCAAGGTGTATTAAAGAGTTTAACACAAACTTGGCACAGCACTTTGAATCCTATTATTTCCTACATGTAAGTTGAACTACACCCTATTGGCATTTATATAGATAATCCTATTCAGGATCATCCATGTCATCCATGGGAGCACACAAAGATACTACTTAATAGGTGATGCAGTAGATGCCCAAACCTGTGTCACAGCTTGCTGCTACGTGGCTCAGGGAAGAGTGCAGCAAGTAAAGCTGTTGTCTCACGGCTCCAGTGACTGGGTTCAATCCTGGTATTCTGTGAAATTCTTTGCATGTTCTTCTTTGACCAAATCGTGTGATCTGGTTTCATTGCACATGTACAGGTTAATTGCTAACAATAAATTGCCCTAATGTATATTTGAATGCTAGAATGTGGGACAGTTGATGGGTAGATGGGAGAATTTTTAAAAAATGTGTAGCATTGATGTTGGTGCAGATGGTTAAGGTACATATCAAGTTTTAATGCTGCATTGCCTTCCATGACCCTGTGACTTAATAACTCTTTGTCCAGCAGCACTATTTATTCTAAAGAGCTTGCAGAGTGTATCAGAATCAAATAAGATCTCTCCACAGACTGCAATGATCATTAAAGTCATAACTCAGAGCTCATTGCTGCTGGCCTCAACCTGCACTTGGACTGCACTTGTACCTTTTGGGTGCTTTTGGCAAGAGGAGGCACCAAAAAAAAATGCATGCACTCTATTAGTTTGCATTTCTTTGGAAATGACATTTTTTGTTTTATTTTTGTTTCATGCATTTCCTATTGAAAATTGCCCATCCAATGTATCTTTTGTCTTCTGCAAACAGGCCCTTTATTTATATTCCCTGTTATGTCAGGCATTCCACCAGGAATGCCTGCTTTGGAACTATATGGGATCACCTGGCATATGCATTGAAATCAGAAGTGTGAGCATTTTTGAAGTCCTATCTGACAGCATTCACTAAGATTATGGTCTGGTTAGATAGCCCAAAAATGTTTGAGCTTGGGTGCTCAATGATCTGTTTGCTAGTTACAAATTTGGCAAATTTGGAAATTTGGCAAATTTCAAGGACAGTTTTGAAATTCCCTGTCAAAGACAGTTGAGGATTTCCAGTTACTGAATGTGTTCATGTCAAAGTTAAATGAATTTTTGGCTCCTTTGGGAAATGAAGGAATATGGGATCAGCACAGGTAAGTGCTACTTCAGATAAAATATCAGCAACAAACTTCTTAAATCTTAAATGGCATTTTATATTTATGTTCCAACATTTTGAATTCAAAGATATGTTAAATGGTGGCACTGTTCATGTAGCAGTTAGAGCTTTACTATCACGGTACCAGAGACCTGTGTTCAAATCTGCCATTGTCTGTTAGGAGTTTGTACATTCTCCCATAGACCACATAGGTTTCCTCACACATTTCAAGGATATATGGGTTAGTCGGTTGATTGATCACCTGGGCGCAATTGGATGGTATGGACTCGTGGGCAACGAGGCTTTGTTACTGTGCTGGATCTCTAAATTTAGAATTTAAATATATGTTATGTCGAGTCTTCATCTCCTTTATCTCTTGCACCACTGTTTGGTCAAGTACCATTTGTTGACTGTGCAAATAAAAAAAGTTAGGGTATAGTCAGGATTTGAGGCAATGGTGGATTTATGTCCTTACAAATGTGATATGAAAAGCACAGATTGACACAAGAACTTTGGTATATCATGTTTTACATTCCAAACAAACTGTTAATGTTTATGACATTTGGTGATTGCACTCCACTCTTTCCTGCAAAGCAAGGGGTTTATATTCATGAATGTCATAGCATAAAGATGGTCATGTGTATTGTGACGGAGTATATAGAGGTGTTTGGGAGATAAATTGGGAGGTTTGTTAGAGCAGGTCACACACAAACACTTTAAAACACAGAATATTTGCAGGAAGTTTTGCAAGAGACTTATGATGGACAGCTATTTGCAAAAGGCAACAATGTAGCAACATAGGGCAGCAACTTGTCTGAAAAGCAGTTTGCTGTCTGGAAGAGCATGTGATCTTTGCAGGCAGGAGCAGAACAGCTTTGCTCTCAGAGTGGGAGGGAGTGAGAGACAGACATCAGTTCCAGAGGGACAAGCTGGCAAGCTTTGGAAGATGGTCTGGTCAAAGGAGAGGAGAAAGAAACTCTGTGGTGACCTGAAAGAAAGAGGTTATTATCTGGATAACCCTGAAGGGGGCAAGTTTTGTCAGTAAGGTGCTGGAGTGGCTGATTAAGAAGGAATCAGTTGTGAAAACCAACAAGAACCCTCCTGAGCAGTAACAATCTACCTGTTAAGCACCAAAGCCTGGTGAACTTTATTAATGTTAACTTCTGTGCACAGTCCAAGAATTGCCTGCAACAAGTGAGATTGGACTTTGAACCAAAGAACTTTGCTAAAACTTACGTACACATTACATACACCTGCGCTTAGAATTAGAGATAAGATAAAGTTTGATTATGTTTTCATGTTCAAAGATAATTAAAAGCAACTTTTGTTTCAGTAACCCTTTGTATTGGGTTTTGGGGTCTGGACTCGTAACAGTACTAGCTGAAATATAAGGCATAGGGCTTGCAGGAGTGCTTATATAAGAGGATATAATGTGAGTTATGATTCTTCATTTATGTATTTGGTTGATGAGTGGTTGGATATGGGACAATGAACAGAAGTAAGACTCTGTACAGTTGGTGAAATAATAACATTTGAAAATACATTCATTGATCTAGAGCTACACATATTTCTTTGAATTCTTTGCTGCTGAGATATTTTTGATGACATCCTTTCCACTTTTGCACCTAAATCTCCTATCCCCAACAAACACAGAACTGCAGGATGATCTCATTCCTCCACCTTCTCCACGTAGGGTTTATTTGGAGGAAAGTGCAGAACCCACTTTCTTCCATTGATGGCATCTCAGCTTGACCAAGTCACACATGTTGCTGTGCTCACTTCTCCCCATTTCTTAGAGTCACCAAGATCCTGGTGTTACCAGGGCAACTTGAACTGGTGCTTGTCATTCATTATTTTGGATTCATTCTCTGCTGCAGTGAAAATCCTAATTTGTGATGATGTTGACTCTCATTTTAATGAGCTGGAATTACTAATTCTGTTGTAAAGTTGTGTTGTTGGACTATGTGACCACTCAACGTTTGATTTATATGATCTAAGTTACCATGATGTTTTCCAAATTTGTTGTCTCTTTCAGTCATTTGACTGTTTTATCTTTATTTCTCCTTCTTTTAAATAGGAGCTGTACCACCAACACGTTGGATAATTAATTTTGATTTGGATTTGTTGGATGGTTTGGTGCTGGCAGCTGTCCTGGCTGCTTATTGCCCTGATGTGGTAGGTGGCTTTTTACAAGTGATTGGATTTAGTATTTGTACCCCTTTTAAAACATACACGAATTTACTTAGCAGTGTATGGATTCTTCAAATGGGACAGTATGTTTTCATTGTTAATGTTGATGCTGTGCTTATTTACAGCACTGTTTCCAATCGATCACGTTAAACTGAATTGTCCATAACAAATGGAGATGCATTTTTCATTTCTGGCCAACATTAAATGAAAACTCCATCATGCTCTCTTAAAACTTATAGTTTTCTGGTTCAAAGCAACTTTTCACTGAGTCTAAATTAGTTTCCTGTCAATGTCAATCGAGAACCAAATTATAGTTGTGTTGATCGCTGGAGCAGCACTGTCAAGCCCAACTATTCTTTGCCACATCTCTGATGAGTGAGTGACTGCACCTATCCTCAAACAGTTTGGCCAATTAAATTGATTGAGTACAAAATCTTGGACTCTTGTTCCAAAATTTAAAACAAATCATTTTCAAAAACTAGACAAATAATCCTCGATCCTGCCTCTTTCTATAGCATAAGATTTTATTTTAAAATTTCTGGTATTGCGAGAGATCTGAATTCTTGTTCAAGAGGAGAATGAAAATAAATCCTTTCATATACTTGTTAGGAAGAGAGTGAAAACAGACATTTCTACAGTCATTGCTACACAAGCAAAAATAATATAGATCAAGAAACACCAGTCATCATACATACAGTGACAGATGGGTTCTAGAAGAAAACATGTTTTTGGTCAAGCCATATGCACTAAATCAAAATATTTCACCATGCCTCATTAATGTGAAAATATATGTTCAATTTAAAAAAAAAACAAAATAAATTTCAACATTTTTATTCATTGTTTGGCTATTTTACAGAATGTAAGTCTGCTATAGTAGTTTTTCCACTTTTTTGAAATAAAGCAAAAGCAATCAAGATAATTGAACAGGGTTCAACCTGCACACATCACTGGTTTTATTCTTTTTCTGATGCTATTCATCCAGTTCTCAAATCAGTGCAACAGAAATCACACAGAGGATTATTGAAAGGCAGGAATTTGCATGATATCACAAAGCACCAAAGTCACAAATATTTCATGTCATTTTAATCTAATAAAATAAATAAAAACAAGGAATGGCGCTGCTTAGTGCAAACTGCAACTCATTTATTGCAGCTCTGGCAACTATCCCTGTGAGATTTTTACAATTATAGCCACCTTGAGAATATTGATCAGGTGGTAAAATTGGACCCATCACTTACAGATTATTTCATCTCAGGTTTAAATACTTCTCCAGTCAGCAGTCAGGTATATAATTGAAGCTTCTTCACAAAACCATAGCCTTTTTTAATCAACATCTATACGGATGATATATTTAAATTTATTTGGCTTCCTTGATGAGATATCATTTTGTTGATCACTGGCTTGAGAGATAAACAAAGAATCTGCAGTATACAAATATGCTGGGGAAATTCAGATGGTTATTGCTTTCCATGGATGCTGCGTGACCTGAGTATCACTAGCACTGGGCTGAGTGAGGGATCTCCTGCATCCTCTCCAAAGCTTCCATAACCTTCAGTCACCAGAATGACACACAACACTCCAAATGTGGCATAACCAAATCTTCATGTAGTGTCACATGACTTTTATACTCAGTGCCCTGACTGATGAATGCAAGAATGCTAATATGCTTTCCTATCTTTCATGTTGTTATTTTCAGGGAGCTATGGACTCATACCCTAAGATTCCTTTGTTCATGAATCTACCATTTACTGCATACTTTCCTTTCCTCTTAAATTTGATCTCCCAAAGTACAACACCTCAAACTTGTCCAAATTAAACTCCATCTGTCATTTCTCTGCCCACATTTCTATATACTGCTGAGTCTTTTGACATTCTTCCTCACCTTTATGCAAGAGTATGATAACAACTAAAGAGCTGATGTGCTTAACAACTATTACAATAACAAGTTGGTAGCTTGCAAATTTGATGGAAATCCTCCGACCCAGTTATAACCGGGGGTTATCAGACAGCCAGACAGATTACCCATCTAAAAGTGATTTTGGGTTTTATTAATTGTTGGCAGAAATTTTTTTTAATTGCCTATCTTATGTTGCAATAAATACTGCAACCACAGCAGGTGAATTGAGTGTCTTTGTGAAATGTTTTCTTCATAAAGGTCATGTTAGTTCTTTCCTTTAGGTACTCATCCTGTTAATCTGGTCAATTTTGTTGTTAAATTTCAATTTTTTCTGACCTGCCCCTTTGCTGACCTCATGTGGTAAGAGTTCACATGATGGATACTGCTCTTGCAGTTATACAGTAAGATCTAGAAAATGAGGATAGACTGCCGGGGGAATTCAGACTTCAGAATTTATTTTGCTCTCCTTTGCAGAGGAGAAAAACAGAGTCTTTTCAATGTAATACTTGCAAAGTGTTTCAGATTTTTCATATTTTTAACTGTAAACAGTGTCTTATTTGATAATGTGATGATTTTGAAGTGGCTCATAGTTTTACATCAAAATTCTCTCATCATGTTTATCCCAGGTGATTTGCAGGTATGCTTTAAAACTTGTGGAGATCTTGAATAATATAACATTCTTAAAAATTTAGGGAATAAGGAATCATGTTAATAATTTAAGATACTTGAAAGTAAAATAATGGTGTGAAAGAATATCAAAGAAATATTGTCAAGTAAAAGTGAACCATTAATATTTTGAACAGCCAGAATAGTGAACAGTTCATTTACTATTTCACAATAAAATAACATGAAAATTAATTTACCAGAATCATTTATTTATATAGTCATACAACAAGATGTGTCACAAATGTCTTCCTTTGCAGATTCTAACTCATCTGGTGAATATGTATACATCTCCAGCTACTCCTGAGCAATGCCTGCATAATAGCTTGGTTCTCCTAAATGCATTTAATGCTATTGGCCTGGATTTTGACATACAGGTACCATCATTTTCTTTGGTGTAACATGCAGAGTCAGATTTTTCTGCATAAATATTCCTTTTAAATTAACAAAAGCATTTTGCAAGAAACAGAGACAAGAGTCATGATGAATGTTTCCAATCCAAAATTCTTTTTCTCCCACAAATGCTGCTTGATTTGCTGAGTTACTCACACAGCTTGCATTTTGCAGAACATTTTTCTTCCAGTTGATTTAATTGTTAATTGGTCCACATACCAATTCTATCCATTTAGCCATATTATCCAGAACTTTCTTAGAACTCTAAAACATTTTTTCTACATTTGGTTTCTATTTCCTTTCAAAACCTCATTGCCATTGGTTTTAACAACCTCTTTGTAATCATAATAAATTCATGATTTCCAGTCAGTAACTTTTCAACCAATGGAACTTGTTTCCCAACACCACCCCCAAACCCCATCCCTCTATACAATTTTTTGTGACTGTAGTCCACTCACTAAATACTTTTTAAAAATCTTTCCTCGATAAGGCTGCCAAATATCACTGCTGCTTCTGTCCAGTGAAAAGCAACCCTTTGTCAAGGTTGCCCACATGGAGGTTGGCAGCGACAATGTACAGCAGATGTAACAGATGGTTTATTCACTTAGAATGCTTTGCTCTAAGTGGCAAGACAAGATTCCAGGCACACAGATTCTGTCTCAGACAAACCTCTCCAGTATCTACACTCTGTGGTCGGACATTTTAGAAGAATGTGTCATGGTAGAATACCAAAAACAGGAACTTTATGGAGAACTGCTGAGGGGAAACCATCAATTGGTTGCAGAAAAAAAAAAATCAAAGCCTTTCTTAAAATATCCCTGAAGTGTTTATACATTGACCTTCACCACTGAGAACAAGTACTGAATGTCCTGTTTGGCATTCCCACATAAAATCAGCAAGGTTAGATTGGAGGAAGAGAAAGAGCATCATGATAATCAAGATGACTGTTACATTACTATAGCATTACTTCACCTTTAGTCAAATCAGCCACCGTTGTACACGTCGCAATATGAAGAACTAGATGCCATGGTCTTACTCAAGAATGAATGACGAGCAACAACAAATCTTTACATTCTGATGAAAATAAGCCCAGTTTTTCTAATTGCTATATTATTCCAGATCTTTTGGGACAATTGTTGTTCATAAATGTGCTTTCTACCGCAAACATGTCCAACTCTAGATGCTAAAATATTAATTTTAAGATTTTTGAAAGATAACAGCTTTTTAATTTTAATTAAAAGGCCACAGACATCTCCGATCCAAACCCGATCATGATGCTTATGGTGTGTGTTTATTTATATGAACGGCTTCCTAGCTACCTTCCAAAGACGATTGTTGAGTTTGTTGGTGAACTACATGCCACCATTGTTAAAAACGTAAGTAGAAATGAAGTGAAACACAATAGGCTGCAGATGCTGTGATTGGAGTGGACACATCAAAATGCTGGAGGAACTCAGCTGGTCTATTCAGCAACTAAAGGAGACAAAGATATATTGCGGACTTTTCAGGCCTGAGCTAGCCCGAAATGTCAGCAATATATCTTTGTCTCCTTTAGATGCTGAATAGACTATCTGAGTGCCTCCAGCATTTTGGTGTGTTTACTAAGTAGAAATAAATCTCCTTTCAGAATCATTGTACTTTATGGATATATTTTAACCAGGCGTTTTAAGGCATAATTTTGTTTTCCTTTCCCTTCAATGCAAGAATTGAAATTTAGAAGCTCTGAATAACATTGCAGAATCACAACTTAGAATAATTTGAGTAACTTACTAAAGATAACCTTGTGGTGGTGTACATCTCTGATGGCAGGCAAACCAGCTCCATGTGTTACGGTTGCAGCAGTGGAGCAGCCGCATCAAGATGGCGCTGCCGGGGTAATCTTTTCCGCCAGCCAGGTTGGGTCCGCATGAACGTGGGGCAACATCACGACATGGTTTCTGGCATGAGGGCGGGACTTACCCCTGGCCTTATAAGGCACAGTACGGGAAGTTTCAATAAACGACTGGATTGCAGACGAGCCCACTGACTACTGGTCTCGTTCTTTTGACTCTGTTTTAGCTGCTGCTACAATCTTATCAATCTTTATACTTCCAGAATGTTATATTATACATTATTGTTGCTACTATTACGGTTATTATCTTTAAGATTACACATTATCTGAATTCCGGGACTGGAAAAGATAGTGTTTATGAGGAGGGGTTTGGAGATTTTCAGTTTGTCACATTGTTGAGAATTAACCTTGTATTAAAAACTAGTAATTTCGTCATTGATGTTGCTTTGGACTACATTATTGCCAATTTACTTTTTACACAAATTCAGTTATATTCAGCAGTTGAGATAGAAATTAATTTAATTGATGCAACTTCAAAATGATTGTAGAACAATGAACTTACAATATATGTTGAAAGCATCCAGCAGGTTCGGTAGAGTCATGTGGAGAGAAAAAAAAGACCTCACACAATTAAACTTTCTGAGAACTGGCTATTTAAAAAGGCTGTTGATCTGAAATATTCCACGGAATTAAAATGTGCATATTTTCCAGCTTTTCTCGATCATAAAATATGTGTGTTTTCCAGCTTTTCCAACTTGTGATGAAATATTATCATCCTCAAATATTAACTTAATTTCTCACAGCAAAAATGTTGCTTGACTTGTTAGTACTTAGAATTATTTTTGGTTTTATTTTATTTCTGAGTTACTTACCCTATTCACATTCCATTATTTTGTATTTTGATTTTATACTTGCTATTCATCTTGCCACAAAGCAATTGCCAAGAAAGATTGTGTAATGGCATAATTTTAAAATCTCAGTGATTGAAAATCAATGTTTTATGCATGTAAAACACAAATTACGTAGACATATTACATGAAAATTGCTTTGTTTGCAAAATTAGACCCACATTTCTGATGAGTATGTGTGGTAGTGCTGACTTGAAATTAGGCACATAAAGTATTGTCATCTGCACTGCAACACACACTGTAAGCATTGTGCACATCTGTACACATCTGCACTGCAACACACACTGTAAGCATTGTACACATCTGTTCACATCTGCACTGCAACACACACTGTAAGCATTGTACACATCTGTTCACATCTGCACTGCAACACACACTGTAAGCATTGTACACATCTGTTCACATCTGCACTGCAACACACACTGTAAGCATTGTGCACATCTGTTCACATCTGCACTGCAACACACACTGTAAGCATTGTACACATCTGTTCACATCTGCACTGCAACACACACTATAAGCATTGTACACATCTGTACACATCTGCACTGCAACACACACTGTAAGCATTGTACACATCTGTACACATCTGCACTGCAACACACACTGTAAGCATTGTACACATCTGTTCACATCTGCACTGCAACACACACTGTAAGCATTGTACACATCTGTACACATCTGTACTGCAACACACTGTAAGCATTGTACAAATCTGTTCACATCTGCACTGCAACACACACTGTAAGCATTGTACACATCTGTACACATCTGTACTGCAACACACTGTAAGCATTGTGCACATCTGTACACATCTGCACTGCAACACACACTGTAAGCATTGTACACATCTGTTCACATCTGCACTGCAACACACACTGTAAGCATTGTACACATCTGTATTGCAACACACTGTAAGCATTGTACACATCTGCACTGCAACACACACTGTAAGCATTGTACACATCTGCACTGCAACACACACTGTAAGCATTGTACACATCTGCACTGCAACACACACTGTAAGCATTGTACACATCTGTTCACATCTGTACTGCAACACACTGTAAGCATTGTACAAATCTGTTCACATCTGCACTGCAACACACTGTAAGCATTGTACACATCTGTTCACATCTGCACTGCAACACACACTATAAGCATTGTACACATCTGTACACATCTGCACTGCAACACACACTGTAAGCATTGTACACATCTGTTCACATCTGCTCTGCAACACACACTGTAAGCATTGTACACATCTGTTCACATCTGCACTGCAACACACACTGTAAGCATTGTGCACATCTGTACACATCTGCACTGCAACACACACTGTAAGCATTGTACACATCTGTACACATCTGTACTGCAACACACACTGTAAGCATTGTACACATCTGTACACATCTGCACTGCAACACACACTGTAAGCATTGTGCACATCTGTACACATCTGTACTGCAACACACTGTAAGCATTGTACAAATCTGTTCACATCTGCTCTGCAACACACACTGTAAGCATTGTACACATCTGTACACATCTGCACTGCAACACACTGTAAGCATTGTGCACATCTGTTCACATCTGCACTGCAACACGCACTGTAAGCATTGTACACATCTGTATTGCAACACACACTGTAAGCATTGTACACATCTGCACTGCAACACACACTGTAAGCATTGTACACATCTGTACACATCTGCACTGCAACACACACTGTAAGCATTGTGCACATCTGTTCACATCTGCACTGCAACACGCACTGTAAGCATTGTACACATCTGTTCACATCTGCACTGCAACGCACACTGTAAGCATTGTACACATCTGTTCACATCTGTTCACATCTGCACTGCAACACACACTGTAAGCATTGTGCACATCTGTACACATCTGCACTGCAACACACACTGTAAGCATTGTACACATCTGTACACATCTGCACTGCAACACACACTGTAAGCATTGTGCACATCTGTACACATCTGCACTGCAACACACTGTAAGCATTGTGCACATCTGTACACATCTGCACTGCAACACACACTGTAAGCATTGTACACATCTGCACTGCAACACACACTGTAAGCATTGTACACATCTGTTCACATCTGCACTGCAACACACACTGTAAGCATTGTACACATCTGTTCACATCTGCACTGCAACACACACTGTAAGCATTGTGCACATCTGTACACATCTGCACTGCAACACACACTGTAAGCATTGTACACATCTGTACACATCTGCACTGCAACACACACTGTAAGCATTGTGCACATCTGTACACATCTGCACTGCAACACACACTGTAAGCATTGTGCCCATCTGTACACATCTGCACTGCAACACACACTGTAAGCATTGTACACATCTGCACTGCAACACACACTGTAAGCATTGTACACATCTGTACACATCTGCACTGCAACACACACTGTAAGCATTGTGCACATCTGTACACATCTGCACTGCAACACACAATGTAAGCATTGTACACATCTGTACACATCTGCACTGCAACACACACTGTAAGCATTGTACACATCTGTACACATCTGCACTGCAATACTGTACACATCTACTGTACATATCTGCACTGCAACACACACTGTAAGCATTGCCAGTAATCTATGACTTTTGCAGACAAAGCTACAGTTAAACCTGACATCTGTGTGCCTCAACCAGTGGAAATTAAGGACATTCATGTTTAACTTCCTTCCCTCTGGATCATTCCAGGAGGAGGTGCCTGATTTTCACAATTTGTTGGAAATGATAAGATTTGAGGAGATCAAAGGACTTTGTCTATTTTTAATGGAATATTATGCTGAAATGGCACTTGGAATTGCAATGATAAGAAGCCTCCTGAATTTTCAAAGCACCTGTGTTGGAAACGTGTTTTTCCTGTACCTCATCTCAAGGACATTTATGTTTAAATCAGAAAAGCCGGTGTGCTTTCTTTCTTCCATAACTTCTTCCATATTTCATGCTTTCACGCAGCATAGAAGGAGGTCATTAGCCCAGAGAGTGTTTGTCAACTCTTCAAGCCATTTCATTAATCTATTTCCGCTGCTTATTTCCTTTGTAATCCACCTGCTCAGATTTTCTCCATCATTGGGGTAGTTTAAAGTTGCCTTTAAGATGTAGATGGAATGCATGACCAAAGGGAGAATATGTAAACTCGACAGAGGCAGCACCCGAGTTCAAAATGAGCTAAGATTGCTGGAGCTGTGAGACAACAGCATCACCTGGAGCTCCATTGTGCTGCCCTCTTGTGACCATTTCAATAAACAAAACAACACTATTTCTGAAACGGGAGGTGATTTGTCCTTTAAATGCTTGAATTGATAACAATTAGTGTAAAATAATAATTAATTTCAAAATGTGCATGATTTTGAATGAATAATGATTGCATCCTACAGATTGTCATCTTTAAAGCAGTGTTGTGCTCTTAAAGCATGCTTAGATAGTTGTACAAGGATGGTGACTGAATATTACATCTTAGCTGCAATGGCATGAATCAATAGAGGTTAACTTTGCAGTAAAGGTTTAGTGCTCTTGTTTAAGAGTGGTCCAATTACAAAACAAAAATGTCAGGCTTTAGACATGGATTTGGGGCTGGGTATGCAACTGAAGTAAATATGTTATGTTCACATTTGATCAAAACTGATTAAATATTTGAGAGAGTTTTAGTGTGACAGGAAACCACATAATCAAGTGCCATGATGACATTTTCAGGAATATATCAAGCCAGATTTGGCAACTAAAAAAAGATGGTTATTTCAGTTTGCTAGTCATGAGGGAATAAAGATATCCATCTCCACCGAGAGAAACACACAAGCAAAATTCAGTCAAGTTCAGCAATGGCCGCTTCCAAAAAGAATCTAAACATGTCCACTTGATATTCAAGGGCACTGCCATTACCTTACCACCATCAGGAAGCTTGGGCTCAACATTGACAAAAAGCTTCACTGAAATGTGCAGGAAAGTTTCACTCTTGTGAAATGCCACTGATTTTGAGAGGTTTTAAATGTTTAAACATACTTGAATGATTAATTTTTTTAAAATATTGAGAATAGAAAATAGATACATTTGGTTAAAATACAAAATACTGTTTATTAACTAAAACTAATAAAAATGAATTTAAAATAAACAAAACATAATTAAAATTTAATATTCATTTCAAAAATTCTTAGGCAGCTCAATACAATGCAGGAGAAAACAAATTGTATACCATATCCAATATATTACCTCAACTCTCAGCCTGTTTCTGTGCCATAGAACTCTGTCCCAATGGTTATACGATTATCAGGAAGGACTGAACAATAGGTATGTCACTATCTGTAATTTCCTGAAAAGTTGCACATCATCCTGAACTGAGAAATGTACTGTCATTCCATTCTCATCACCTGGGAACACACAGTGCAGTTTACCAGGCTGCTGTCATTAAAGAAGGTGACTTCTCAACATTTTTTGAAAGTAATGAGGGAAATAAATTGCGCTTGTTGTCAATTTGAAAAAAAAATGACATTCAGTTTATTATTTAATTACAACATTCTTAAACAGACATGTTTGTCTTGAAATTCTTTCAAAACCACATGGTGTTTGGTTGTCATATCTGTTAAATTTGTTTTAATGTGGCGCAGTAAGAAAATCAGAATTCAGTGTTCACCTTATTTGTAAGAACATTGCAGTGTGCAACACATATCCACGAGAGAAGAATACAAAGCAGGCAGATCTTCAGGTAATTATTTGTCCACTGTCAATTAGATGCACTGTTGAAAACTTGAACATCAAAGATGTTGCAAATGCTATTTAACTTACAGGAAGAATCCTAAATTAATCAGAGGAAATCTACCTTGATTCTGTGCTGTTTAAAGTGATCATTAAATACTGGTGGTTTGTTGGTGACTGGTTCCGGAAGTGATGATGAGATTAAGTTATGGGATATTACCTTAATAGACGTTCTGGCAGTTTCAGAAGTTATGTTAATGTAAATGTTTTTAGAGAATAGAAGATTACAGCATAAAATAAAACTATTTTTGTGAACTTGGTTTAGGTTCTTGAGCAAAGGGAGCATTGAAGGGCAAGGGATGGTTGGATGAGATAAATTTTATTGAAAGGTTTATGGAAATATTTTGCATCAGACATTATGCTTAATAGACACTGAGCATTGTACAATAGCCAGTGAAATGTGAGGCTTTTTTTTACTGCAGATTCGATTGAAAAATCCGATTGATAAACGTATAGTTTATTTTGCAACAATTGTTGGAAAGGATGCTGGACATTTCTCACTACCGAATGGAAACAAAGTATCAATCCCACCAAGGTACATTATTGTTGTGATATAGTCCTTTGGTTTATTTTGTACTGCGGATAAAAAAATTATATATTTTTTCAACATTTTTTCTGTGTTTTGCTTCCAATACTAATTGGTTTTTTTTTGCAGAATAAAGCTATGTAACAAAATTTCTGCTATCCATTTTATTTTTTTGTGAGCTGTGGTAGAAATTTGTTGGATGTCTTTGACTGTCATGGACATTTAAGGGTAGTGCCTCTGTTAACATTTCAAGGTGGTGTTGGAGGGTGGAGGCTTTTACAAGCAGCTCCGAGCAGACTTTCTCCTCACATGCTCTAAAACTGCTCTCCTCTCCTATCCCTCCATTCTCAAGTTTTCAGGATGACTAAATTTGTTTTAAATTTTCTTTAATGTTTGTCAAAAATTATGTTGCCTTTTCTCTGTAACAAAAGCCCTCTTTCTATAACTCTACACTCTGTACTGTGTTTTTCTTGCTGTGCAATATTCGGGATATCTAGCTGGAGTACTCAAAAAATATAAGCATTCTCACTCACCTCGGTGCATGTGACAATAAACTTGAACTTATTTCTGGAGGATGCCAAAGTACTCTTGTAATCCATGCTATTAGATTACAGGAAGAAGACGTGCTGCATGAAGTCCAGATAAAAGTGGACAATTTGGTGGTGCTATTTGCTTGTGGTGATTCAGGGAAGGTGATAAGTCAAGCATACTGATTTTCATTTGCATTGTGCTGAGAAAAACAGTACAATGTGGCCAAATATCAGAGCATCTTGTTGGGCGACTCTGGAGGATGCACCTTTTGAAATGCCCAATGTAATGGGAGTTTTTGACATAAATGCAATATGAAGCTGACAACAATTTGTGGATTTCTGTTCATTTGCTGATTAAGTTGAAGATATTTGTGGGAATCAGCTGTGCATCCTTTTCCATTACAATTAAACGCTGTCAGAAAAATGTTACAAATTTGAAGTATTTGCAAACTCGGCTTTTTTTACAAAGTACAGTGAACATGACAGTTTATAATTGAATTCAATGTCAATTTCAAGTGATTATTTAAGGCATGATTATTGAGCCATTCAAACTCCAGTATATATAGAGACCTTGTTGTCTTCTCTTCCGTGTACTGCAATACAGAAGTCAAAAGATGTTTTGAAAGTCAGTTGCAAGTATGCCCAAGTTCCCGCTTTGCTGCTGAATTCAGTGATGATCCTGATTCGTACCAAACTAAGGGGCTGGATTCATTCTGGGTCCGATTTTTAACCCTGATAACAGTTACGACTGATGTGCAAGTGGCAACCTTATACATTTGAAATGAATATTAAGTTTTAATTATTTTTTGTTTATTTTAAATTCATTTTTTATTAGTTTTAGTTAATAAACAGTATTTTGTATTTTAACCAAATGTATCTATTTTCTAAAAAAAAATAAATTATTCAAGTATGTTGAAACATTTAAAATCTCTCTAAATCAGTGGCATTTCACAAGAGTGAAAATTACCCTTGGCTCTGACAAGACTATCAGAGATTCCAGCCCTTGAGACCTCATTATCACTTCTGTTCTGCTTCACCTTTGAGAAAGAGTGGTAGGACAATTCGCCCTGTGGACCCACAAACTGAGTTACAGTACTATAGTTTGTGTGGCATGTTGATTCCATGGGGTAAAAATAGATGCTGAGAACACTGTTTCAGGTAGGCCAACTTTATAATTAATTTTTGGTTCTCCTTCAATGACTGTCAACTGTGCACTCCTTGCTCCAGGTTTTATCCCTTTGACCAACAACTTACCCCTGATGTAAGTGGAAGGAAGACTGTACTCTTTGTGTTCAATAATATAATCTAAAGCTACAAAAGCAGTAATCATTGTCCTTGGTGCAACCCAGGGTGGCAGGGATCTTTGAAGTGTATATGATCATGATAATCTTAGATTGGATCAATAGAATCCGCAATTTGTTCCTGGACCAGGAACGCTAGCTAAAACATGATGGGCAAAAGATTTGGCGGCAATGTGAGGAAAAGGTTTTTTTGTATGAAGTTGTAAGTTGAACCTCTTTATTTGCAATGGTGATGTAAATACAATCTATCAGGACCTTCAAATGGGAGTTGAGGAAAAATAATTTGTGCAAAGAGGAGAGTAACAGAACTGATTAAAAAAATTATTTATAGTTTTTCAAATTTGAACTCAAACAGTTTACAACTTTATTATCAGTAGTTTCAAATCTACACCAATTGCAACTTATTCTTATCCAATCTATATACAAGATTGTTTTACAAAAAGCAGCCAGGTATCAGATAGGGTAGTTGACTATTTGTGTGCCACAGGAATTCATTGATTACCAACAGCTCTCAATGGGCGCTTGCCCATTGTGTTGCTGATCACATCCAGAAGTGACTTTCTCCGTCATAGCCCTTAACTATCTCTAAATGCCTATTCCATTCCATTCTTGCTCCCCCCGGCAAACTGATTTCAATGATTTGATCCTCATTCTGACTCCTCCTATCTCCTCTGCTTATCATTCATTTTCAGCATGTTTATGAACCCAAGATCATCTCTTGCATGGACCCAGTACCTTCTCCACCATCCAATCCCTCCACTCCTCTATCACCCTTCATTTCCTTCACAGCCTCTGATCTTGCCTTATTGGTATTTTTTTCTCCTGTGAAGTTAACTTGATAACATATGAAACCATGAGCAACTGATTAACTTCCTTTTACAGATACTGATCAAGTTTTTAGCCCAATTCTCTGCTTGAGCAATTGTTCACGCAAAACTGTTCATCTGAGATAATTATATAATTTGAATTTGCTCTTTTAATGTGAGCTCTATTTAGTCAGGAAAATGATGTAGAATTGTGATTAAAGACATGCAATCTTACTGGTTCATTCAGAATTTTGATGGTGTTTTTTAAATTTTACTAGATTAAATAAACTGGTTTTCTTGAGTGGGGGTGGGGGGGAAATAAAAAAAATCACTGAATGTATTTTGTCTTAAGGATTGATAAATAATGCAGCATCTTTTGAATAGAATATGTAACAAAAATTAGTTTTCAAAATTATCTTTATAAAAAATACTGACCATTTTTCAGTGGCAGACTTGGAATGCTGTATGAGCACAGTATACATTGCAAAGATTAGCTCTTTGGTATATTAAAGCAGGATATTTTTAAAACAAATACAGTTGTAAACATCGAAAAAACACAAATGCGGGAGAAACTCAGCAGGTCAAACAGTGCCTTTATGTAGCAAAGGGAAAGATCCAGAAAAGGGAGAGTTTCATCGGAGATGGACCAGGTGAGTTTGAGGTCCAGGTGGAAATTGGCTGCAAAATTAACAATCTCATTGTGGGTGAATGAGGCCGCCCCGAGGTAGTCGTCGATGTACCAGAGGAAGAGTTGGGGGGGGTGGGTGGTCCTTGCCTGTGTAGGTTTGGAGCATGTTTTGCTCTAGAAAACTCACAAACAGGCAGGTGTAGCTGGTACCCCATGTGGGTACCAATGGCTACTCCTTTAATCTGGAGGTAGTGGAATGAGTTAAAGAAAAAATTGTTAAGGGTGAGGACAAGTTCTGCCAGGAGGAGAGGGGTGGTGGTGGAAGGTGACTGCCCAGATCTGAGATCCAGGAAAAAGTGAAGTGCTTTGAGGCCTTCTGTGTGGGGAATGGAGGTGTAAATGGATTGCACATCCATTATGAAAATGAGACGGTCTGGTTTGGGGTATCTGAAGTCTTGGAGGAGGTGGAAGGTGTATGAGGTGCTGCAGATGTAGGTGGGGAGGGATTGAACTAAGGGAGAAAAGATGGAGTCAAGGTATGATGAAACGTTCTGTGGGGCAAGAGTAAGCAGAGACAATGGGTCTGCCTGGATGGTTAATTTCATGCATCTTGGGTAGAAAGTAGAAACGGGCAGTGCGAGGAGGGAGACGATGAGGTTGGTGGCTGTGTGGGGGGGGGGGGGGGGGTGGGGGGAGGTGCCCAGAGTTGATGAGGTGAGAGATGGTTGGAGACAGTGGCTTGATGGGTGATGGTGGGATCCTGTGGGAGGGGTTGATAGGAGGAGGGGTCTGAGAGCTGTTGATTGGCCTTAGCAAGGTAGAGGTCAGTGCGCCAGACTACAACAGCACCACCCTTCAGGTTAGTGAGGTTAGGGTTGTTGCAGAGAGATTCGGGGTAGTGAAGTTGAGACAGTTGATATCCTGGTGGGAGTTGGATATAAAAAGGTCCAGAGCGGGAAACTGGCCAGGAGGAGGTGTACAGGAGGAGGAAGAGGTCTTGAAGTGGGAGAAAGGGTCTTGGGTGGGGGGATGTTAGAGAGTTGTGGCCAAAGTAGTGGGCCTGGAGATGGAAGACAAAGAGTTCAGCATAACGTCATGAGTGGAACTCATGGAAGTGTGGATGGAGGGGGACAAAGGTGATACCTCTGCTGAGGATAGAGCGCTCCGCCTCCAAGAGGAGAAGGTCAGAGGGGATAGTAAAAACCAGGCAAGGGTCAGAGTGGTAGTCGGTGGGGTGGAGGGTGCTGGGGGGGAGGAGGAGGGTTGGAGAGGTCAGAGGACCTATCATCTCCCACCCTCACCACACCCCCTCCCTCCTTCCCCCTTTTGTTTGGACATCTCTCATGTTCCCCCACACCTTGATGAAGGGCTCAAGACAGTAACGTTGGTGATGTATCTTTCCCTTTGCTATATAAAGGCACTGTTTGATCTGCTGAGTTTCTCCAGCATTTGTGTGTTTTTTCCACTTTACTACAGTGACAACAGAATCCTATGTTTTACCAGTTGTGAACATCAGTTGGTATTGAGATTGAAATTTCAAGTTTCTAATAGCACATTTCAGTACATGCCATTGTTAGGAAATCTAACTTCACTTTAGTGACATATCAAATAATTCTGAATGTGAGAGCTGCAATTTACTTTTGTTGATTTTAGATTATGTCATTTGACAGATTTCTGTTTGTTTGTTGTATACAGGAGTCATGTCGATATAAAAGTGGAATTCACAAGCCAGTTCCTGAACCCAGAAAAAGCTCTATTAGTTTTTGTATCAAGATTGAAAAAAGGAATCGTGTGTACTACAACGACATTTTCATTGAAATCACAAACAAACAAAATAAATCCAACTGTAAGTGAATAATAATTTGCAGATTTATGTTGGTGCTGTTTGCTTTTTTGATTCTCAATTGTGAACCATAGGACCTTAGAAGCATAGAACATTGACAACAGGCTGCTTCAGCCCTTCTAGTCTATGCCAAACCATTTTTCTGCTTTGTCCCACTGACCTGCACCCAGTACATAGCCCTCCATACTTCTCCCAACCATATACCTGTCCAAATTTTTCTTAAATTCACCATCTCATCTGGCAGCTCGTCCCACACTCCCACCACTCTCTAAGAAGAAGGTCCCCCTTATGTTCTCTCAAAACTTTTACCCTTTCACCCTTAACCCATGATCTCTAGGTTGTATCTCACCTGTCCTCAGTGGACAAAACCTATCTACATTTACTCTTTCTATCCCCCTTAAAATTTTAAATACCTCTATCAAATCTCCCCTCATCTGTGCTCCAGGGGAGAAAGTCCTCACCTCTTTAACCTTTCCCCATAACTCAGTTCTTGGAGTCTGCGCAACATCTGAGTAAATCTTCTCTGCACTCTTGATCTTATTGATATCTTTCCTGTAGTTAGCTGACCAAAACTGCACACAATACTCCACATTTGGCCTCAGCAATGTCTTATATAACTTTACCATAACATCCCAAATCCTGTCCTCAATACTTGGATTAATGAAGGGCAATATTCCTAAAGCTCTCTTCACAACCCTATCTACCTGTGAAACCACTTTCAGGGAATTATGTACCTGTATTCCCAGATCCCTCTATTCTACTGCACTCCTCAGTGCCCTACGATTTGCTGTGTATGTCCTTTCTTGGTTTGTTCTTCCAAAATGCAACACTTCACACTTGTCTGCATTAAATTCTAATTGCCATTTGTCATCCCATTTTTCCAGCTGGTCCAGATCCTCCTGCAAGCTTTGAAAACCTTCTTCACTGTCCACAACACTTCCAATTTTAGTGTCAACTACAAATTTGTTGATCCAATTTACCACATTATCATCTAGATCATTGATATAGTTAACAAACAACAATGGTTCCAGCACTGATCCCTGAGGCACCAGTAGTCACAGGCCTCTAGTCTGAGAAGCAATAATCAACCATTTCTCTCTGGCTTCTCCCATCCAGCCATTATTGAATCCAGTTTACTAATTCCCCATGAATACCAAGTG